>NC_058132.1:195418146-195418696 GCF_016433145.1 Gracilinanus agilis | reverse complement strand
TTGGAAAAGGAGGGTATGTCCTTCAATTGGGGAATGGCTGAACAAACTGTGGTATATGCGGGTGATGGAATACTATTGTGCTAAAAGGAATAATAAACTGGAGAAGTTCCAGGCGAACTGGAGAGATCTCCGGGAACTGATGCAGAGCGAAAGGAGCAGAGCCAGAAGAACTCTATACACAGAGACTGACATTCTGTGGTAAAATCGAATGTAATGGACCTCTGAACCAGCAGCAATGCAATGACCCAGGACAATTCTGAGGGATTTATGGTAAAGATGCTACCCACATTCAGAGGAGGGACTGCAGGAGAGGAAACATATAGGGAAAACAACTGCATGAACGCATGGGTCGGGGTGGACATGATTGAGGGTGTAGACTCGAAACTACCACACCAATGCAACTACCAACAATGTGGAAATTGGTCTTGATCAAGGACACATGACAAAACTAGTGGAAATGCGCATGGGTAGGGGGGGTGCGGGGGGGGTTGAAGGGGAAAGGAGGAGCATTAATCATGTAACCATGTTAAAAATGAATATTAATAAATGT
>NC_058132.1:195354238-195418070 GCF_016433145.1 Gracilinanus agilis | reverse complement strand
GGGGGGGGGTTGAAGGGGAAAGGAGGAGCATTAATCATGTAACCATGTTAAAAATGAATATTAATAAATGTAAAAAAAAAATTAAAAAAAAAAAATTTCCAACATTCACCTCGGCATGGAATGCTTTAAGGTTTAAAGAACATTGATGTAACCTATAGCTGCTCATCTTGGAATGAAGAATAATTTTAAGAAAAAGGAGAGTTGAGTTTCCACTACAGGAGGGGAAATACAGAAGAAAAACAACTGCTTGAACACATGGGTTGATGCGCACATGATTGGGGATGTAGGCTCTAAATGACCACACCAATGCAACTATCAATAATATGGAAATAGGTCTTGATCAATGGCACATGTTAAAACCAGTGGAAATTCGTGTTGGCTATGGGGGGGTGGGAGGTTTGGGGGAGGTGAAGGTGAAAGTAAAAACATGAATCATGGAACCATGGAAAATTATTCTAAAAAATAAAAAAAATTTAAAAATAAATAAAAGCAATTGAAAGACAAAAAAAATTGACAAGAAAATCCACAAATAGAAATAGTCATTTATTAATGGTTGGTTCTAGTTTATAACTTTTAAAGGATCCTTGCTCCCAACATGGGACATTAGCCTGGACATAGTCTTGGTATTTGCCCTATCTTGACACTAAGAATATCAATCAGAGACCACTGATCCTCCCTTCTGTCTCTTAGCCAGTACCATACTGTTTTGATGACCACTGCTTTATAGTATAGTTTAATATCTGGTACTACTAGGCCACCTTCCTTCACATTTTTTTCATTATTTCCCTTGATATTCTTGATCTTTTGTTATTCCAAATGAAATTTGTTTTGGTTTTTTCTAATTCAGTGAAAAAGTTTTTTGGTAGTTTGATAGGTATGGCGCTAAATAGGTAAATTAATTTGGGTAGAATGGTCATTTTTATTGTTAGCTTGTCCTACCCATGAGCAATCAATGTTTTTCCAATTGTTTAGATCTAGTTTTAATTGTTTGGAAAGTGTTTTGTAGTTGTTTTCGTATAATTCCTGTGTTTGTTTTGGTAGATAGATTCCTAAGTATTTTATATTGTCTAGGGTGATTTTAAATAGTGTTTCTCTTTCTATCCCTTGCTGTGATGTGTTGGAAATATATATATAAATGCTGGTGATTTATGTACATTTATTTTGTATCCTGCAACTTTAAATCCATTTAGGAAGTTTTTGTGCCTTAACTGGCTAAGCCATTAACTGGGGGAAGAGGTTTGAAGAGGACCTCAAAAGAGGGAGGGAGGTATCCAGGGTTCCTCAAACCTATACCACTATATCTGACCAACATACGTATCAAGACCCAGCTACAAAATAGTCAAAAGTCTGGGGAAACTGACTCCAGAGATAAGAGAGAATTGAATTGAAGCCCTAAGTTATTCTGCTTTCAAGAAAAGAAAACCCAAACTTCGAAGAAATATTTTACTAGGAACATATAACACCAACACTGGCAATTTCTCATAGAATTCCTACTCCACATGCCATGGGACACACCAGGTTACTAAGGACCACAATTTGGGAAGCATAAAGCATCTCTGCATTCTTGACTCTCCCTTTCCATTCTCCAACATAAAGATACACTTGAGGACCCAGCAAGAGATAGCTACTTGCCTGGTTTTGTGTAAGAAAGTCTGCTGATGGACCTCAATCTTCACAAGGAACAGATTTAATTTGATTTCAGTTCATCTGACAATTTACCAATACTAGTCCTAATTTGTGAGGCTATAAGCAGTGTGTGTCTGGATTTCAAGAAGACTACTGAACCAAATTCTCATATCCAATCACAGCATACATCTAAATTATTGTGGGTGCCAATCCTAGCAATTATCTCAAAAGTCACTGTAAAAGCAGTGCAATCAAATGTGTTATTATGCTTGTGCTTAATTATAGGAGTCAAGAGCTTGGCTGTGGAAAGTTATATAGGAATAGGGCATACAGGTAACTTTAATTTTGGTTCAAACCATTTCACTTGTTAAGATATTTCATTTCTACTAGAGAAAATCTGTTAAGTACACAGTGAAATAAGAAAATCATCTGCTCTTTTCCTCTATATATACATAAAGTTCTCCATGGAGGAAAAAGTTAACCTAACTCTCACTTCTATCTTTTTTTTATTCTAATAGAAGCGATTACTGAAAATGTAATAAAAAAGAAAAAAGAAAAAAAACATCACTGAGATTCTTAGAAAAATCTGATCTGTGAGCCACAATTCATATGGTTCAGCACATAGGATAGCTAGCTGATGAAGTGAATAAAACACTGGTCCTGGAATTAGGAAAACAAGTTCAAATCCTACTTTGTGTGATGCCAGACAAGTCACTTAACTTGCCTCAGTTCCTTCATCTGTAAAATATGGATAGAACCTACCTCCTGGGGTATGCTAGTAAACAACTAACATGGGGGAGTTGGAAAATCAGTATACACAATACACTAAGTTTGATCTGAATTATTAACATTTTCTCTATCACTTTTTTTCAGTCTAGACAGGCAGCAAAACAATAAACAAGCCTTGATTTATATAACTGATTTAAGTAATTGCCTATTTCTAAAACACAAATGTTCAGAAATGTAAATATAAATGTGTATAATGTAAACATCAGCAATTAACTCTTATAAGTACAGGCTGGTTCTAGTATGCCTCTGCCTACTTCTCAGGGTTGTTGTATGGATCAAATAACATAATGAATATACTTAAAGTATGTGTTAAACCTTAAAGCACTATATAAGTGATAGTTATTGTTATTAAATACTAAAAGTTATTATGGGAAACTAGGTAGTTAAGTGGATAGATTTCCAGTTTAGAGTCAAAAAGATTCATCTTCCTGTATTCAATCTGGTCTTATACACTTACTAGCAATGTGACTCTGAGTATGTTTGGCTCAGTTTCCTCAACCATAAAAAGAGTTGGAGAAGGAAATGGCAAACTATACTTGCTCTGTCTTGACATTGAGAATATCAAGCAGAGATAGAAAGGGAAAATCTTTTTTGGAAGCTTTTGTGTCTCAATTGAACTGAGCCATTAACTGGGGGAAAAAGGTTGGAGAGAACCCCCAAAGTAGGAAGTAGTTATCCAGGGTCTCCTACCACCTCTACTGCCATATCTAGCCAATACACATATCAGGACCCAGCTACAAAATAGCCAAATGTCTGGGGAAACCCTAGAAAACTCCAAATTGGACCCGAACAAGTTGGAACAAAATGAAATAACTGAACAACAACAAAAGTTTATAGTAGATTAGGTGTTTAGACTACCAAATTAATAAAGGTTTATTCCTTCTCATATTTCCCTCATCAAGAAGTAATTAAGAGTTCAAAATGTGCCAACAAAGAGCTTAGAGCAATGAAAGATAAAAAGTCTCTGCCCTCAAGAGGTACATATATCAATGGACATGAAAACAAGATACAAAGAGAGTGGATGAGAAATAATCCCAGAGGAAAAAGCACTAACAGCTGTAAAGCCCAGGAAAGGCATCCTGTACAAGATGAGATCTGAACTGTCTTTAAAAAAAAGCCACAGAAATTAAGAGGTGGAGGAGACAGAATATTCCAGGTATAGGGAGGCCACCAGTGGAAAACACCAAAATGGAAAATGGAAACTCCTATTTGAGAACAGTAAGTAAGCCAGTATAACCAAGTCAAAAAATCTATAGAGGGGAGGATAATATAAGAAAACTGGAAAAGAAGGAAAGGAGCCAAATTATGGAGAGCTTTAAATGCCTTGGGGTTTCTATTTAATCCAGGCAACAATAGAAAAGCCCTAGGATTTGTAGGGTAGGATGGTGACATGGTCAGAATTACAGTTAAGACAAATCTCTTTGCCAACTGAATGGAGAATAAATTGGAATGGGGAGTAACCTGAGGTAGGCAGAATCACCAGTAGGCTATAGCAGTAGTCTAGGAATGAGATGACGAGGGGCTATATCTGGGTGATGCCAGTGTGAGTAGGGAAAGGACAGTCTTTACAAAAGTTGTGAAGGCAGAAATGAATTGTCTAGGTGAGATGAGGGAGAGAGAGTCTTTTTAGTACCCTTTACTTTGAATAACAAGGAAACCTGGAAAAAGTGAAGAGTTGAAGGGAAACTACCTCAATGCCCTGCATATAGTTATCTCAATAAACACTTGTTGAATTAATGACCCTTTTCATCAAAGCTCTTTAACAGATATGGTTCTCTTCACTTTTCTGATATGAGAACCAAATCAGAGACCAGGTCATGACTTTCCTAAGACTATAAAGCAAGAGAGTAGCTAAAATAGGTCTAAAATCTAAGCCTACAAAATTTGATGTTTCCCCCCTAAGATTCAAAGGGTCGGATGGTAAAACCTACAAGAATAATTTAAGTTATAAAGTTGCCTTACTTTAGCTCATCATTTTACTCAAAGTTATTAGTGATCAAACAATTTCCAGTAATTATGGTGATGAGAAACATAAGTACTTTAAATGATGCCATTTGCTATTAATTGCCCCTGAAGCCCTCAATCTCTATTACATAAATTTTTCAACATTAAACTAAAGAACACTCATCTCTGAAGTTTACATTAAATCAAAGAGCATAAACCAAAGTGGCAATGGGAATAGTTTGAGATGAGTTTATTTTCAACTCAATTCCTTTAATGGTCAATTAGAATTAATATTACAAGACTAAAAATCTCAAGCTTATTTTATAAAATTGGGAAATTTAAGAAGACTTGATAAAAATAATTTGCAAGGTAATTTAGAACTAAAGAAACTGGAATGCATGCAAACAAAATACCCAAAGAAATTGCCATAAAATAATAATAAACAGACACAAGTCATTAGTCTGTATTCTAATCTTTAATTTGTTTTTGTTTATCTGTTTCTATACTGACAAAATACAGTATTAAAGGTCAAGGGAAATCATATAAATAATTTTTGTGGGACAAAGTGAATTGAAAGCCAATCTTAGAGACAGGAGGTCCTGGGTTCCAATCTGACCTTAGATGCTTCCTGTGTGATCCTGGGCAAATCACTTAATCCTATTGCCTAGCCCATACTACTCTTCTACCTTGGAACCTATATATAGTACTGATTCTTAGATGGAAGGGTTTTAATAATAATAATAATAATAACAACAACAATAATAATTTGAGGGCAATCTTGTGATATTAAGAAAAGTGGCATATTTGAGCCTAAATTGTCCAAACTAATAATACAAACTAATTTGATTCACCTGAAGAACATTTCATTTTGCATTTATAGATATGGTCCTTTTATTTCACTGCAATTACAATGGAGATATAAGTGTATATTTTAAAATCTATTCTACAGTGTCATTGTACCAGAGATTTGGTTTATATATCTGAGAGAGTTGGCCTCATATCCTTCCTTTTAAAACAGTATGGAATTCCTATCATGTGGATACTATTATTGTCCTCTAACATCATTATTTTATTTTATTTTTATTATTATAAAGTTTTTTTATTTCACTAATTACATGTAATAACAAATTTCCACATAAGTTTTCACAAGTTATATGATCCAAATTGTCTCCCTACCTTCTTTCCCTCCCCACTTCCAGAGCTGGCAAGCAATTCAGTCTGGATTATACATGTATCACATAAAATGTATTTCCACATTGTTCATTTTTGTAAGAGAATAATCATATAAAACCAAAACCTCAAATACAAACCCAAATATACTAAAGTGAAAAATTCCATACTTTGATCTACATTCCTACTCCAATGGTTCTTTCTCTGGAGGTGAAGGACATTCTTTGTCTTCATTTCCTCATAATTGTCCAAGATCATTGTATTGCTGAAAATAGCTAAGTCTATCATAGTTGATAATTCCACAATATTGCTGTTTCTGAATACAATGGCATCATTATTTTAATAAGCTTCTGGTGCTAAATAAATCATAGACAGATAAAAATTTACATACTTTCTATTTATCGACACTATATGCATATTATTCCTGATAGGTGATTCTCTATTTTTGCTGAATTACAGTTTCAAAATCAGGAATTTAGAAAGTTTGGTTTACTATGTGAAAATATGTGTGTATGTATATATAATGAGTAATAATAGCTAATATATAAAGCATTCTAAGTTTCATTGAAAAGTTTACATACAGATTTGCACATATATTTTTAAAATTCTCATTTAATTCTTACAACAATCCTGTGAGACAGGTGATATATTTAGCCTCAATTTTCAGATAAAAAAAACTGAGGTCAAGGCAGGTTATCTTACAATGTCATCTAGCTAATAACCTTATGAGGCAGAGTTTGAACTCGCATCTTCCCAACTGCAAATCTAGCTCTTTTGCCTAACTGATTATTGTTTCACAAAAACTGAAATGATCTGGTTATAGAAACTTCCAACAGTTCTTCTCGAAATAGGTTTCCCTTCTGGCTAGAAAATTCAGGTCACTGCTTTTCTTAGAAATCCATTCTAAAGAACTGTCTCAGTTTAACAGTATTCACCAGACAGTTCTCAAACATTCATAAGAGAGCTCACTACTGATCTTTATACAACAACTAAAAATGAAGTTGGTTGAGATCATCCAATTGTGCTAAGTATATTCTGCTATCCAGGAAATTTTGCAATGGTCTCTTGCACTGGCATTAATCCTGGAAGTTAAAATCTGGTAATCTTTTGTTGTTGTTGTTACTGTTAGAGACAAATCAACATTTCACCTACAGCAGAATTTGTCATATTTATACTAAATAAAACAAGATACCTGTTTGAAAAGGCTTCACTTTTTGATCAGTTGATTTTAGAATTTAATGCACAGTTGAATAGATAATGATTTTTAGAAGTCTACATACACACACACACATATTGGATTTTGAGTTGTTGGGCACACATTTAGCTTTCAGTAAACTTCCACATACTTTATTGAGTAAATGCATTTTATGCATTGTTTAATAGACTCGTTTCCTCCCCTAGGACCCAATTAAGATAACCTGTAAAGATTCTTGAGGTTGGAGGAGGACATAATTTTAAATTTCATGTTTATACCCTTAAAATTAAATTTTCAACATACTGAATGACTTCTGGGTGCATGTCAAGCATCACAAAGTTAAAAAAAAATTAACCAAGTTCCTTGGATGAGTGAGGATTAAACAGTAATGAAACAAGGTTTGCCTTTGTGCTTTGTGATCTTGACACCAGACTCATTCTTCCCATATGGTCACTAATTTCTAGTTTATGAACTCTGAATAAAAATGAACTGAAGAAGTCCTTCCTTCTAGAACAGAACTGGAAAGTATGGAGCTCATCAAAAATATTGGCCAAAAGGAAATAAAAGGAAATTAAATTATGTGGTAGCCAACAAACTGTCACTTAAATAATAAAAAGCTCTCTGCTGTTATGCTGGTTCCCTTCCTTAAGTTAAATGCCTAGTCAATAAACATTTTTAAAAGCTCTATTATATGCAAAACCTTGTACTCAGTCCAATGGGAAAATAAAAAAATGAGAAAAAAACAATGTCTGCCCTTGAAAGTTAAAATTTTTTTATGGGAGAAGAGAGGCAAAAATTATCATGGGGTCAGGGGAGTTTGTGGGAACATTCTGAGATGGAAAAAATGAATATAGCATTAATTGAATACATAAGTGTTAAAAGAAATGCAAATGAATAGACTTATCAGAATCAGGAGTAGCTAAACCAAGAAGTCATAATGGAAAAAATAAATTCCTAGACGGATCTTCATTAAAAAGTCAAGCCATTCAGAGGTTAAATTTATAATGGTAAAGAAAAAAATTCTCTCAATGCTACTAACACTTCTGAGATAAACAAAGAAAAAAAAGCCTTCAATTATTCTCAGTATTTGTTGCCATAAATACCCTTTACTGCATAAATCCATATAAAAGAAAGAATACTATTCCTTCCTCTCCAATCCATCTTTTACCCAACTGCAAACATAAACTTTTAAATGCACAAGCCCAAGTGGATTGTTTTTTGTACTTAGAAGCCTTCTAGCCCTCTTTCATTCTATTGCCCTTCGCTCTATTTTCTACCAATACCAGACTATAATTGTTCCTCAATCTCATCCCTTGTTTCCCTACCTCCAAGCATTCATGAAAGCTTTCCTGTATACTTCCTCTTCATATCAAACTTAGTATGTCAGAAATGTGTCCTCATGCCTAACCATCTTCCCAACTTGAAGTCAGGAAACCTTGGTTTCACTCAGGTTAACAACATCAGTCATTCTCACCTTCTCTCCTTCACTCATACATCCAAATAAATTCAATCTTGTCAGTTTTACTTCCCTTGAAGGGACAAATGAGGTGTTCTCTTCTTTGGATGTCCTTTCTCTGATTCCTGTAATTCCTAGCTAAAGAAAGTGAAGTCTCTTCAGATTCTCCTAGAGGACAGACATTGAATTCTGTTCATTCTCTTGTGAATCTGCTGTCCTCCTTGGTTTCAGTTCCAAGGAACAAGATGCTGCCTAGTATTATTCCTCTTCCTACTCAACTCCCTTTTCTGTCTTGTTTTCCTGCTTCTTTTTGTGTGTTGTCTCTCCCTTTAAAGTGTAAGCTCCTTGAGAGCAAGAACTGTCTTTCCTTTTATTAAGTGTATCCCTAGTGCTTAGCAAATCCACATCAGGAGCTTAATAAATGTTTATTGAATTCAATTGGGTTAGCACAGGATTGCCATCCTATAGCATTCGAGGGGTGGCTTGTGGGAAAGAGATTAAACTTGTTTTTTCACTCAACTCAGAAAGCAGAACTAGGAACAATGAATGGAAGCTGCAAAGATGCTAATTTAGGTTTGATGTCAGGAAATATGTTCTATTAGAACTCATCCCAAAGTGGAAGAAGATGCTTTGAAAAGTATTATACTCCCTCTTATAGGTCTTGGGGTAAAGATTGAATTGTCCACTTGTCAGATAAACTATTTGGGTATTCTTGTTCCTTTCTGGGTAGAAATAGATGGCCTCCTTTCTAATTGTGATTTTATTTGATCCATGAAATGACCCTATAAAATAGGATCTTAGATTCAAAAGCAAAAGGGACCTTAGAGACCTTTGAGCTCAACCCTCTCATTTTTTAAATGAGAGAACCTGAGGCACAGAGAGCTAAGTGACTTCCCCAGTTACAAAGCTAGTAAGTATCTGAGAACTGAATGTGAAGCCAGGTTTTTCTCACTCCAAGTCCAAACCTTATCTAAGATGCCATGTTGCTACTCTCATGAAGAGTGAATATTTGAGGTTGCATAACTAGTTCATGGTGCAGCTGAATTGTGAAACTTTTCTATGACAGTACCCCACAGTCATACATAACATTGCAATCTCAAGTTGGGTTTCTGCAAAAATAAATAATATTCTAAAACTTCACTTCATGTTTAACTAAGTTTTTCATTCTCTCTAGTGGGCTCCTTAAAAACACACACACACAAAATTTGACATATAAGTGGATACTGGATGCTTTCCCCTTCCTTTGTCATGTCTCTATATTAAATCAATAAATTAAATCATTAATGATCTTATTTAAATTCTTGTCACTACCATAACTTTATGCATTGAAAGGCGATTAGCAAATTCTTATAAAACACAGGTGATTGTGAATAGTTATTAATAAAATAACATTCTTTATGCTCCCCAAGAGTTTGAATAGGTTTCCTTTGTTCTGGATGTTTTCTCCTGGTCATTGAAATGAATGAAAAATGGACAACTCCAGCCAAGTGAATTCTTGGCTCTAAGTTACTTGGGAAGTGTTTTGTGGGTAGGCAGCTGAATGAACTGCTATAAAAGTCATGGTTTGGGCATTTAATTATTTCCGTTTTTCTGTTCTCTGGCTACATCATCCTATTTTGGTTGTACCAGAAATGTCAGACTGCAAAAAGGGAAGCAAGCTTTTAAGTTTCAATTAAATTTGAAATCTTCTTTTTCCAAAACTATTTCCTCCCCCCCCCCTCAGCATCTTACTGTATCTTTCCTTTTCCCTAATGTGGAATTATGGCTCAATAACATTGTATCAAAGTTCACTGTAGCCCACATTTTAGTAAATATAAAATATTAATATAAAGCAATATACACAATGACTATAATGATATAAGTACAAAATAACAACAATAAAAACTGAAACTAAATGCTATGAAATGATATTATGATGACCAAGCTTGCCTCCAAAGAAAAGATACGAAAAGCCAGCATCCCCACCTTCTTCCCATCATCTCCCTTCACTGCCTTCTTGGCTTTTTTTTGAAATTTTCTTTTTCAGTACAGAAATTTTCTTTTTCAGTACAGAACTTTTTTCTCCTTTTATTTCTTCTTTGTTATAAGAGATGATGATGTGCAAGGGAGGGGAAAGACTATTGGGAAATATAGGTAATATAAGGCAAAGAAAACTAATTTTTTTTAAATAGCAACACATAATACACCTAAATGTTCCCTGCACTTCTTAGGATGCATATAAGCCAATCACAGAAAGGAGAAAATCCATTCTCATCTGTCTATTTTCAGATCCAGCTTATCTCCAGTTCAAGAATAGAATCATTAAACGCTAGTTGACAGCCTTATGTAAAACCACCAGCTAAGTCGATTCTGTCCATAAGTCCAAGAGTCACACACAGAAACATCACAGGCTGGGGTTAGGTCCATCTGTGCATAGGCAAGACTCTAAAAGGCATAGAAGGTTTTCTGTGCTCCTACCTTATACTCCAATTCCCTCAAAGGGAAAAGAGCAAAGATAGAACTGTTTTGTTATGATGGTGAAGTCACAAATAGTTCTCTCTTCATCTCCCTATGCATCCATAAAAGATTTACATGCCTTTCTCTCCACCTACCTATGGGCTGGAAAATTGTGTTAACTGCCAAATGAAAATATTTCTGCATTAAAAGAATTATGTTAAGTGAAACAAAAAAAAAAAAAAGAAAAGAAGTCCTGGATTGTTGACTTTGATCAATCGCCAACACATATTCCAAGCTCATACACACATTTCATGCTCAAGTTTCAGGTCACTGGACTAACAACGGCAGAGCTTAGATTTTATTTGAATGACTTCATGAACTCTAACAAATCCCTGTTACAATATACTTTTTTAAAATCACTCACTGAACCTCGATAACAAGCTGGTTCTGTTTCAACCCATTATCAGTCAGCCTTTCTCATCTCTACGGCCATAGAAGCTATCATTTTGGTAACTGTTGGATTGGCTTAATTCTTTAGCTAAGCTATTCCTGAAGTTAAGTACAATCTAGAAAATGACACTATTACCCTGAAGGCTAGCCAAGCAAAGCAAAAGCCTATAGTAGGCTGGTGGTGGTTTTTTTTAACGTAAAAAATTTCTTGTAATATTATACTCCACAGAATTATGATTTGTTTTATACAACTACATGAGTTAAGTGGGAGATAGAATAATTAGAAAATAACAATAGCTCCATCAGTAGCATTTTGCATGAAAAAGAAAATTTCAAGCTTTAATTAACATGCTGTATATGCAGGGGAAAAAATTTCCCCATCGTCAAAAGTGTAGAAAAGCCTGAAAGGGATTTTATTGAAACTGAATCTAAGAATTATGATGGATTAAAGTACCTATGGAAAGCAACACAATCCAGAAAGCCACAGGTAAGCCATAAAACAGAAGACTGACAGTGGAGGTAGTCTAGAAATTCAGACAAGAAAACAACTTGAAAGAGAAACAATACTATTGTGACCTTATTTTAGGTTATTTTAAACTACCTTATTTAAAATACAACAACATGAGTAAGGGTAACAAAGTTTTATTGCATGTCAAGAGGGAGAAGTTCTTGTTTACGTCATATTTTTAAGTTTTTAAAATAATTTTCTTCATAATAATTCTGTGTAGTAGTTAGTGAAAATAGGAATATCTCCATTTTCAGATGAGAAAATTGAGCTGCAAAAGAGTTGTGACTCTCCTATGGTAGCAACAATTAGTCGGCATCAGCTCGATTGTGAAATTAGACCTCTTCCTGATTCCAGGTCCAGTTCTTTCCCCACTATGCCCTGCTTACTTGTTGGGGTTCAATTTTGGCACGAGCCTGTCCAGATCTTTGCTAAAAGCAGATTAATTTTGGGCAACTGGTTGGCTCAGGGGATTGAGAGCCAGGTCTAGAGAAAGGAGGCCCTATGTTCAAATCTGACCTCAAATACTTCTTAGCTGGGTGACCATGGACATGTCACTTTACTCCCATTGCCTAGCCCTTACCACTCTTCTGCCTTAGAACCAATATACAATATTGAATCTAAGATGGAAGGTAAGGGTTAAAAACAAACAAACAAATAAATAAATGAAAGCAGAATAATTCTACTATTCTTATATTCTAGATTATGTCCTATTATATTTTAGATACTCTTCTATTACAATTTTTGAATTTTTGTAGCTCTAAGTAAATTTATGTAGTAGTATAAAGCAAATAGTATTTCTTTGTAGGGCAATATTACAAGAAATCTTAATGATTAAAAAAAATACTACCCTGCTATAGACTCTTTTACCTTGGTTTGCTAGCCTTTGGGATAAGAATACCATTTTTCCAGATAGTACATAAGTTCTGCAGTAGCAGAAGTGACTATTACATTAATTTTTTAAATTAATGAATTACATGATCATTAATTAATTTTTAAAAGAGTGGCAAGGTCATGGACCTATAAAAATGAATCCTCACTCAATTCTCAAATTCTTCTACCTACTCAAACTTTTCACAATACTCTTTCAATCTTTTCAACTTTTAACTAACACCTGACTTTCTCTTGAAGAATATATCAGTTCAGGGGCAGCTAAATGGATTGGTGAATAGCCAGATGTAGAGAAAAGAGGTCCTGAGTTCAAATGGGACCACAGATACATTCAAGTTGTATGGCTTTGGGCAAGTCACTTGATTCAAATGCTTAGCCCTTACTACTCTTCTGTTTTGGAACTGACACTCAATATCAATTCAAAGACAAAAGATAAGGGTTAAAAAAAAAAAGCAATATATCAGTCCAGTTGTAGGAACTTCTTCCACTCCCGCCTGACTCAGTGCCTGAAAGAAGGTGAGATCTGCTGGCTCCATTGACCCACCTTTCTCGACCACTCCTTTAAACATTTTTTCATCTTTTTCATCTTTGCAATTGGTTTATGATACCTTCATTTCATCCTTCTTTTGGTCCCTTACCAAACTTTTGGTCTTTATTCCAAACTTTCTTACAATTTTAGCATTTGAAATAAGGTCTTCCTCACTGCCTACTAAACAAAGTATCCTTATTTTGGTACTCAAGGACACCTAACCTGGTTTCAAACCTGCTTTTCAGGCTTTTCATGAATTATTTTCTTTAAAGTACTCCAGTCAGACTACAACACTTACTATCGCTTGTTCTCATTGTGCTGTCTTACTGTTTCCATGACTTGGCTGTTCCCCCTCTTGGCCTGCTGAAATGGCTTCATTTAAAGATGAGCACAGCAGCTATTTCCTTCATTGAGTCTTTCCTGATCCTCCTAGCACAAATGAGTTCACCTTCTTCAAGTTTCTCTTAATAATTTGTCTGGCTCTCTCATTTTCACTGCTGACAATCTTCCATGCATTAGGGATACATGTCTTATTCTCCTATTAAGACTTTTAAACTCCTCGAGGCTAGGATTTGTCTTTTTGCATCCCCAGTATCTAGTACCATACCAAACAGTTCATAAATATGCTGATTTTAAGCTGAAACTCACCAAGCATGGTTTGGGGAATTGCTACTTGCAAATAGTACCCATTTTTAAAAAAATGCAACAAAGAAATCAAAACCATAACAGATCCAATTAAAATTGCCAGACAACTTGATGAAAGTGTGGCACACATTTAGTATTATGAGTTTTAAATAACATCAAAAATATGTAATGTTCTTATTTTATAAGAAGCTTATCAAAAACCTAAATGAGAGTTAGAAAGAGACAGTAACTTCTAAGAAGGGGCAGGAGGGCATAAATGAAAATATGATCTTCTTGGTATCTGCATGTATCCTATTATGGGCATAATCAATCATTCTCTCCAGCTGGCTCCACAGGTGCAACAAAAGACCCTCTCTAGACAATGGCACCAGCATGCTATGGGGCTCTTTGAGTGTCTGCCACAGACTTGTCTGCTGGGACTTAATTTTAATTTTAATGATCTGGATTAGCTCCACACTTTGGTATCAACCAAATGACAGACAACAATGGGTGTGAGAGGTCCTAGCAATTTACCAGATTACTCAAAAAAAGCATTGAGCAGTGTTGTCAATATCATGATATTAATGTGGACCACAATATATGCTAAGGATGACCAAATGCCATGCTGGCATACTTAGAGTTGGTGGGTGTTCATGATCTCACCCTTTAATCTAATTTTGTTCCTCCTTGGAAATGAGAAAATCTTTCTTTGTTGTTCTTAGAAGAGTAAAGAATGTAAAGCTCCTACTTCTATGTAAATATGTGGGAGGTAGTGGGAGTTCCCTCTTTAGTTTGCAAGACACCATTCCCCAAGAGAGAAAATCTGGCCTAGAACCACCCTCATTCTTGGGAGGCTCAATCATGCTTATGAGCTCTACTATATGTGTGATCCTCGGTAAGTCACCAAACTTCTTAATGTCCTAGGAAATTCTTTACATTGCAAAGCCTGACGCAGATCTGCATTGGTTTTGAGGTTTCTTCATTGGATTTCCCCACACAAATGAAATTACAAGCCAGTACAAAAACAAAAACAAAATTCAACCAAGTCCAACTAGCAATTGTAGAGGATTATGCCGACAGAAAATGTTGCTCTAATAAAACGAAAACTACATATGTTTAATATAAAACAGATGAGGCTACAACTGTTTTTACATAAATAGGAAAATCAGGGAACACAGACACTCACAGATAAGCCAATTTTTTTTAAAGGTTGAATCTACTGATCAAGTACCCCCCCCCAATAAATCAGTAATACCAGTAACACTGGATAAAATTCCATACTGGCAAGGCTGTAGATGATCTGATCATTTTATGTAGCCATAGACTAGGTCTATTTGCATAAAATTGGGATATCTTTTATCATAATATATTGGAAAAGAGTTCTATAATTTCATTAATCTATAAAATTGATAAATTACTAGGCAGGATTGAACAACTGCACCTGAAATCTCTCATATGATCACCCACAGAGGCAGAATCCAAATCTATCAAATTACTATAATTATAACTAAACAGTGACATTTTGGTCCCAAATATTATGTTAAGCCCATCTATAAGGCAGCTAATATAACCTCTTCAAGAAAAACAAATAATAAAAAAATACACTATTACTCAGGTGGGTCCATTTCTATAACCCAAATGGTCCTAGCACAGATGTTTTTTGAAATGTCTTTGAAAATCAAACAACTCAAGGCAAATCTTGCCTAAATACATACACACACATGCACACAAGCATATTCCCTTTCAAACTTAGAGTTATTAGGTATCTGAGTTAACACCAGTTCTCTAAAAATGTATAGCAACTCAATGTCTTCTAAAAAGAATCTGGAAAATTGGAGAAAGCCATTGCCACTGTCTAGAACCCTCAGAGCTGGAGACAGGGAAGTAGTGGATTCTCATAGGTCAGAAATCTTTCTAATATTATATGGATAGTACAACACATGGTATGTAATCAAAGACAAACTCAGTGCGAGGGGTGGGGAGGCACAGGGCAGGGGGAATGTCATTTATTTCCTCTCCACACATTCCTTCAACCCACAGATAGGCTGCTTCTCATATGTATGTCGCCAGGGTTCTTTAAAGTACTGAAGTATAATCTTACTCAGAAAACTAGACAGGGAGCCTAGGTCTAAACTTCAAACCATGCATGGCTGATATGCATCTTTAGCATAAGCACACAATTCTAATAATTGCCTCGTAATTTTAAAACACAAGTCAAGAATGGTGTTTGTTCCTAATATTTGCCAATGAAGTCATCACAGCTCTGGGAATTATGTACTACGTTAGATAATGATACCAGGGGAGTAGAAAATATTGTTTTTATTGAGGCATAATGATAGGAGCTATTTTTTATTCTGATTTTTGAAACATACTAATGTCTCATGAGGTATTAATTGTGGGATAAGGATATAGAGAATACTTATTTATTTTTAAATATTTTTCCATGTTTACAAGATTCGTTTTCTTTCCCTCCCCTCTTCCCTCCTCCTTCCCAGAGCCATCAAGCAATTCTACTGGGTTGTGCAAATGTTTTTTTTTTTTAAATTTTATTTATTTGTTGTGTAGCGAGAATAATAAATAAATGATAAATATTTTTTAACTATTACTATGAGGTTATAGTTATATTCAACCACTTTATTCTGACAAAATCTGATCATGTCAATATCTAAATGAAATCTAATATTTATTCTTTTTTTCAGATTTAAATATTTTATTTTTTTAAAAAAATTTCCATGGTTACATGATTCCTGTTTTTACTTTCCCCTTCATCCCCCCTTTAAAACCCTCTCCCTCATATCCAACACGCATTTCCACTGGTTTTAACATGTGTGATCAGTCAAGACTTATTTACATATTATTGATAGTTGTATTGGTGTGGCATTTAGTGTCTATATCCCCAACCATGTCTGCATCAACCCATTTTTTCAAGTGGTTGTTTTACTTCTCTGTTTCCATTCCTGCAGTTCTTCCTCTGAATGTGGGTAGCGTTCCTTTCCATAAATCCCTCAGAATTGTCCTGGGTCATTGCATTGCTGCTAGTACAGAAGTCCATTACATTCGATTTTACCACGGTGTATCAGTCTCTGTGTACAATGTTCTTCTGGCTCTGCTCCTTTCACTCTGCGTCAATTCCTGGAGCTCTTTCCAGTTCACATGGAATTCCTCCAGTTTATTATTCCTTTGAGTACAATAGTATTCCATCACCAGCAGATACCACAATTTGTTCAGCCATTCCCCAATTGAAGGGCATACCCTCGTTTTCCAGTTTTTTGCCACCACAAAAAGCGCAGCTATAAATATTTTTGTACAAGCCTGTTTATCTATGCTCTCTTTGGGGTACAAACCCAGCAATGCTATGGCTGGATTGAAGGGTAGGCAGTCTTTTAGAGCTCTTTGGGCATAGTTCCAAATTGCCATCCAAAATGATTGGATCAGTTCACAACTCCACCAGCAATGCTCTAATGTTTATTCTGATTCATCTCTTATTATAAAATTATTCTTTAATCTGCCTTATTCTTTCATGCTTCCAAGTGCAGTAGATGCTATGCTTAGAAAAATCTCTCTCCATTACTTTTCTGAGAGAGAAATGAAGAATTCTTCCCTAGCATTCCTTTTCTTCCCTTCCACATAAATCTTTCATAAGCTTTCCTATCAGAATCACAAATAGCCAACCTCCTCACCCCTATGGACCAGGAAATCTTTCACATCATAAAAAGATGCTTACATATAAGCAATGATATAACTACATTAATTCTGCATTGGGAAACAAGTTAACTAAATATATGAACAACCTTAACAAAGTCATTTTCTCTCTGGACCTCAGTTTCCTCATCTGTAAAATGAGGAGGTTGTACCAACATAACTGTGAATTCACCTCTAAATTCCAAGACCTTTCTTTGATGAAGCAGGCCATTGGAAATGTGTCCTTCTCCCAAATATATCTTAGCAAGGAATCTACAGTCACATAGGAAAAGCAGAGAATGCATAAGATTAGGATCTTATGAACCACCTAGCATCAATTAAACCAAACAATTATGAATTTGCAAAAGTGTATTTTCTTCTCTTTCAGGACCACCATGTTCCTCTGTTTCATCTTGCATTTCTTAACAATTAGTTCTACCCTATTGTTTATACTGTTAAAGGAATGATTGAGTCTCCTGATTGGTTCTGTAGGGTACCACAAGACCCACTGCAGAGGGGGAAAATAACAATAATCTTCCCTTTGACACACACCCCTCTGTCCCTTCTAGCCAACAACTATCTGACTTTGTTCCTAAGCAACTCAGGAAAGCTGATTAGAAAATTATATCAGGAACAGTAGGTTGCTGAATGAATTTCTAGAATCATGGAAAGGACATTGGGTCTGGAGTCAAAAAGCCTGGGTTCACATTCTAGCTCTAGAACTTACTAGCTATATACCCAAGGACAAATCACTGGATCTCTCTGAGACTTGGTTTGTTCTTTTCTAAAATAGGGTTGATAATACTTGCATTATCTATCTCACATGACTGTTAGAAAGAATGTGCTTTGTGAACTATGTTTTGTTCAGTCACATCTGATTCTTTGGGACCCCATTTTGGATTTTTTTGGGCAAAGATACTGCAGTGGTTTTTCCATTTCCTTCCACAGCTCATTTTACAGATGTGGAAACTAAGGCAAACATGGTAAAGTGACTTGCCCAGGATCACATGGCTGGTAAGTGTCTGAGGCTGGATTTAAAATCAGGTCTTTCTGACTCAAGGTCCAGCACTCTATCCACTGAGCCAACTAGCTGCCTCCTAGGCCTCCTAAACTGTACAGTGTTTCAGAAATGGGAGCTGTTTTTGCTTCTCAGAGGCAATGTGGTATAGTAGTATTCTACAACTAGAGCCAAGAAAAAGTAGGTATCCCACTTTGCCTCAAACCCCTCTGACATCTGTAAAGGTGGGCCAATCAACTGAATCTCTAGGTGCCTCAAACTAATCCTAACATTGATCTACTAACTAAAGGGTATTTCTTAACCTGCTTAGGGGAGGATGCTGCTGTACACAGGACATTTGTGTTTTATTTGGATATTACCATTGTCATTATTATATCATTATATTATCTCACCCCTGAATATACTTTTCAATATATTATATGCTGGGATTGAATATGAGACTTTATCTCAGTATGTAGAAGCATAAAGGAAGGAATATAGCATAAGCTCCCTCCCTACATAAACATTTTAGGAATTACTTTTTCCAAATTAAAAGAAATTCTACTTCTGACTCATAGACTAGAGCTAGACTGGAGCTTAGACTGCACCTTGAACCTCTCTAAGGAAAGCAGTCACAGAAAGCTAATCAATAAATCTTTAGAACTTGGCACATGACCAATTCTCCTGGTCCAGCTTTCTTTAGAGCTATAACCTGTCAAGTGGTTGGCTCAGGCCTATTAACTTTGAGCTGGGAAGTCAAAATTTTCCACCAAAGAGGAAGATTTTCTTCCCCATACAGACAGCAAAATCCTTGACTGCACTCTCATATTTGGGGACTCATAATTTAATGGTGCAATTGTCTAAGTATATACATATCTTCATTAATGGCCTAGATTTATTAACACAGTAATGGCTTAAATAGATTGCCTTAGGAAATCACAAAACTAGAGAACAGCAGGTAGAATTATTTCTCAATATTTAAGATGCTTATCTACCAGAGCTAGCCATTCTCTTCAATTACTTGTTCCTCAAAAAAATTTATAAGGTGTTTGTATATATACATATATAGATGAAAATTCTCCCCAGTATCTTCCATGACATATTTTGTACTATAGTGTGTTATAGTTCATTAAAGTATCTTAAACGTAACATTTTCCATTACCATTCAATGCAATTACTTTAACACCAACAGACATTTATCTTGAAGAAATGAAGAAATGACATGTCTGTTTTGTTCGTGTCAGAGGTGACTCCAGGCAGAAGTGAACAAGCCCTATGGGGAATAACTTTACAAGCTGGCTCTCTTGCCATTAAACTAAGGCTCTGCCTACAAACAAGTCCCACTGGTCCTATGCAGGACAATATGGAGCCAGAGCCATCTGCTTGAAGAGAATGTTATTTCCATCTAATAGCCTGGCCCTCAGCTAAAAAGTCTCTATCTTTCAAAGTGATTGCACCATATTTATATCTTAGCCAAAACAGCTTTGTTTTATATATATCAGGCAGTAGAGGAATATACTAACTTACTCAAAAGATAATCCCAAGTATATTTTTTACAACACTTTCCTCAGAGCTATAAGCATATTCTGGTGTAAATATTCTAAGTAAGTAGGGGAAATGGAAATGTACCAAAATATCTCTTTCTGTTTCAAGCTATTTTTTTAAAGAAAAGAATAGCAAATGATGGTCTATAGGAGCTTGATTTTCTTCTGAAACTTTTATTCATCAGTTAAAAAATAAAAGTAAAATGTTTATTTGAAAAGTCCAAAGGAGTTATTGGGACAGCTATTGAGTACTTGAATTCTTGGTTCAATATTTACAAGTATTTTACATAAAAAACAGAATCTATGTGACCACTAATCTCAAATATTGTACGGGGCATTCATGCTTCAGAGAGGGGTTAGATTAAACCACTTTTTGGTCTCCTCCAACTCTTGGATTCTATGAAACCAATCTTTAAAATTCTGTTTAAAAATTCCAAGTCTTCTATATTTACAGATACAAAAAACAGATTCTAAAATGGCTTTCTTGGCATCCAGCAACACATTTCAAACCTTGTTCGATTGATTCTGTGCACAAGGTCATATACTTCAGAAGTTATAAAGTTCAATCCTTCAAGTAAAATGACAGCTTTTAAGCAGGAGGTTACCTAGCACATTTTCTGCTTTTAAGTGTTGGAAAATGAGGCTACAATAGATAAAATAACTTTCTTAAAGTATGGAAATATCATCTTATCAACTAGGTTTGCAAGCTTCTTCACCAGCACCAAGCACAATGTTAGGCACTTAAGCACTCAGATATTTGCTGAAAATTCATTAATACAGAAAAAAAGAAAGTTCATTAAAATTTAAAATAATTTATTGCACAATTTAACACTTGGCAAACATTAATTTGGCTTCCTCAGGTTCACTATAACAGGAAAAAGAGAACAAATAAAGAGTATCAGAAATTAGTCATCATTCTACAAATCTGTAATTATTTTTTGTAAAGAACAATTATTCTTCCTGGTATACAGCTGATGTATGCTCATTAGCAGAATCTACCCTGGAGAACAAATTCTGACTCATAATAACAAGGAAGGTGATTTTGTTATTGGCTGTTTCCTCAAGGGAATAGCTGAACCTTTTACTTCATCTGAATAAAGACAATGCAATGAAATTACAGTCCTAGACTCGCTAATTCATACTCAGTTTAGTGGAGGCCCATCTGAATTAGTGAAAAGTCTGAATCATAGAAAATACTTTAAAAAAAATGAAGAATTCCTGCTTTCAAGTCCAAAAAAAAATCACCTAAAATAGACTGAAAGTGTTGCTTGGGCCTATTGGGCTACCTAAGTGGCACCGTGCATAGAGTGCTAGGCCAGGAGTCAGGAAGTCTCTTATTCCTAAATTAAAATCTGGCCTCAGATACTTACTAGCTCTGTGACCCGGAGCAAATCACTTAATCCTGCTGTTTGCCTCAATTTTCTATCTGTAAAATAAACTGAAAAAGGAAATGGCAAACCCCTCTAGTATCTTTGCCAAGAAAACCCCAAATGGGGTCAGGAAGAGTCAGACAAAACTGAACAACAAAATCAGATTACTCAGGACTAGATCCTGTCTTAATGAGAAGATCCAATATATTTATAATTAGCCTATCAAAGTTTTAGGTTCAGCAGATGAACATTTCAAAATTCAGTTTTGTTCTAGTTCAATGATTTTGGAAAATGTACTTTTTGGTTCTTATCTAAAGTGGTTTCTGGGTGATTTTTAAAAGAAAAGATAGAAGCTTGATTTTTTTAAAGTTATGAACTAGGTTCAATGTTCAGAAAATGAAGTTAACTTTTTCCATTGTGGAAATTCTGAATTTAGCTTTCTAATCAAAGTCTCAGTCTCTGCTTAAGCTAATTCCAGTCTTTGTTTACATTGCCTTTACATGATGTATATGTAATGGATACCTCTTCAGTCTAAGATGGCAAACATTCAATTTAGTCTGAAGTTTTATTTAAATTATTCACCTCCTAAAGTAAGGTTCTTAGCTCATACATACTATGAATATCAAACTCAGGGTAAGCTCTCATCTGATTTGTTATAACTAGTAAATAAGTATAGTCCAAATTCATGACCCTGAAGGCTATAACAATATGTACTGGAGGGGGGTGGTGGTGGATAGAGGATAAGAATTTATATAACACCTACTATGTGCTACATACTCTGGCAAGTACAAATGTCTCACTAGGTTTTCACAACTCTGAAGACAGGTGCTATAATAATGCCTAATATACAGTTGAAGAAACTGAGGCAAATAGTTTACATTACTTGCCCAAGGTCGCCCAGCTTATTAGTGGTTAAGGCTGAATTTGAACTCAGGTATATCTGACTCTAAGCCCAGGGCTTTATCAATTGTGCCAAATAATTGACAAACTTTCTTTAAAAATTCAGATTAACACCTGCCTTCAACTTACAGAATCATAAAAATGGCTGATAGGCAATACAACCATTGCTCAATCTGACTTAACCAGTAGCTGGCAGAGGGAGGACTTGGACCCAGCTCTCCCTAGCTCTAAGACTGAACTTTTATCATTACCCAGCAATCTGTCAGTGTTTTCTTTTCAAAAGATTTAAGCAATTGGCTCTGAATGATTAAACCATAAAATTATGGAGCAAGAAGTTTCATTAGAGAGAAGGTACAGGCTAATTTTTTCCATAACAGAAAAGAAACAAAGACATAGATTTCACAGATGCTGAGGGGACCAACATGCTATGCAGTCCCAAAACTAAAGAAATGTCAGCTTTCATTTACCAGAGACCAAAGTGGTTTTAATCATCAGTTCATGGAGAAAAGGGTTAAAAATGGGAAGAAGAACTTCTGGTATGAATGACTATTCTAAAATTTCATGTGTAGTATTTTCAAAGCATTGCACATTAGTCTGGCATTTTGTTCTTTGCTGATATATGACAAGATTTCAAATCTTAATATTGGCTCTGTGCTAAGATTAATATATTGCATCTTGTGATACCATTCATCTAGAATACACAACAAAAAGTCATCATACTTACAAATTAAATACACTACTGGTATGAACCAAGATACATGTTATTATTCTAAGCAGTATTGTATCACATAAATACTCTATTTCAAGTTAGTTTATTTGTATCATACATATCTTTTCCTTAAAAAATTCAGAAATATCAAGATTCATGACACCTTTTTTAGATTCTAATTTATTTGTATCATGCCTATGAAAGGAAAGTTCTCTTCCAAGAAACGTTTTAAAAGAAAGGTCCCTCTTCAATAGATTTTTTTAATAATAAATAAAGCACAAGAGAAACCATTTCTAATTTTTTCTCTGGAGGCCATAACATATACATAATATATATACATGTATATATATTATGTTATGTTATGTTATACATATATATGTAATTATATAGTGATTTGGGCACTTAAAAATTTGATCCCACTTTCTTGGATTTATATCTTGGATATAGATGTAGCTATCCATGTAGTAAAGCCCAAAATAATTAATCATATTTCTACCACAAGATTCATATGTCCATATGGCTTAGAATGTAAATAGTCCTTAGGAATCTTCTAGCTCATTTCTCTCCCTCCCTTCCTTTAAGATAGACCAGAATGGGGGGCCTAGTGGCTTTCCTAAGGTTACAGGAGTAATGAAGTGAAGAGTTGGTATTTGAATCTGGTTCTTGTGACTCCAAATTTAGTGCTATCTCTAAAATTCCATAATTTCCCTCCCTATAAGGGTTCCAATCAGCTGGTTAAATCGAAAGACACTCCTCTATTGGTTAAAGGAGGGTGTTAAATTGTTGGATCACATAACAATAACAATTCTGAATTGTATCAGTGGAAGGCAAATTGTGGCTCTTCAAAGCACAAAAGTAATAAAGACTTACACTAAAGTACTCACCTTCTATATTTGTTCATTCACCTACCTCTTACCACCGTACAAACAAAGGTAATATCTCAGGATCCAGCATATTAGCCAAAAGGGATTTGCCTTATTACAATCTGCTTTAAGAGGCCATCACTAATAATGAGCTATGTCTAAAAGGAAGACTGACCACCTGTGCCAATATGGAAAATTATTAGAATGTATTCTACTGGATTCTCCCTGATGCCCTAGAAAAATACACAGTCTCCACTTAACAGATGGGAAAACATTCTCTTCATGTCCTACTCCAAAAATTTATTCATGAATCTAAGATACACACACAAGAGTAACATAAGAATCACTCAGGGCCCTGCTCTCCATGTACACACAACCATTCTATATTCTCGCATTTGTTGGGGGTCTCTGGAACAAAACAAAAAGAAATCAACAGGGGGACACAGGAGGAGGAAGAAGAATGATAAAATTATCTACTCCATCCTAATTATCTCCTCTACCCTATCCATACATATGCACACATATATATTTATACAAATATGTGTGTATAAATATATTTATATACATATATATATATATATTTTTTTTTTCCTGCTTACAGACAGCATATGCAAAAATTGCCATAATGTGTCCCTCACTCGATTCCAGTTCTCAGTTTAAGTCCATATCCAGAGACTTCAAGACAGAATGGCCATTATAAGTCACTTGCTTTGGTGCTTTCTTTCACATCTGGGTACACTCAAAAAGTCTCTACTCAGGTAAACAATGGCTTATTCTCCAGCTTGCAGTCTGAAATTCAGGGAAGGCTGCTTGTCTTCCATAACCACAATCTAAGTGTCCAAATTCTATGGGGAGAGACATAGTACAAATATATAAATTGCAGTCCCATAGGTTCAGGACCAGAGCAACAAGGAGCTTAATGCAGGAGCATAGTTATAAATAAAATAAACCACTGTAAACAATCTTCCTTTTCCTCTCCCTCAGCTCCTCTGCCCTCTCAGCTTGCCAAGAGCAGAGAGTGAAGCAATACAGGTAATATGCTTACTTCATGGAGTCTGTGGAAATCGTAATCTTTTACCTCAAGAGGGAAAGGGGAAGATAGTTCAGGAATACAGACAATCCCTGGCCCCATTGAAATTCACACAGTCATGCTGCAAACTTCCCCAGATTGAATGCACTCTGCCCAGACACTTTCTCTACAATTGGCAAGACAGCCAGTATTTGAACCCTCACTGCACCAACCTGGGACAGTTCTGGTTCTTAAAGAAGTAACAGCATTTTTTTTCTCTTCAGCAATTTAGTTTTATTCTAAGCAAGATTGTCCTGTTGACTAATTGCTTCTGTGATAAGTATTATGTGTAATGAGTTGTTGCTTTTCTCTTTCTTTCTCATAATGAGCAATATAGAAAACACGGAAAAATATACAACTAAAATGCATTCCACATAACAGTTTTATCTACCACCCCAAACCCCACCCCCACTTTCTCCTCACTGCCCATGACACAGCTGCTTGTGATGGGCACCCTCTCAAGGGAGACCAGAAATCCCTTGCCTGAATATGATTAGTGGGAAATGACATCAAGATTTATGACACTATTTTCTAAATTGTAAAGCTGTAATTTATAATGAATTAGACAAAGCTCATTTGGGACCTGCTTAGCTTCTAATTGGCAATAACTGCATTATCCACTTTCTTCTACTTTTTTTAATGCAAAAAGAAGAAAAAGCCAACTCTCCTCTAAAACTAAAAATAGAAAAGCAGACAGACGTTCAAGAGTTTCTAACTCAATGCTCAAGGTGAGAAAAAGAAAATAAATAAAGCATGATATTACATGGCTTATCATTAACAATGTACACATAGTTAAAATAATCCAGGATACATGACCTATTCTTTTGACTGACTTTATTTTTTGGCTTTGGTCTTTATTCTGAACAAAAAGGACTAAAATATATCTATCTGAACTCTTGATACAACCAAAAACAAATACTATGTTCAGGGAACACGAGCTTTACAACACTACAGTTACTTTTTCACTTAAAGGAAACAAAAAATTCTTTGATGGATATCTTTTTATGTAATTAGTATAGATGGCTTAACCAGCATTCCACACATACACACAAAAAGTCAGAAATGATAAAACAACCCACAACATAATTTTTTTCTATTTTAAAATATCTGCTTCATGCTACTTTACTTTTCTTAAAAATGCATCTTTGGAAGGATATAGAATTTAAAGACCTATCATAAAGAACCAATAAAAGTGATATGATAAATCTATGTGGGGTGGGAGAGAATGGGATGGAGTATCCTGCTTAGCTATCAAGAATGACTTTCTAATTCAAAATTCAGATTCTGAGAAGAAACTCAGTATTGTTTTAAGAAATATTATTTTGCTTGGGGTTTTCAAATGATTTAGAAGGAATAAAGTGGAGTCCCTTTAAAAGGTCAGATGATAAAATGAAGAAATTGCCCATCCAAAGTAGGGCTTCTCAATGATTATGAATAGTCGGTGGCAGAGAGTTACATCATTGTGGGTCTTCATTTTTAATAGTCAATTCAAAGTCACTTGGAAGCAGAAATGGGAAGTAAAAAGGTACATAAGTTTGAATATTGGGCTGGCAAGAGAAATGGTTTAAATCAGAAGTAATTGAGAGAAGTTGGAACGTTTAGTACTCAAAGAGAGTAGCAGAGAAGAGTTAAGGAGGTAATTAAGGCTGGGGTTGCAAATAGCAGCTGAATATAAGCTAAAAAAGGGGAGAGTGAAAATTAAGCAAATATCTAAAGAAATGGAGTTAATAACAGTATTTAATCAGGCTATACACAGATAATTAATACATGATTAGGAGTGGGTTGCTTCTTTTAATATTTAGTATTAAATATTTAGGAAAATTTGTCATTGTTTATAACTAGGGAGGTATCTTGGTGTTGTAGGAAGAAAACCCATCTCAAAGCCAAGATGATCTGAGTTCAAGTCTTGCTTCAGACACGTACCAGGTGGGTGACTATAAACATTTCACCAAACTTCTCACTTCTCTAGATAACTAAGGTAGGAAGCTAAGGAGCTGCCTTGCATTGGGAGACGGTGCTTTCTTCTCTACTAATCAAGTCACAGGTCTAGTCTCTATCCTCTACAGACAGAAAATAGAGTTAACTAGTTTATAGTATATATGATAACCTAAAAAAATTAAGAAGTTGATGAACATAAGAGGTCTATCACTTACTCTATAATTTATCCTTGAAATAAGTCTAATCATTAAAATCATTAGCACCCTAATTGGTCACTCCAACCACTTTAAATCTTTAGAGGATTAAAAAAATTTCTCTGGGACTTGCCCATCCTTTTTTGGGTGTGAAAGAAACAACATAGGAAGAATTCTAATTCCAGGGTCTCTACTGATTCTCAGACTCACCAAATCCCTGGCCATATTCTCTAGTATTGAATATACCTTTTCTCATGGCTCATAAAGGACTAGGCCAGAAATGTGGATGAGATAGGCTTCTTGCTTCTTACTGTCATTTCCAGATACTCCTACTACTACTATAATTCAGGATCCTGTCCCCTCTTTAGCTCACTCCATCTAGATTTATTATTCTATCCAGAACCTGGTTGCTGTTTTCTCTTAGGTTAATAGGTAATAAAACCACAAAAAATGTGTGTTTTACGTAAGAGAAGTATATTATATTTATACTTACATGTTGATATCCCTACAATACCCTTGTTCTTTAGTTTATCAACCTCATCATCTTCCATAAGCTCATCTTCACTCTTTTTCAGCCATTCAAACGGGTTCTTATAACTTTGATCTTGTCATCAGCTACAAATGATTCGTCTACTTAGTCTATATCAGTGAAATTCCTCTCACTGTCAATAACTTTCTGTGCTTTCAGCTTTCTTGGTGCATCACACTTTCTAATTTAGTCTCTACTCTCAACTTATCAATAATTTACATTGACTCCTCTTACTTGAAACCAGTCAATAAACATTTATTAAGCACCGTCTATGTGCCAGGCACTGTGCTAAGGACTAGGAATACAAAAAAGAAGCAAAAGATTGTCTCTGCCATCAAGGAGCACATAAACTAATCAGGGAGACAATAAGCAAACAAAGCTATATGTACAAACAGAGCTATATGCTGGATAAATAAGAATTAAGAGAGGGAAGGCACTAGGATGAAGAGGAGTTGGAAAATGTTTCCTGTAGAAGACAGGATTTTAGTAGACACTTAAAGGAAGCTAGGGAAGGCAGAAGGTAGAGGAAAGGAGGGAGAGCAGTCCAGGAATGGGGGATAGTCAGAAGCCAATGTCATTGGATTGAAGAATGTCAGGGAGTAAAGTTTAAGGAGACTGGAAAGGTAGGAGACAGGTAAGTAATGAAGGACTTTGAACACCAAACAGAGGATTTTGTATTTGATCCTGGAGGTGACTGGGAGCTACTGCAGTTTACTAAATAGGGGAATGATATGGCTATCTCCCCTGTTCTGACTCACTTTCCCCTCTTCCTCATCTTCCCCTCTTTGATTTGAGTTGAGAGGAGAGGAGCTACAAGAATGCCTTCAACTCTATCCTCAATTATTTTAAACTCCTGAATCTTTCCCCTTTGTTTTATTGTTCATCCCTTTCTAGATTCCAACTCGAGATTACTACCATCATCAGCCTTGTCACTTCTGCTCATGTGTTGCTGAGCAGAGATGAAGAAAGTCACATAATTATACAGACTGGGTCAATTGCAAGCTTATATTGTCTAATGTTAAATGGGTCTTCACTGTTACATGCCAAACCTTACTTTTCCCAGATTGACTCACAATTGAAATTCCCACAGAGATTGTGCCAAACCTCTTCTCGAGCCACCTCAAGCTGACTGATTATCAATTCCCCTTGTTCCTCTCTGAAGAGAGCCTTGCCAGGCTCCTTAACTTCTTCCTCCTTCCCAATTCCATGTTTCAAATAATCTTAACATTATTCCTCCCTTTTCTCACTTCCTCCAACAATGAGATGGCCTTTCTCTTGGCTGAAGCCAACTCTTCTTGTGTTTTTTATCCCGGCACCTCCTGTCTCATTCAGCAAACTGTCCTTTCAATCATCCCCTCTTCATAATATTAACTTCTAATTGGGGGCTCTTTCTGTCTTCAAATATGCCCAGCCCTTTCCTGTACTCAAAAATTTCACTAAATCCAACAATCCTCTCAAGTTATTAACTGATACAGTCTTCTTATTATAGCTAAGCTTCTAAAAAAAAACAAGCAAATCTGCAAGGGTTGCCTCCACTTTTTTACTTCCCACTCACTTCTCAGTCTTTGCAATCTGGCTTCTATCCACTACCAAAGGAAAACTGTTCTCATCAAGGTCAATGATGATCTCTTTATTGCTGAAGCAAATGACCTTTAATCAGTCCTTACACTTCTAGACACTACTTTAGAGACTGACACTGTTAATCACCTCCTACTTCTAGTGCCTTTCTCATCTCCAAGTTTTGATCCTTTTCAGTCTGCTTTGCATGGCCATTATGCAGATCCTACCACTTCTCTTTGGGTATACTCATCAGCTCCCACTGACATGACTATCTTCTCTAGGAAAAGTCTACACACCTAACTCTTATGTCTTTCCAGACCAATATTTCCCTTCTCTCTCTCTCTCTCTGCCTCTAGGAACCCTACCTTCCCTTCATGTTTTGATTCAAGAGCTACTTCTTGGTCAATTACTTCTGTCATTAGTGCTGGCCCCAAACATACACATATCACCTGATTGAAAATGGAGAGAAGGAAAAACTATTCAGCTCTTATTTTGCTCATCTTTTTTCAACCAAACTGATAGTTCTAAAAGACAGGTTGAACTATCTCACTCTTTAAAAAAATACTCTTCAATGGCACCTATTGCTACCAAAAAGAAAATGAAACCTTCTTAGTCTGCTTAAAGCTCACCAAAATATGGCTCTCATTGATTTTTGTTCTTATTTCACAATATCCCTCTTCTTCTCCATTTTCTATTTTGTCAAACTAGCCTGGTGACTGTTCTCTGCAAATATATTAAATTCTATTACTGATTTCTATGCTGTTAGACCCCCATATCTAGAACACCTTCTTTCCTCTCTTCTACTTCATATAATCCAGTGTCCTTCAAAGTACAGCTCAGATGACCCCTTCTCTAGGTCTTATCCAGGTCTCACAATTCTTACCACTCTCTTCCCCTTAAAATTTCTTTTTACATACTTCATATTACTTTTTCTTCTGTACATATATCCCCTAGTAGGATAAAACTTTTTATGGACAGAGATTCCTTTATTTTTGTTTTTGAATACAGAACATCTAACACAGTGTCTCACACATACTAGGTACTTAATAAATATTTACTTGAATTTAATAATTAAATCCTTTGGAACTCTAATTTTGTCTATGCTTCTTACCAACATGGAAGAAATCGTTGCTAAAGGAGAAATGATGGGGGATGGCAACTTCTACCTTAGAATCTATAGTAGAAAAGAGAAGGTAAATTATAGATAGCCAGGTGGACAGAGTCAGGAAGACATCTTTCTGGATTAAAATTTGGCTTCTGGCACTTACTAGCTGTGTGACCCTGGGTAAGCCACTTATTTGTAGTCTTGGTTTACAGAAATAAAATTGTTTTGCTTTAAAAAAAGATTTTGGGGCAGCTGGGTAGCTCAGTGGATTGAGAGCCAGGCCTAGAGACAAGAGGTCCTAGATTCAACTCTGGACTCAGACACTTCCCAGCTGTGTGACCCTGGGCAAGTCACTTGACCCCCATTGCCTACCCTTACCACTCTTCTGCCTTGGAGCCAATACACAGTATTGACACCAAGATGGTAGCTAAGGGTTATTAAAAAAAAGATTTGCCTCAGTTCCACATCTGTAAAATGAGCTAGAAAAGAAAATGGCAAATCATTCTAATACCTTTGCCAAGAAAACCCCAAATGGAGTCACAAAGAGTTGGACACAACTGAGACAATTGAACAACAACAAAAATATCAGATACAGTTTGATATGCACCCTAGATATTTGAAGAGCTTAATTCAAAGGCTTTAGAGAAAAGATAAGAAGCACCTTATGGATTAAAATTTTGTAGGGGAAAAATCAATAATTTGAATAATCAGTCAAAAGCATTTATTAGATATTTCTTCTGTTGTGAGGTAATGTGCTAAGAATTGGGGATACAAAGGAAGGCAAAAACACAAAAAATGGTCCCTGACTTTAAGGAGCTTCTAGGGAAGAAAAGATGTAAATAAATAGGTTCATAAAGGACAGAGACAGAGCAGAAGGAAAGTAATATTGGAAAAGAAACAATCAACTGATGGAGACCAGAAAGGCTTCCAGAAGAGGGAGGCATTTCAGCTGAGTCTTGAAAAGAAGCTAGGGGTATCAAAAAGTGGAGGTGGGGGTGGGGAAGGTCCCCCAACCCAGCAAGGATACAAAGTTTTCAAGAGTTAAATTCTAAGTTAAAAAAAAGAAAGAATCCTCTTCAAAAGGCAAAAGAAGAGTTGTATAGAGAAGTCAATATGAATGTACAGAGAAATTATTTAATGATGTGTGTATGTGTTTATAAATATAGGGAAGATGCAAGAGCAATGAAGAATGTTTTTATGTCTTAAAGGATGAATAGAGAAGAGTATCTTGATTCTGTGAGGAAAGTGTGAGGAGTGCTAATGCTTACAGGAAGAGATGTAAAGGACAAAAAGAGCCATTTAAAGTATACTGAAGAAAAGAGGAATAGACTTATTCTTCTTGGTAGATGGGAAGTTGATCTAATAGAGAGAAAGCAGAACAATTCAACTCTTACTTTAGTCCTCTTTCCACTGCCAAGAATAATGATCTTTGATCTGGAAAGGATAAAATAAAAATGGCTAGTATGAGTTGAAACCCAAGATAAGTGGAGCAATAATAACATAATACCTAATTGTCCTTGATGAGTTTGGGTCATTAAACACAAATGAACTAAATCCCAGAGCACTGTAAGAATTAGAAGTTGTGATTTCTAGTCACCTGTCAATGAGCTATGAAAGATCATGAAAGAGAAGAGAGAGGCCATAGGAATGTCCTGATTTTCAAAAAAGAGAAGAGGATGGCATCTGAAAAACTAAAGGCCTGAAAACTTGATTTCTGCAAAGCAAAAGGTCAACAAAGTAAAAATTCTCAAATACATCTTTAAAGGAATGGTTAATAAATATACCTAGAAACAAAAGTGATGATCACAAAAATCCAAAATAATTTTATGAAGAAAAAGTCATGTCAGAGTAGCCTCATTTGCTTTTTGGACAGGGTTATTAGCCTAGTACAGTGATGGGTAAACTTTTTAAAGAGGGGGGCAAAGGAAAGGAAATGCTCATCTGTCGGTCTGTTTCTAAGGCAACTCTTTGGAAGTTTCATTGTATTGTATCCTACTCATTGTATTTGTCAGATTAGGAATAATGTCAGGAGGTCAGATAGAACATTTCAGGGGGCTGCATCTGGCCCAAGGGCTGTAGTTTGCCCATCACTGGCCTAGTAGATGAGGGAAATATCATAAGATATCATTTAGCTAGGTATTGTTAAAGCATTTGATGATTTTCCATATTATTCTTGTGGACTAAATGGAAGAAAGGTGGGTGAGATAAGAGTACAGTCAAGTTGATTAAGAACTGCCAGACGATTAAGAGTTTCATGCCTCTTAATAGAAAATCCTGGAGTCTGTGTGTGGCCTTGTGCTATTTAATATTTTGATCAGTGACTTTCATAAAGGCATCAGTATCATGCTTATCAAATTTGCAGATAAAACAAAATTAGGAGGGATAACTTATATTGGAAGGCAGAATCAGGATTTAAAGGATCTTGACTGGACCAAATCTAATTAGATAAAATCTAACAAGGAATAAAGTCTTGTACTTGGGCTCTAAAGATCAACTTCACAAACACAAACTGAGAGAACTGTGGCTAGATGTCAGTTTATCCAGAAAAGAAACAGGACCTTCCATGAAGGATAAATATAGTGTGTTTTAGGCTCAGCTCAGATATTTCTCAGTTGTATCCAACTGTCTGTGTCCTCATTTGGGATTTTCTTGGCAAAGATACTGAAATGGTTTGCCATTTCCTTTATTAATTCATTCAACAGATGAGGAACTAAGGCAAACACAGTTAAATGACTTGCCCAGGGTCACAGAGTTAATCAGTGTCCGAGGTCAAATTTGAACTCATGAAGATAGTCTTTCTGAATCCAAGTCTAGTTTTCTATCCACTGCACCAGACAGCTGCTCCATGGGTTTTAGACAACTAAAGATAAAAAGTAAACTAAAACTTCCAAGATAACCTCTATTAGATTTGTTCAATTAAGCCCCATGGGGCAGAACTAAAAGGAAAAGATATAAACTACAAGAGAGGCCGATTTAGGTTTCATACAAGGAACAGCTTTCTAACAATAAGAACTATTCTGAAATGAAATGTTTTTTTTCATAAGATAATGGATTCTCCCTCACTAGAGTTCTTCTACCATCATTTAGGTATATTTTAGAACTGATTCTTATTAAGGACAGATTGGCCTAGATATCCATGAATCCGTGACGATTTTTGGATAGAGTTTGATGTGATTAGAATTTTAGTTTAAGATTAATCCAGATAATGTAAATTATGGATCAGAGGGAGTGCAACAAAGTAACAAAGCTCTTGCAATTATCTCCCAAGACTAGACAAACATAAACTGAGGAAGAAGAATGATAATGGAAACAAAGGGATAGATAGGAGAATGAGTGTATTCTGGAAGTAATATTTATTGGACCTGGCAACTAAATGGATATAGCAGGAAAGACAAAGCTATATCTCATGTGTTGAGTCTTTGTGACTAATATATTCATGATATTATTAACCTGTAAGAGACCGGCCTCCCTTCTAGTATGATTATATTCATGCATTTTTCATAAATATAATTAACTTAATTAGATATAATGAAGTATGTATTGTCCATATCATGATCCCAAGTATTAACATTTTTTTTCTCACTATAATTTACCAGAAAAGAAAGTGAAGTGGAGGAGGGCTTAAAATATGGGTATTCAAGTAAAACTGCTACCCTAAAGCTTTCACTTTCACACTAGAAAGAAAGGTTGTCCAAGAATATTCAGTAATAAAGTTAATGTTACATTTTCTAATCTGAAAGTCAGTCCCTATTCTGCTTCTACCTACCTCAGCAGTCAGGCTGACTGATTCATCCAACAACTAGTCAGAGCTCTCCGTGGTTTGGCAAATCTTTGGGAATAAATTACACTTACATTTGCCACATGCCCAATGGTAATAGCAGGTTTTGGGCTCCCCTACATTTCCTAGGGCAGCTAGGTGGTGCAGTAGCTAGGAGCACCAAGCCTGGAGTCAGGAAGACTCATCTCTCTTAGTTTAAATCTGAACTGGGACACTTATTAGCTGGGAAAACCTTGGTAAATTACTTAACACTGTTTGTCTCAGTTTCCTCATCTATAAAATGAGCTGGAGAAGGAAATGGCAAACCCTTCCAGGGTCTTTGCCAAGTAAACTGGAAATGAGGTCATGAAGAATCAGACAAAACTGAAAGACTCAACAACAAGAAATACATTTCCTGAAATCTGTCTTCACCATCCAAGTAAATCATAAAATACCCAAATTTTATATACTAAACAGTATAGTATAATTATTCAAGGTTTACAATTATAAATTATTTTCCTTTCCTTTCAATCACTGTATGATATAAATTCAGGATCACATCAAAAATCCTATAACACTAACATGGCTAAGTTGATATTTTAACACAATGTTCATACTATTCTGAAAAATAATGCTGGCTGCTTCCACACTACCACACATACCACCTGGCTGTTTTTCTTATTTAATATTCTGATAAAAGCACAATTAAAACAGAGTAACAAGTTCAGACTGCTTTCAAATTCCAAGAAAAACAAAGAACAAATAAAGGCAACTCTAAGGAAAACTGCACTTTCAACAGCTTTAATGAAGCAGTTGAACGATCATACATCAGGATCCAACAGTCTTCCAAGAGGTTTTATTGGGATTCCAAACAGCCAAAATTTGGACTTTAAAAGTCTCAGATTGTCTTTACAGAGACGCAAGACTATAACCAAGAATTGTGGGGAGTCTGCTAGTTTGGTCTGGGTAGAGCTGCTTGTATTTGTAACTTTAAACACCAAATCTTCACAAGGATCCTGGAAGATTGCAGTTGGTGGGGAGCTAATGGAAAACTGGAGGTATTATATTAATGGTAGGAAATATGGAAATAATAGTTGTGACAAGATAATGTATACAGTTAGCTAGAAGAAAAGAAGATATAAATGGAGTCTTCATGGAAAAGCATTCGTGGAAACTGAGTTGAGCAAGCTAAAGAAACATAAATATCCTGAAGGAGAAATGGAAAAGCAAACTAACTTTTCTCTTTAGGAATCCCTAATTTCTGGTTTAAGATCTCAATTAAGATTCTCAGATAACTTTGGATATTGTTTCTTGTTGTTGTTGTTGTTGTATTGCATTTTTATTTCTTTCACTAAACATTTCCTAGTTACATTTTTTTTATTATTTTTCATTTTTAACATGGTTACATGATTCATGCTCCTACTTTCCCCTTCACCCCCTGCAATCCCCCCACCCATGGCCGATGCACATTTCCACTGGTTTTGTCATGTGTCCTTGATGAAGACCTATTTCCAGATTGTTGTTAGTTGCATTGGTGTTGTAGTTTCGAGTCTACATCCCCAATCATGTACACCCCGACCCATGCATTCAAGCAGTTGTTTTTCTTATATGTTTCCTCTCCTGCAGTCCTTCCTCTGAATGTGGGTAGCGTTCTTTACCATAAATCCCTCAGAATTTTCCTGGGTCATTGCATTGCTGGATATCGTTTCTTAAACACACACACACACACAAACATTGAAGAAGAACTTGTCTTTCCATAGGAATTGAGCAATGGGGAAGTGCTGAATTCTATGACAACTTATGGGAAGGGAGAAAAGTAATTGATTTAAGATTGAGTAGCTGAGGCTTTAGGAGTCCAACCAATGGCACACTGCTTTGAACTTACTAAATTTGAGATAAAAGATTTTTTAAAAACCTTTTTCTTTTCCTTTATGTTCCAGAAGCATCAAGGTTTAGTAATTAACTTGATGATTCTTTGTTGTGACTAGGGCTGCTACTGTTTAAATCATGGGATCTTAGCAATGAATTGTTTCTATAAAGAGTTTGACATATCTCTGTGATATGAAACTACAATGAAATGGAAAGACTCCACCTGGATACTGAAGATAAACTGGACTAGTCAATGAGGATAAGCAAAAGGATGCAATTAGCAGATAACTCCTGACTTTAGAGAAGGCTTGGTTACAATGATTTCTTATGAACAACTCAGAGAAAGATGGGAGGTCTGCTTTAGTGTTTAAAAAGCATTAAAAAAAAGAGAATCATCATCCTCAAGAAAGCAGACTTTAGTCTTTGGAAAGAGAGATTATTAAGAAGGTCTACCAGGGGCAGCTGGGTGGCTTGGTGGATTGAGAGCCAGGCCTAGAGTTTGGAGGTCCTGGGTTCAAATCTGACCTCAGATACTTCCTAGGTCTAGCCTGTACCACTCTTCTGCCTTGGAACTAATACACAGTATTGATTCTAAGATGGAAGGTAAGGGTTTAAATAAAAGAAGAAGGTCTACCAAATAGCTACATATTTATAGATTTCCCAAAAAGTTAAATTATGGCTCTAAAAAAAACTCCAGAGTTTCTTAGCCTTTTATTGTTTTGCTTATTTATTATCCATACCTAAAGATAAAATCCAAACAGAAGAATCCCATGACCTGAGTATAAATTACTAGAATAAAACTAGTTAACAGGAATGAACAAAAACAAGGTAAGAATTCAAACTAGGGACATGATTTTAAAATAGTTTCTTCTGTTTAATATTTGGTGAATATTCAAAATAGTAATTTTTAAACAGCTCTGTAGTCATTTTTACTGGCCATGTTCTACATAAAAACTTTTCCCCTTAAATGTTTATTTGTCCTTGTTCAGTCATATCTAACTCTTTATGACCCTGTGAACCATACTGTAGATGAGGTTTTCTTGGCAAAGATCCTAGAGTGGTTTGCCTTTTCATTCCTTGGTGGATTAAGGCAAACAGAGGTTAAGTGATTTGGCCAAGTTAAGTGACTTGCAAATAGCTGGTAAGTGTCTGAAACTGGATCTGAACTCAGGCCTTCCTGACTCCAGGTCTAGTGTTCTATCCATTGAGCCACCTAAATGCCTCCTAAATTTGTTAATTTACCAAGGTGCAATTCTCGACTCTTTGATAGTTTGCCTGAAGATTTCATCCATTTCATTCATACTCCAGCTATCATTTTTCTGTGGATGATTCTCAGATCCCTATGTCCACTCTTGATCTCTCTCCTGAATTTCAATCTTGCTTTCCTAAATGATTTGGAGTAAGAATACCTGAGTTCAAATCCTTTCTGTGCACTTACTACTTGTGTGAGCTTGACCAAATCATTAGGTATCCCTGGGCCTCTGTTTCAAATGGGTCAGCTAAATTATCATAGGTTTTGAAACTGTTACTAGTCCATTTGGGTCATCTGGGCCAACTCCTTCATTTTAAAGGAGAGGAAATTGATTAAGTAATTTGCTCAAGGTGATACAGATAGTAAACTACAGTGTCATGATTAGAACCCAGGTCTTCTGACTTCAAACCTTTGCCATATATTAAGGAATCCTCCTAGAACCACAGATTTAGAACTAGATGGGATTGCAGAGCTGTTGAGCCCAGTGCTCTCATTTTGTAGATAGGGAAACTAAGGCTGAAAAAAGTTAAAGGACTTCTCCAGAGCCCATCGTTGTCAAACATTTTAAGTGCTTGCTATGTGTCAGGCACTATTCTGAGCACTGAGATACAAAAAATGTGATCCCTGGCCTCACATGAGAATGGGGGAAGCCAATACACAAATAACCATGAAATAGAAGCCTGGAGTCAGGAAGATCTGAGTTGAACTCCAGCCTCAGCCATTTAATAGCTGTTTGATCCTGAGAAAATCACTTATCCTTGTTTGCCTCAGTTTCTTCATCTATAAAATGAGCCAGAGAAGGAAATAACAAACAACTTCAGTATCCTTGTCAAGAAAACCCCAAATAGGGTCACAAAGAGTCAAATACAAATGCAATGGCTAAATAAAGTAGAGATAGTATAAATAGACCACACAGCTGAAAAGTATCTAAAAATCAAGATACTGAACCCAGGTTTTCCTGATTTCAGTGCTACTTGCTCTTTCCACTGAAAAACCTAGCTGCCTTTACTGTACCAAGTTGTCATATCCTAGAGACCAACCTTCCCTTCACCTGGCACTATTACTGTACCAATATTCACAAGGTGCCACACCTTCTCCTAATCCTCAGCTCTGCCTAAATTTGTTTGCCTTATGTTGATACACTAAATGAAATTCTACAGACTAATCTAAGTTAGCAAACATCATCAATTAAGAATGCAAATACCTCTTAGGGAGAAAGGACCAACAGTCAATCATGTATTAATATAAATTAATTTAATCAATGATTTCCTCCTAACACTTAACTAAAATAAGCTACACTGAAGAAAGAAGAATTCTGTTTGGAGGGAAGAAGATAGGTAAGTACCAACCATGTGCCCTTAAGCAACTCTTTTAACTTTCCTGGGCCTTGGATTCCTCATCCACAAAACGAAGGGGCTAGACTGGATGACTAGTAAAGGTCCTTTCCAATTCTAACCCCATCATTCTATAAATCTAGGGAGTAAGGAAAGAAAAGAGAGTTGATGGCCCATGTCTTTTGAATGTCAGAGGCAGGAGGCATCTTAAAGACTATTAAGTTTAAAAAAAATGTGTAGATAAAACAGGGTCAAGAGAAGTTAAAGAACATTGTCAAGGTCAAACAAGAAATAGTGACCAAACTGGAATTAGAACATGGACAGCCATATTTCCATTTATTGCTCTTGCTATGACACCATGATAGCCCCTTAAAGCCAAATTGCATATTTCAAAATTTTACCTAGGGCTAATTCAATTCACTGAATATTTATTACACAACATTTCTTTGCAAAGAGATGGAGATAAGAGCAGCTAAGAGTTTGTTTACTTCTTTCTCCTCACTATTCCCTCACTTGCAGCAAATGTATCTCTGCTCCCCCATGAAAAAGCATCATGGGCTACATTTCAGGCTACAAAGTTAAAATACTTTGGATGACCATGGGTATGCAACCACTATTTGTAATATGGTTTCTTTGGAAATATGCACTTGAAGTTCCAAATAATTGAACTCTGAATAATCACTCCCATTTTCAAATGAGGGTTACCTATGTTATAAAATTCATATTTCTAAAATTGAATTATTTCATTCTTCAATAATCCACAGCACTAAACTCCTTTTAACAAATGAGTGCCATCTAGTGGGATTCAACCAATGTTATCCAAAACATAACTTTTGACCTGTATCTATCCAGAATCTTAAAACAAAACAAAACAAAAACTTTCCTTGAGATTTTCAAGGGGAGTTTTGCCTTATGAGTGGAAAAAAGAGACAATGACCTTCTTTAAAAAAACAAAACCAAACAAAAATACAAAAAGAAAAACATCTTACATTCTCTCTTAGAATCAATACAGTATATTGGTTGCAAGGCAGAAGAGTGGTAATGGGTAGGCAATGGGGGTTAGGTGACTTGCCCAGGGTCACACAGCTAGGAAGTGTCTGAGGCCAAATTTGAACCCAGGACTTCCCATCTCCAGGCCTAGATCTCAAGCCACTGAGCCACTTAACTGCTCCTAGAGATGATGATCTTTCAAAATTCCCTCAAGTTCTTTAGTTCCACAAAGGATTGATACTTAGAGAGACAATTCCTTTAGAGAAAATTCAGGAAAAACTGTGGATCCAACCAGAATAAAGATTAAAGATGAAATCTTGCGCTATATTAAAAAAGATGCCAAAGAAAAATAATTTTTGGTCAACAGACTAGTACTCCTACTTGGCTCAGTGCCACTGAAAAAAAAGTCTGACATCTCTTTAGATACAGCTATTTTATCAAGGATTCCCCACCAGCTTTCTGGAAAGGTACTGTAGACTTTGCCAAGTACAACAAATGTCAACTGAGAGTTATGTGTTTAGCAACTTCCATATTAATCACGGGTGACAAAATCATTGCCTTATCTAATATTTATTTAGAATCACCGATGAATTCCTAGACTGGATGAAAGATAGTATCTAATTTCTAACTTAAGTTTATGCTCCTGAGATCCTAAATTCATCTGAATGTGATTTTAAAAGATGAAAATACTTACATTGCTCTGAATTATGAATAAAAATTTTTGTGCTTATAATGGGCCCAAAAAGCACTGAATTTGGAGTACACAGGACTTGGATTCTAATCTTATTCTACCACTTGATGTCGATGTAGGACAAATTACCTTTTTGAACCTCAGTTTCCTCATTTGTCAAATGAAAGTTGCATTAAGTGATCTTTAAGGTTGCTACCTAATTGTCTCAGTTTCCTCATGTGTAAAATAAACTGGAGAAAGAAATGGCAAACCACTCTATTAAGTATCACTGCCAAGTAAAACCTCAAATGGAGTTATAAAGAGTCAGACATGACTGAAATGATCGAACAAGGTTACTACCATCTCTGAATCTATGATCTAGACACAAGTATCCCCAGAGTATTTTTTCACAAATCAAAGTTTTTTTAGATACATTGAAAAAAATCTATTTTCCCTTCTCCATATTCACAGCGGAAATAATCTTTTTAAAATATCAAAGAAGGAAAATTATCTGCCCCCTATGCATAAAACACATAAGGTTAAGTGTCTTCATCAAATTGCCCAAAAAGTAGCAGAGATGATTCATGTGGGCTCCTGTTACACTCTCATTTTTGTTTCATAAAGGGGGGGATAATTTCCCTGTTGAAGTAAGCATGACAAATTTATTTAGCATTTTAAAGTTTATTAAGTAATTTCCTCCTAATAATTCTGTGAGGTAAGCAGTGCCGTTTTTTTTTTTTTTATCACCATTCCTACTTTACTCATCAGTGTAAGGTAAGTTTCGTGATTTGCCCACTGCCCCACAACTATGAAATGTCAGACCTCAGATTGGAATCCAGATTTTCAGGTGCCAAGTCTAAAGTCTTATCTTTTACTCCATCACATTGCCTCCTGTGCATTTTTTTTCTCTCTCCAATTAAATACATAGCCAGAATTTCGAAGCCTCCTCTTCTCAGGTATTTCCCCCTCCAGCCAGGTTCAATAGTGATATATGACTATATTGAAATAGTTCTTTCAAGGAAATCAAAGGAAATTATTTTTACCTTGAATCATGAGGATGTGAAGCACACAACTTCAACAATAATGGGAACTAGAAATAAATTAGCGAATCCTGACAGAGATTAAAATAAACCTGCATGTTTACAACCAAATAGTTAAGGCAGCAGAGCCTTTGAAGTGAATGAAAAGACAAATTAGACATACTGTAGATCTTTAATGACTGTCATATTGCATATTTCTACTAATATGATCCCAGTTGTAGTTAGGTCTTTATTTTAGGCTGATGTAGTACAGTATTGCAAAAATTAAAATAAAAAATATTTTAGTATGACTCCCTCACCCATCAAAACATTATTTGAACTAAATGCATAAATCCTGATATGATCGATGATAAGATATGGCCAACTTTCAAATTTTTATGCTAATAGAGGTCAGATAACTGAAATGACTCAAATTTGTACCTTTTCACCAATCTAATATGTAATGTATTTTTATATACAAATGCACATACATACTCACACATAAACATGCTTACATATAAATTATATAGGAGTATATATACACATATGTATGTGTGGCTAGATGGATAGTCACAATCAACTGTATTTAGCTTGAATTGAGGTTTTTTTGGTTGTCAAATAATTACTGCAGAATGCATCTGACTCATTAATAAGTTGATCCAATTCAGTTGCTAGCCAATTTAGAAAAGAAACACAACAAACTCTTTTCAATAGGCAAAAATCCCTATGGTTCTACCAATTCAGTATTCACCACAAAAAGAGAGAAAATACTTTTCTTTAATACTTTGCCTCCCATCACTTCAACTAAACCCTTATGGGTCCATCTATGCAGTATTCAACACAGAAAGGTGGAGGGGGGAGTAGAAAGTATTTTTAATCAATCAACATTTATTAAGTACCTGCCATGTGTCAGATACTGTGTCCAGTTAAAAGCTGGATGGTTTTCCTTACAACTTCAACCTTGTGTCACCAACATAAATCATGAATATGTTTGCCAATAAAAAATAGTTTCAGACATGAACTTCTCTCTTCATTGCTGATTCCCCCTCCTAATTCCTCATAAAATCTCCTCCCTCCCAGGCTACACTCTAAGCCCCTTGAAGGCAGAAGCTATTTTCACTTTTGTAAAGACAAAGGTATCCCCAGATTCTAGCACTGTGTCTGGCCCACAGAAGGTCCTTGATAAATGTTTATCGATTGATAAGAGCCTTTATACAAATATTTATGTGTATGCTTTGGATCTTGGGAATCAAGTTGTCAAAGATTCAATTTAAGGATAAGATATAGATAGGATAACAATGGCTCAGGACTATGTAAACTATACCTGAAGTACAATAGGGCCAACTCAGGGGCAGTTTGACATAAATTAGGAGGCTGGGAAGAAATCAAAGCCAAAAATCCATCTAAAATGCATTCTAACTTTTCTAAAATATTTTATCAGAAGGATGTCTCAAAAATCAGGTGTACCAAATCTCTTCACTCACCACCCATCTCCAAAGTATATTTTTCCATGGTTAACAGGACTTCATGAAGCTTTTTGCTTAAGAGGTATAATAGTCCCTGATATTATTTAATGAAGAAGGTCCCAAACACACTCTTCGTCTCTGGAGCTTTGTTTGGGCTCCTCCCTAGCCCTCAAGTGCCCCCACCTCCCTTCCTTTGCCTGTTGAATTCATAATCATCCTTTAAAATTCAACTTAGCTGTCATCTCCAGAAAATCTTCCCTGAAACCCTATGGCTGGTACTTCCTCCTTAGAAATGACACTACTTTTCCATAACTCCAATGCATTTTTTGGTAATATTATGTAATATATATTTATGTGTGAGCATAGATGTGCATATATATAGATATATAGATATAGATATAAAATGGGTATAAGGATGTCCTACAGTTTGTAGGCTCCCTGAGGACAAGGGCCTTGTGCTATCTCCATCCTGTGCCTAGCACCACAGGCAGTCTTTAATAAGAGTTTGTTTGTTGTATTTCTGGTATTTGTACTGTTTGTTGACAAGTATTTTTGATTAGCCTTCCATCATCATTATCAACTTGGAATTAACAGATTCCAGGCAAGGAAATGTAGAGCAGAGAAATTATTAGGGGAATTTTACCTGTGTAGACACCCTCAGAAAGAAGCTTTTTTTGACCACATCTACATTCTACACAATTCTGAAACACACTGAACACAAGTTCAGAAAGGGGAGAGAGCCTTATTGAAAACAAGAGCTAACATCAGTCCTTTTTTCCTTCCAATAGTTTGTTTAAAAATATATGTTAGGGGCAGCTGGGTAGCTCAGTGGATTGAGAGTCAGGCCTAGAGATGGGAGGTCCTAAGTTCAAACCTGGCCTCAGACACTTCCCAGCTGTGTCACCCTGGGCAAGTCACTTGACCCCCCATTGCCCACCCTTACTACTCTTCCACCTAGGAGCCAATACACAGAAGTTAAGGGTTTAAAAAAATAAAAAAATGTTATTCTTTGTTACAAAAGCTATGATGTTGATGAAAATGTAATTTCCCCCCTGAAACTCTGGTTTATTATCCACATTGCATTAACTTTAAATGCATCTAACACTCCTTTAAAAAGAGAAAACAGAGGATTCCTATTTGCATTTAAATAAAATAGGTACAAAGAAGTCATGTTCGATTTCTATAAATGACATTCTGCCCCCCACCAAAAAAATATTGAAGCTGTGTAATTAAAATGAACATGTTTAGCCCTTAAGGAGAAATGAAAAAAATACATCTTCTTCCTTTCTTCATCAACATGAGAGACAAAAGGCGTTGGACACACCACATACTGTCAGGCTCAGTTGATAAGTTGGGTAGTTTAACTGAACTGCTTTTATTCCCTCTTCTTTTATTATTTTAGGTTATAAGAGTTAGCCCACTATAAAGGAGAGGAAGGAGGATATATTGGGAAATAAAGATTATATAAAAACTAAGATAGCCATATTTCTTAAAAAAGGAAAATAACTTTATCATATAAAATCCATGAAAAGTAAAATCATTAGCTTGCTAGAATGTAATTATTAGCTAAAACAGTAAGAATGGTCATTGTCAGATCCAGTGGAAATAAATAGTGGATGCGTGTTCAATTTTAAAAGCAAACATTCCCCAGGGCCTTAACAATATGATTTCATTTACATGCAATTTTTCAGTTGGGAAAAAAAAAACACACAACACATCAGACAAAGTAGTAAATTTCTGCCAAATAAGAGTATTGAGGGCATAGGCTATTTGTCTTTATATATCCCTAGGGATTTGTGCAGGGTTTAGTACATGATAGCTACTTAAATTCTTGTTGTTCAACTATCTATTAGAAAGTGCCAGACTTAGAGCCCCACATTCAAGTGAGGCTTGAACTGGATTGAAATATGATTAGGAAATGTTTAACAAAATATATGAAAATACATTAAAACATTGATATTGCAAAATCATGATTTTCTCACTCATTATGCAGGGATCTATTTCTATTTGAGTTTGACAACACTAGCCTATTGAACATTTCAAACTAGAAGTTCCGAAGACATCTCAGACTCAACATGTCCAAAACACAAATCTTTCTTTTCCCCAAACCACAGTCCTCTGTCAAATGTCCCTATTTCTGTTGATAGCATGACAGTTCTGACACTATTTTAAGTTCAATAACCTTAGCATTATCTTCCACTCACTTTTCACCCACATATACAATCAATTGCCATATCTTGCCATTTCTACTTCTATATCATTTAATACATTCACTTCTATTCTCTCTACTCACAAAGCTACCACCTAAATTCTGACCATCATCAGCTCTTACAGAGATTACTGTAATAACTTCCTAATTGTTCTCCCTAAATCAAGTTTCTTCCCACTCCAGTCCAGCTTTTGGAACACTGCTGCCAAATGATATTGCTTGAGTACAGATATAGTATTACTTCCTTACTCAATAAATTCCCCGGGTTCTCAATTGCTTCTAGGATGAAATATAAATTTCTTTGTGTACCTTTTAAAGCTTTTTACAATCTACCCCCCAACCTAACTTTTTAGCTACATTGCACCTTATTTTCTCATTATATTTGTTCTCAATATTCTGCAATCCAACCAAATTAGTTTTCTCTCTATTCCTCACATGAGGCACCCTTTCTCTTTCTTCTCCTCACTTCACCTTTTCAGTGAATTTCCTTAATCCCTGAAATCCTCAACATCATTACTTCCCTTAAGACACAGCTCAAGTACCATCTTTTTACAAATTTTTCCAAATCCTTCCTCCCAACCTACATTAGATTTAATTACTTTGTTCTTTATATACTTATACATGTTCCTGTTGTCTCCATCTTAGAACATGAGCTTCTAGAAGAAAGTAGGCATTGTTCCATCCTTTGCATTTGTATCCTCTGCAAATAACATAATGCCTGCTTCCCAGAAACATGTCATTTACTCTCTGACATAGTTCAGTTGAAATGGGTGATTTTTGTCACAATTACAAGGTTTATATCTTCGAATTTTTCTTGAAGAAAGTTTTCAGATGTCTCACTACAAAGAAATGTCTTTAGGTAAGTAAATGTAAGCACTACTGTCTACACTTTCCAATCTCTTGGCCCATTTTCAGAGCTAATTCTTGTGAACTTGACAGATAGATGTCACATGTTTTAAGTTTACTTTGTCTATTCAGGTAGACGGATATAAATAAAGGTTCTCTAATTTGTTCTCCACCATCATTTTATCATTTCAGTTATGTAAAAAATGCACATGCCTCAAAAAGGCAATAATTCCTCACAACCATAATCTATTATTGTTTAAAGTCTGAGCTTTTTCTAGCTCAAGTATTATCACTCAATCAAAACATAAAAGAAAATATGGTTTCAGTCTATGAATGTCTCTATTGGTGATTATTTAGATTTTTGTCTTCTAACATAAAATGAACATAATTACTATACAATTGATCCATTTATTTATTTTGCTTATCTACATAAATGCTATGGATTGGGATATGCCTGACTGAATAAAATCTTCAACTATGCTCATAAAGATATCCAGAACCATTTGTAAGCAATACAATGGTATATTCCTATTGTCATACATTGATATAACCCTGCTCCTTTATTTGAAAATTACCTGATATTTTATATAAAGCTTCAGAGTTTGCAAAGCACTTTACATACATTATCTCATTTGATCTTTAAAATCACCTCAAGAAGTAGGTGCCAAGGGTGTTTTCTGAATGAGAAGAAATGAGAAGAATAAGTATCGAATGGGCCATATCCGGCCTTTCTTGCCTTTAAATTCAGCACTCTGTCTTCTATACCTCACTGCCACCAAGATATCAACATATAACAAATCTGAAAATTCCTGTTATCCTTATGAGAAATACTAGCTAAAATATGATCCTCATTGAAATAATATCCATATAACCTTCCTTGGCTTCCAAAAATTAATTAGTGAGCTTACTGATATATTTCACAGGTTATTAGGTTCAATGAGGCCTCAGTTTACTCATCTATAAAATGAAGATAATAATTTATATTTCACAGGTTGTTAGGTCAAATGAGGCCTCAGTTTCCTTGTCTATAAAATGAAGATAATAATTATGAAATATACTATAAAGATAAAATGAGATATCTTCAAAGCATTACATAGCTATTATTACAATAGGTATTATTATAAAATACTATATATACCTGTTATTATGAGGTGGCAAGGCTACACAGTGGGTAGAGTGCTGGACCTGGAGTCAGGAAGACTTGAGTTCAATCCCAGCCTCAGATACTTATTAGCAGCATGATTCTGGGCAAGTCACTTAACCTCTATATTCTTCTGTTTCCTTCTCTGTAAAATGAGGATAATAATAACACCTGCTTCCAGATTGTTGTGGGCATAAAAAGGCAAAAAAACCTTTGTAAAGTGCTTTGTGAATTTTAAATGCTATGTAAATGTGTTATTATTATTACTATTATTATATTTATTATTTTTTGTTTAAGTGACAGTGCAAAGGGGGATAAAAGACAGTTCTTATTTCTTTCTATACTTGATTCCAGTATGAAAAGACTGGCTGATGGACCATATGGTCAATACTTTTTAGCTTGTCTTTGAAAGATACCCAGAAAATCAATGAATAAATCTTTAGGGATCAATGAGCAAATGTGGGAAAATGAAGCACCTAATATAACCACTGGACAAAATAACTGAAATTCCACATGTTAGATGCAGAATGAAGTGATGCAGAGTGAGGAATTTTAAAATATTTGCCTCCCTGGCACTAGAATCTACCTATTCTTTCCCTCACTTCTCACTTTTAATTGTATTGAATCCGACTCTAGAATGTCTCTCAACATCTATTCTGCTTAATTACTACTGTCACAGAACTCACCAAAGTCATTTATTGACTTTCATATGCCACTGCAATTTTCTTTACTATAGACTGTCTTCAGGCTTTACTCCCTACAAATCAGCCTAATTACTCAAAGGATGAACATCTTCCTAACATAGAGATTATATAATTATTCTCCTCCTCTTTCACCATCACCACCACCACTTCTGCCTCATGATCCAGACCCAAAATCTACAACAGTTTAACTCTTCCTAATGAATAAAATAACAATTTTGGCTTCTATCTTGGGCTGACTCTACCTTTCCACACTACTTTTCCATCATTATCTTTCAAATATCCTAAACTCCAGCCAAATGAGACTGTGCTAGTCTGTAAACTCCTTATATATTTCTCCCACCTCTATTCCATTCTGCTGTTACCTCTGTCTGTATATTTTTTCTGTTTGTTTCTACCTGTAAAAATTCTGCCTATTATTCAGAATCTAACTCGTCTCTCCAATAAGGTTATATTTAAAGAGTTCTTCATTTGAAGTCAGAGAATACCTGGGTCATTAAACTGGCTCTGATACGTGTTCTTTGTGAAAGTCTGGTTAAGTTGTTTAACCTCTTCATGACTCAATTTCCTCATCTGAAAATGTGGATAATATATTTGCACTATCTCACAGAACTACAAGGAAGAAACTTGACAAAATTTAAGGGAAATAACAATGTTAGTTGTAATCATCATCACAATAATAATTGCTGGAAGAAATCTATCTTCTGAATTCCCAAAGTGTTCAAAGTCTCTCTTTAAGGTACTTATAAAAATCTACATGGTATCATAGTTATTTATGTACTTGCTATATCTCCCCTAGTGGGTTGTAAGCTCCTTGAGGGAAAGGACAAAGATTTATTCATTCTTGTATTCTTCACTAGAGCCTCAAACCACTTTATAGAAGAATAGGCACACAATAAATGCTTAAGTAAAAGAGTGAATACAAAAATGGAAACCACTCCTTTCCATAAATCCTGAGGCAGAGAAGAGATTCCCCTCTATGTGTTTTGAAGATATTATACTCAAGAGGATGAGTAGAAATGGAATTTGTAGGCACTGGAGAACTAATAAATTTTGTTACAACATAGACCTAAATGTTTTAAACTCAGAGCATTAATTTTTAAATCAATTTCTTAGTAAGCACTTCATTAAAAAATTACGTAGAAAGTCTTTCATGAACCTTTTTAGGATCATATACAAATGTATAAACTACTGTGAAAAATCTTATTTCAAGGTCAACCAAATACAAAGAGGAAGATGTTAGATGTGTAAAATGAGAAATATATAAAATATCAGGAATAGGATTTTGCTTCACAAAACAAAGAGAATGTTCCGAGATGGTCTGTTTGGTTACTTTGTCCAAGAGCAAATCAATCTGAATCAACAAATTCCTAACAAATGTTTATTAAAAACCTACTGCATATCTATATCTATCTACAAGTCAACAGGTCTAAAAAGAACTCATTATCTTCCCCCTCAACACTACCTTTTTTTCCTATCATCTATTTTTGCTTAAAATACCATCCTCAACAAATCTGGCCTCAGACACTTCCCAGCTCTGTTATCCTGGGCAAGTCACTTAACCCCCATTGCCTAGCAATGTATAATTAGAATTTGCTCCCCAGGGACTCTCTCTCCCAGCATCCCATTTATGTATCTATGGTATGTGCTAACGTAGGGAGTATATATTTTTGTGTAGCTCCTCCCTCTCTCTCCTCACAGAAACATGGCTGGTGGAGGCTGGGTGAGTGCCAAATGAGAATTTTAACCATGTGTTTTTTACTTAGGCTTTCTCATTTTGATATTTTATTTCTTCTACTTCAAGTGATTATTAATAAACTTTATAAAATATAATCCTTGGAGTTATTGGATATTGATTTAAATTTTACAGCCCTTAGCATTCTTCTGCCTTGGGACCAATGCATAGTACTGATTCCAAGACGGAAGGTAAGGGTTAAAAAAAAAAAAAGTTCCATTATCTTTCCAGTCATTCAAAATTCCCGGTATGAAGGATCCTTGACTCCTCTCTCTCTCTCATCAGCTGTATCCAACCGATTTCCAAATCGTGCCTAATCTATCTCCATATCATAACTCTTATTTATGCCCTTTTCTCTACTTACTCTACAACCAGCCTCATTTAGGTCATTATCATCTCTACAATTGCAACAGCCCCCTATTTAGCATTCTAGCCAAGAGTCTATCCCCTCTCCAACTTATTCTTCACATAGCTGCCAAACTGAACTTTCTATTTTATAAGTTCTGACCATGTCACTCCCCTGCTCAAGCAGCTTCAGTGACTGTCTATTGTCTTTAGAATAAAATAAAAATTCCTCTGGTTGCTAATGTTTTTTTTATAATCTGGTTCCAAATCATGCTTCTAGTTAGATTGCATATTACTCCCCGCTATGGTTGAGCCAAGGTGATTTACTTGCTCTTCATAACACAGGTTGCTTGCCATACCTAGAATGCTCTGTTTCCACAAGCTTATCTTATACCCTCTCTAGTTTCCTTCCAGGGACAGCTCAAAGGGTGCCTCTACAAGATATCTTACCTGATCCTGCCTAGCAGCTACTGTTCTTTTCCTCAAAGTTATTTTATGTTTACTCTGTCTGTGTCTGTGTCTCTGTAGACCTAAAGAGAGAGGTCAGGACTAGAAATATAAAACTGAGTCACCTCTACAAAGAAACAGTTGAAAGAATTAAAATCTCTAAGAATAAATTATTCTGAAGACCTTCCATAATTTGCTTCTGCCTTACCTTTTTCTGCTTCATCTTCCATTGCACTCCTTCATATACAGTTTAGTCCAGCCAAACATTATTATTTTGTTCCCTGGTCATGCCACACATATCTTCTTGCATTGGTGCCTTTGATTGTGTTATCCCCATTACCATAAGTAATAATAATAGTGATAATAATAATAATAACTCACATTTATAAAGCATTTTGAGATTTCTTTTTAGCAGTTTCAGTTGTATCTCTTACACCCATCAAGGATTTTCTTGGCAAAGATAATAAAATGGTTTGCCATTTTCAGCTCATTTTATAGATGAGGAAACTGAGGCAATGAGGGTTAAGTGACTTACCCAAGGTCACAGAGCTAATAAGTGTCAGAAGCCAGATTTGAACTGAAGAAGATTAGTTTTCCTGACACTAGGCCTGGTAATCTATACCCTAGGCTACCTACTTTCCCTTTATTTTGAGATTTATAAAGCCCTTTATTCACAATACCCATGTGACACAATTAGTATTATCATTATCTGCCACCCCCACCTTCCTTTTACAAATGAGGAAACTTGACATGAGAGAGATTAAGTGATTTGACTGTGGTTATAATGTGTGATACCATAGAAAGAGTGCTAGATCTACATTCAGAGGAGCCGATTCAAAATCTGCCTTTGATGCCTGTTGCCTGAATGTCACTTAGCCTTCCTGTGCTTTGATTCTAAAAATCATCTATAAATTGAGAAAGTTGAACTAGATGGTTTCTAACATTGCTGCCAGTTGAGGAGTCATTTTCTAAGAGGCCAAGTAAGAATTCCAAACCAAATTTTCTGACTCTCTAACCATTTCCATTTTTATTTCACCAAGCTGTATCTATCTTCTTCTACCAGCTCCACATATCCAATTCCTATCCTCCATTCAAAGCCCCGCCAAAATGCCCATCCCTTCTATGAAGCTTTCTCTGACCCCCTCAGAAAAAAACTCAATTTCACTTGAACTATCTTAGTTTGCATGTTATATCTATTATTATACTTTGTCCTGACCTGTAATTTTCATCAATTTAGGGAATTTCCTCCACTGTTATGGATGGACCACTCACTTGTAACACAGGTTCATAAGGTTTTTCTGGGCAGTGAGAGGTTTAAGTGACTTATCCACGGTCACACAACTAGTGTATGTCAAAGGTGATGTTTCAATCCAGGTTTTTCTGACTTCAAGGTCTTCCATGAACCATGTCATGCAAAATCTCATGTTCTATCTTGAATTATGCCTTTCTCCCTTCTTTCCTAAATGAAAACTTCTTTAAAAGCAAGAGTTTTCATTCTTCATAGTATTTTCAATAGCATCTACCATAGTACTTTACACATGCAGGAGTATATAGAGAAGAGTAAACAACAGAGCTGAGGGAGGGAAGGAAGCAAGGAAGGAAGAAGGAAGGAAATATTTATTGTTAACGATGTGCCCAGCATTGTACTAAATGCTTTGCAAATATTATCTCATTTTTTCACAATAAGCTTTGGAGAGAGATATAAAATTTATACCATCCTGTACCTCAGATAAAAGAATGAAAAATAATATGACCCTTTCAACTAATGGGCCCAATCCATCAACTAATCCTGCATCAAGAATGAATACTTTAAAAACAAAAACTGAGAACTAACGTGGTTTTTTCCCTTGCTTTTCCTGTCTTCATCAGAGGATTAAACAGATTTCCAGAAAAAAACCTTCTTGGTTCACTCAGTTCAATTCAGTAAAGACATACTAAATACCTACTTTTGTGCAGGGTACAATGTTTTAATAAAAATATAAAATAAAAGAGGATGGGAAGATTCTTTATAGCGTAAAAAGAAAAGAAAACAATGGTTTCTCCAAAAACAGTTTCATGTAATGTTTAACTTGGACTCTAGGTTTCCAAAATGAAGATGTCATTCATCATTAAGATATGCTTTAAAAAATTCTGTGACCTCATTGATGCAGTTATTCACTCCAAAGGTACGTATCTATGCTTTAGAGGACTGTTTCATTGTTTGATAAGGAATTTTAAAAAATTATCTGTCTATTCTTCTAATAATTAGACATTCCTATTTTAAGTAGGCTTAGCTTTGGATGACAAGCAGTCCTATAAAAATATTTTTTTAAATTAAGTACATTTTATTATAACAGCTAATAGCTAGTAGCAGTATAAAAAAAAGAACATTGAAAAAAAGTTAAGTGGCATGACTTTGAATCCTAGAACCAGCCTTTATTGTCTGTATGAGCTAGGGCAAATCAATTAACCCCTCAGTGCCTAATGGAATAATTGTTGGTTACTTATTTCAGCTTATTGTTATGAAAAAAGGGCTTTGTCAGCCATAAGACACTATACAAATGTGAATTATTATTATTAACCCAAACAGAAAATAGAAATCAACTAGTAAAAAGTTCCAATTATAATTAAAGAATACATAAAGTATGATTACTTGTTAAACAGCCATTGGTCATGAAATCAACATAGTACCAAAGAAGATTATAAAAAACAGTCACACTAATATCAAGCAATATCAAAATATGTGTTATTTCAAAAGGAGTTCTTCCTAAAGGGAAACCAAAGAGTAAAAGAAATGTAATAACCAATTTTGGTCCTGGAGGATAGACAATAAACATACTTCTGTTTTCTCAGTAAAGAAGGAAGGAAATAAGAGGACTAAATGTTGCATACATTTTCAAAGGAGGCTAATCTTGACTTTTTTTTCCTTATTTTTTTTCTTTGCTACAGAGAAGGGTTCAATTCTTAGAGTGCACATGTTGAGGTTTATCTAAGAGTATATGTAAAGATAAGAGGCTTTGATAAAACTTATTTATTCATATCTTAAATTTAAAGAGCTAGTTACACTATTTTCAAAAAGTAGGATATGCTTGATCTTCCTAATTAAGAAACATTTGGATAAAAAAAAAATTTTAATCCTGCCAATATTCATATGATGGGGAAAAAAAGGACCTTAAAGTAGTCACAATCTTACTGGGAATACTAGGTGTAGATATACTGTCATTTGAAAAGGGCCTTTACAAAGTTCTGTACTGGTGTCTGTGATATGGAAGTGTTCCTATGTTCTCAAAAGCTATGTCAGTAATGCACAAATCTTAGAAGGTTTTCTCAAACTGTGATAACTTCAAACATGGTCCCAGAAAAAGAATGAGTCTGCTATCTAACCTAGCTAAGTATGGAACAGCTTATCACCATTAGATTATCCACTAGGTAATGAATTCTTTGGTCACCACAACCCATCAAAAAAAGAAAAATTGAAATGCCTCTCAGTTCTTTGTAACTCCCTTCTGCATCTTCCATGACAATGGAGAAGTAACAAAGGGAGCAGAGGATGCTAAGAATCAAATGGTATTTGAACCATCTGCAAATATTAACAATTGCAGATACACTCAAAATGAGATCTAAAGTTGACATGATATTGGAAAAAGCAAAGTTAAGAGTCTATCAATAAACTAAATTAAAAGAAAAAAGAAAGAGCCCACAAAATTAAAGGATGTCCCAAGTTCCCCAATAGAAAGACAAATTGACAAGTTGTTTTCATCATCATTAAACAATCCAAAGACAAGAAAATACTATTTTCATTTCATGGGACACTTGGTTATTTTGTCTTAACCTGCCAATAATGAGCATAATCAAAGAGATCTCAATGATAAGGATAATAGAAATAGTAGTAGTGGTAGTAATGATAATAACAATTACTAGCATTTGTATAGTGTTTTTTTTTAACTTACAGAGCATTTTATATTTGTTAACTCACAAATACAGCATTGTGTGCTGGAAGGGTGGAAGTGAGCTTTACATAAGGTGAAAAATACTCAACAAAATATTTTAAGCAAAGCTAACAAATACTTTGATACTCTACTATATCTCCTTACAGAATGGGATAGAGAAGTAAAAAAAATGTATACTGAAAAATGTGACTCTTATCAATTCTGAAGACAACTCAGTAGTCTCATGCTTACATATCATGAATACTTTCTTGCAAAAGAGAATGCAAAGATGCTAAACATGAGCACACACTTAACAACAAAACACACACAAAATGAAATGGACTAACTTGACAGACAGGAAACAATTGCTTACTCATGTCAGAGTCACAGCAGTACCAGCTGTAGGGTTAGACCAGTAAGAAAAGCAAAAACCAAAATCAATATCAAATCAGAAAAAAGGATAAAGATAAAATGAAAAGACTAAAAAGTCACAATATCTTCAACCTGATCTGTTCAAATGAAGTGCTGATGCTGAAAAATGGAAAAGGGAAAAAAGCCTGTAGAAGTTTAAATAATGTAGTTATTACAACAAAAATGTCAAAAGGACCTAGAAACTGCTTTAGCTAGCACATAGTTAAATCTACTTGATTAAATGAGAGTCATGGTAGCCAAGAGCAACACCAGTTTAGAGTACAAAGATATTCATAAAAGATTATGGAGGAAAATGATAGGAGATTATAAGCAGGATCACCTCTTAACATAGTAAAAAGCAACAGAAAACAAAAGAAGTTTATAGGAAGCTTGGCATGAGTCACACTATTCCAAAAGCATTTACAAGTGAAACTGGCAGAAAGACAACAAATAGATGTAAAATTTACTAAAATTGTCTGTAATGATCTATTTTCATTATCAGTAGTAATGGAGACACCAAATTTAGAGTGTAACATCTTAGTCCCAGATGTGCTATACAAGTAATAGGAAATGGCACTTACAAAGATAAACTTGAGAAAAGTAGCCAGCCCAGTCCAAATATGGATATGAGGAAGTTAATGCTAGAGACACTATAATTTTGAAAGTATTGCACAATCATTTTTCAAGATATCAAAAAATGGAAAAAATAAAGGATGATATTATTACCTTAAAAAGGGTAATCTGGAGAATAAGTACCAACTCCTATATATGCTTTCTCATCTTCACAAAATCTTTATAAGAATGATCTATGAATGCATTTGGGTATATTTTTATTAAAATATAAAAAATGAAAAAAGAAAGGCAGGTTTTTGCTAATCTATGGCAAACCATATATGTATGGCTACAATTGAGACTTGATAGGTACAGACTGTATGAGATCTCACTGTATTGATAGTTTGTTACCAAAAAAGTATTTGATTCATATAAAAACAAAGCTTTAAAGATTCTCCTCTAACAAGGAGTTTCTCATGCATATGTTATGATCGTATACTATTATTTATATGAAATCACAGAGAAAAAACTGTTCAAAGACCACCTGGTTATCAACCTGAAGCTATTTATAAACAGGTGGCTCTATTCTTGGCAAAGCCAATCACTAGCATACTGGAAGATGTATAAGGTCCAGATAGAAAAACGATTCCCAGTAGATGGTAAGGTTCTCTGATGAACCTGTTAGATTATTATAATAGTGCTGATTGTGTATTATATCCATTCCAAAAACATGATAGGGCCAACAACATAAGATTCAGACTTGGAAAGGGAGAGGAAGAACTGGATGAATTTCATCTGGCATATTATATATTTTTTTTATTTTTCATTTGATTATTTTCATTGATACCAAATTGTTAATTACTTCAAACATCTATCTTTTTCTCCCAGAGAGATATATGCGTGTATGTATATGTTTTTATATATATATATATTTTTTTTTTCTCCCAAGATGCAATACTGGGACAATAAGGGGAAATGTACAGACTTTTGGTGGGAACAAATAAGCTATAACCATTTTTCAGTAATGACTTACACACAAGAAGCACCACCAGGGGTATCATCTGTGAAATGCAAATTCAAAAGGAGAAGATCCACTCATATTTTGAAAGCAAGGGATACTAGAGAGGGAAGCTGTCTGCTACACTGACACCTATAAAATGTAAAATAAGCAAACAGAAGAAGTCCTCTCCAGCAGGACCTCTGTGGAAGAATGAAGAGAGGACTTGGAATAGAATTGTATGAAATCAGAAGGCATAGATGGAATTTAATTTGCACTAGTGGAAAGAAACTCATATTGATGAGATCACAGATCCACTCAAGAACCAAGGAATGAAAAAGGTATTAATAACACTTCACAACAACCTCAAACCCAGGGCAGCGAGTTGGCTCAGTGGATAGAGAGCCAGGCCTAAAGATGGAGGTCTTATGTTCACATCTGGCCTCAAAAACGTCCTAGCTGTGTTACCCTGGGCAAGTCACTTAACCCCCATTGCTACCCTTTATTGCTCCTCTGTCTTGGAACCAATACATAGTATTGATTCTAAGTAAGGTATTAAAAGAAAAACAATCTCAAACTCAGGTGGTAATGAAGGGAACCTTCATTATGAGATACTAGATACTACATAGACCATGAAGACAAAGAATATAGAGTCAGGTGGAGAGATGCAGAAGAGGGCAATTTAAGTGGGAGAAAGTGTATAAATGATGTCTTAGAATCAAAAGCAAGTAAGATTTCTTGCCTGACAATTTTACAAAGTTCATTCACTAGCAATGGTAACAAAATGAACTTGCAATAAACTTCATCTTAAACATGTGTTTTGATTTAAGGAATGAAGAAATATTCATGTTAAAAGTACAGTGACTTTGCACTGTCTGATTAAAAGAAATCTAATCTATTGCCCCTTGCTTTACCTATTCATTTTCAGTTAATTTTACTGATTCATTAGTTCCTAATGAAAAAATTAAATATTTCTTTTTCTCCGAAGATATCTAATACTAGACAAATTTCCAGAAATTAATGTTAAATACTGTTTTGCATTATTTTTTAAAACCCAGGCTTTGGATATAAAATTATAAATTATCTACAAGGATGAAGATTACATCATATGAGGATGAGTCACTCCCCTCAACTCAAGACCCAGAGATTGGGCTCCTTACCAGTAAGGACTGCACCACATGAAATGCTTGGGCCCAAAGGAACTCTTCTTCCACAAAACACTGCACTAATTCTCCAGCATTCAGCTTTTCCACTTGAATGGAATAAAACCTCTTTTCAGAACAACAATTACAATTCCCCCATTTTTTTTCTCAGGCACACTATTGGACTTCGTAGTGCATGCACAATGCAAATAAGGCAAGCTTCTTTTCATAGAGTGATTAATATGCAAAGACAGGCTGCTTTTTTGGGTAGGATGTGAAGAACCACCAACAAGCTTTTCTAAACCCAGAGGTTTCTTCAATTATTTTGACTGTTTATTTTTAAACATAAGATTAGACAATAACACCAACCACTTTGACTCTAATTTGCCAATATTTTGTAAACAATGCAAATTTAGACTTTTTTTAAACCTCTTCTATCATTTAAAAATCTTTAGCTAGTTACAGGAATTTTTACAAAACTGGAATTTCATTCTTAGGCTACTCATTGGAAACCTGCTTGTATTTAACTATATAAATTATTTTATTAAAATTATATACCTAGATACAAAATAATTAAACATCTGGATCATGAATTGGAAAAATCATGAATTAAACATGATCCAAGTTAATATTAATATTTTTTAAATTTAAAGGAAACAAAAAGAACAAAATGAAAAGACATAAAGTATTACCATATGAAATTTGTATAAGCATATTTTACTTCACAAATTTTACTTAAATATTTTTTAAATCAGAGTATCTATACATATGTAATGCATATTGGCAGAATATATATAGGCTGATACTTCTGCTAAAATATCTGAAATGTATAATTCTTCTTAAGAAAGTTAGTTGCAATTTTCATACTTTTATATATGGAAATTTTTACCTGTAGCATTATCTATTAAAATCTCTTGATCTATAGAATCATGCTGGGATCATCTAACAATATTAATTTTCCCTATGAATTTCCAATAAAGCAAATATTTACTCAAAATCAGCTAGTTAAAAATAAGAGATAGATTTATGGCATTTTAATTTGATTCTAAAAATGGAAAAACATGCAGTTTCTAAAATAACCTCTGAGAAAATAATTTCATTTAATATATTTTAGATATCACAAAACATAATGTGGACTAGGTACCCTGCCAATGGATGGGACATTTGTTATGAAAAAATGTTCTGTTAAAAAATAATATAAAATAGTAATAATGAACATTGTATTTTTAAATGTACAAAACACTATCCTTACAACTGTAAAATGGAGAATGTATGTGCACACACACACATAGCAAACTATCATTCTCCACATTTTGCAGATAAGAAGAGTGTAACATAGAGACATTATATGACTGTCATTGGTCCTACAGCAGGGAGTCATTTGAACCTAAGTTTTCTTATTCTAAATTCTATATTCTTTCCACCAACCTAGAGATTCTTGATCTCGGATCCATAGACTCCTAAGGTGTCTGAGGATATATTTCAGAGAATTTGGATTCTTGGAAAGGAAAAATTATAATTTTATTGTATCTTAACTATCCTCTACCCTTCTTTAAGAGGAGGTTATTTTATGTTAGAAAACAAAATTCTGAGGAGGGTTTTAAAATATTCACCCGATAGCCAAAGGGGCCTATGACAAAAAAAAAAAAAAGTTAAAAACTCCTGCACTATACCAGGGTTATAATCATGCAAAAAACATGTAAACATTACATTAACAAAGATCAAAAGAAAATTTGGAGAGATATTAATGTATAATTTAATTCAACAAACATTTCTTAGGTCTTGGAGCTTTAAGGATGAAATGAGATATTCCCTTTGCCCTCAAGTGGCTTACAATCTATTTGGAGATGAGGAGAATGAGACATGTTCATAAACTGTAATATAAAGATGTTTGTACGAAGTATTGTAAGAAATCACCTTCAATTGGAGTATCGAAAATTTCAAGGAAGAAAGTGTCATATGAGTCAGGTCTTCTTGGAAGTAAGGATTGGAGATGGAGGAAAGAACTCCCTGCAGACTCAGAAGATGGCATAAGAAAAATTCTGGAAGCACAAGTGAGGAAAGTTTTGTGTTCCATTTTGTCCAGGGCTAGAGAACATAAGCTAAGAATGTAAAATTAGATTGGAGAGGTCACTTGGAAACATACTATGTAGAACCATTATTGTGTTACCTATTAGATAACTAAACATGGTATATTGGAAAGAAGGCTAAATTTAGAATCATCAGGTTTGCAATCAAAATGTGTCTTTGTCACTTATTAACAGTATGACTTTGGGCAAGTTACTTATCCTACCTGAATTCAGTTTCCTCATCTCTAAAATGGGTTGGACTAAATAAATAATTATGGTCCTTTGCAATAAGGAAGGGACTAAATCTAAGATTTTGAGATGTCTGAATAGAGTTAAGTCAACAAGCATTTGTTAAGCATATATTGTGTGATCAGAAGATTATATTTAGCAAGGCTTCAAAAACTGGATTGGAAAAGAGAGAGACCAAAAGCAAGAAAATCCAAGAGTCGATTACAATAGCATAGACAATGTTTTCTTTTGCCACAAGGCAAATATGAAAATGTTTAAATGATTTAACAGGTTTAATCAATATCAAATTGCTCACCTCAGGGAGGTGGGAAAGAAAGGAGGGGAGGGACAATTTGGAACTCAAAATTTTAAAAAATGAATGTAAAAAATGTAATATGTAAATTGGAAATTTAACTAACTAAATAAAAATATATTTTGAAAATCCATAGCACAGCCAAGAAGCAAAAGGATGGGTTCTTATACTAGGGTAGTTACATTGGGAATAAGAGAACAAGAGGGGTATGAGAGATATTATTGAAGAAGAACTGACAGGATTTCACACCTCTCTGGATATAGGCAAGTGGAAGCTGGGGACCTGAGAGTGTGGTAATGTCATCTACAGTTATAGGAAGGCAAAAGTCATTTTTTCTTTTGGGGAGTAGAAAGACAAATGTAAAGGTGATGAGTTCAGTTTTAGACATGTTGAGTTTGAAATATTGGCAAGATTTTTACATGACAATATTCAGGAAGCAGTTGGAAATAACAGATTGGGTCTCAATGAGAGTTCAAGGTTAGATATACAGATTTCAATAAGTTTGCAAAGAGGTAATGATTTAAATGTTGAGATCTTGGAATTGGCTAGTAAAACTATAGGCCTTCAATAAGACATGACACTTATTTCATGTGTATAAAAACATGAATTATGTGTATATGTATAATTATATGTTATATATACATTTTATATACACAAACATACTTATGTATGTCAAAGTCTGGAAAACAAAGTGAGGAAGAGGATATAGTATTAGATAGATAGATAGATAGATAGATAGATAGATAGATAGATAGACAGACAGACAGATTGATAGAGACATAGCTCCTTCCCCATTTTGCTTCACACATATTTTTGCTTTATATATTTTTACCTTGATATATACACACACACATATGTGTGTGTATCCTATAGTTGTACTTGGTAATATTCAAATATTCGATCTGTCCAATGGTATTGGGAACTCAGGCATTCTTTCTTTCCCACCCTTATTAATGAGTTAGGGTCTACTCCCCAGAGATTATTGACTATCATTACACTTATAAGTATATTCTGCAGCCATGGCATAACTATGTCAACAACTGACTAAAATACGTTTGAAAGGACCAACAATATATTGACATAGCCTCAAAAAAAAACTAGAAATTCAGTGACTTAATGAGGATGTTGTGCCAGTGGTCATTTTTTGGGTACCTGGCCTTGCAACCCAACCAATACAAATCTGAATGTAATTTAAAAGTCTACTACACATGATTTTCAAACTGAGATAAAAAAGTCCATGTTAAAAGGCCACTTGAGTGTTAACTTTTAAACACCACATGGACAATATTGTTCTTAGTACCATTAGCTTTCCAACAAGTAATAAAAGAGGGACAAGAGAAGAGAAAAGAAAAGGGAATAAGCATTTCTAGGTGCCAGGCACTATCCTAATCACGTATATATTATGCAAATTTCTAATAAATTCTTTGATCCAAAGGTGAATGTTTTATATCAGAAACCTAAATAAGAGTTACCAAATTGAGATAATCACCAACTGGGAGAGCTTAGGAAGAGAAGAGATAGTCATTGGAAAAAGATGAGGAAACTGAAAAGGAAACTGAAAAAAAGGTACAGAGGGGGTAGAAGAACTAGGAAAATAACTGTCATAGAAGCCAAAGAAAAAGAGAGTATCGAGTAGGAAAGAGTGGTCAAATTTCAACAAGTGTTGCAGAATGAGAACTGAGAAAAGAAAACTATCCGTGGACTCATAAGGATGAAGTCATTAGTAACCTCAGAAAGAAGAATTTAGTACAGTAGAAGGGATTGAAGCCAGATTCCAAAGGATTGAGGAAAGAGTGAAGAGGAAAGTAGATGGAGCAAGTATGGACTGCCCTTTCAAAAAAATATGGCAATAGAGAGAAAGGGGAAAATAGTACAATAGTTTGAAAGGAGTAGGAGTTTCAAGGAGGCTTTTTCAGGAAGGAAAATTTAAGTATATTTATAGGATAAGAAGAAATCAATGCTTCATAAGAAAGGGGAGCTAAGGAAGCAAGGTTCAGAATTAAGTCAGTCAACAAGTATTTACTATGTCCTGGGGACCAACTTGTAATACAAAGAATAAAGTAATCTCTACTAGCATTGAGCTTCTATTAAGATAGAGGAGACAAGAACATGCACAAACACATGCCACATAAATAAAAAATTAATAAATACAAAGTAGTTAAATATAAGATAGTTTGGGAAGGAGAACAAAAACGATTGAAGAAATTAGCAAAGACTTCATGCAGAAAATAGCCCTTAGGCTTCATCTTAAAGGCAAAGAAAGTCTCTATGAAACAGAGGTAAGAAGATTATATTTTAGAGATGGGACAGAGCCAATACAAAGATATAAAGGCAGGGAATGAAATGTCTTTTATTAGGAGCAGACAGGTCAGTTTAGCTGGGTCCTAAGGGTGTGGAAAAGTGAAGCTGGAAAGATAGGTAGGGGTCATTTGTGTAGGGCTTTAAAAGCTAAACAGATTACCTATTTCAACTAAGAAAGGTCAAACTCCTTATCCTGTCATTCAAGGATCAAAATCAATTTATCTAAAATATTGTCTCTTTCAACATTTCCAACCTCATCTCAAAGTATATCCATGTACTAACAACCTCTTCACCATATGGTCATAAATCAATAGATAACCATCATGTGAACATATCACCCCTCCATAACCATTGTTTTAGACCTCTTTCAAATAAACTGCTTGAGAAAATCATCTATTCTTGGTGCCTGCACCTCCTCTCCTCTCACTCTCTTCTAAACTCTTTGTGTTCTGACTTCTGACCTCATCATTCAACTGAAACTGCTCTCTCCAAAGACACTAAATAATTTTTTAATTTCCAAATCTAATGGAGTTTTTCCAAGCCTCATCCTTCTTGGCCTTTCTACAATATTTGCCAATGGTGTATCACCTACTTCTGGATTCTCTCTAGTTCTTCTACCAGTTTAACTTACTCCTTATCAGTCTTCTATATTGTTTTTTGTTTTCAATCTATATTATGCCCACTAACCAGTAGTGTTTCTCAAGGCTGTGTTCCAGACCCTCCTTTTTCCAATAAGCTTTTTCCTCTTGGAACTCTCATTAGTTTCCAAGGGTTTAATTATCCTCTCTATGCAGATAATTCCCAGACCTACATGTCCAGTCACAATCCCTTTATTTAGCTACAATCCTACATCTCCAATTACCTTTTGGGCATCTTAAACTCACTCTGTCCAAAATAGTCCTCCCCTCTTCTAAACTTAGCTACAATTATTCTCAAGGGTACCACCGAGACTCACAATCTTGGGGCCATTCTTGACTTCTCACTTTCGACCACCTCCTATAGACAACTACTTGCCATATCTTATTGCTTCTACCTTTACAAAATCTTTCTTTCCTCTTATACTGCACCACCCTAGTAGAAACCCTCATCATCTCTTGCTTGGACTACTATAACAATCTTCTAAACAGTCTTCCTGTCTCAAGTCTCTCCTCATTATAATCCATGCTTAACTCAGCTGTAAAAATAATTTTTCTGAAATATGGATCTAACCATTTCTCACCAACCCCCATTCAATAAACTCCAGTAGATGCCTATTACCTCTAGGATCAAATATAATCTTCAGTCTTTTAAATGTATTCATAACCTGGTCACTGCTTACTTTCTAGTCTTTTTATACTTCACTCCATATACTCTATGATCCAGTTACACTGGTCTCTTTGCCATTTCTCTGGCACAATAATCTATCTCCCTTCTCTGAGACTTTTCACTGACTATTTTATATCCCTGGATTGCTCTTCTGCTACATCTTTCTTTCCAATCAAAACAGAACTCTTCCTTTCTTGAACTTCCCTCTTCAAGACTCAATTCAAACTCTCCTACTACAGGAGACCTTTCCCAGTCCATCTAGCTACTAGTGCCCTCCCTTAGAAGCAGCTAGGTGAAACATTAGAGTTACTGGATGTGGAGTTAGGAAAACCTAGATTTGAATCCAACCTCAGATACTAACTAGCTGTGTGACTCTGAGCAATCATATTAATCTCTATTTTTTTCAGTTTCCTCCACTGCAAAAATGGGAATAACAACAGCACCTACTTCTTAAGGTTGCTTTGAAGATCAAATAAGATACTAATTGCAAAGTGCTTAGCATAGTATCTGGTTGCATAATAAGCATTATGTAAATGTTAACTATTATCATTTTTTGTAAAATGCTTATTAGCACAGTGCCTGGCATCCTTCTTTTTTCCCCTTATTACTTCCTTCCTGCCCTCCTTTCTCTTCTTCTTCCTCCCTTCCTCCTTCCCTCCCTCCCTTCCTGCTCTCCCTCCTTTCCTCCCTCCCTTCCTTCCTTCCTTCCTTCCTTCCTTCCTTCCTTCCTTCCTTCCTTCCTTCCTTCCTT
>NC_058132.1:195231660-195334359 GCF_016433145.1 Gracilinanus agilis | reverse complement strand
TTCCTTCCTTCCTTCCTTCCTTCCTTCCTTCCTTCCTTCCTTCCTTCCTTCCTTTCTTCCTTTCTTTCAGAGGTTAAGTTATTTGCCCAAGGTCACACAGTTAGGAAGTGTCTGAGACCAGATTTGAACCCAGGACCTCTCATCTCTAGTCCTGGCTCTGTTATAGAGAGGCAAGGTGTTGTAGACAAGATATAAGTTTGAATCATACCTCTTACACTTCATTTATATGCAACTTGTTTAACTTCTTTGGTCCTCCATTTCCTCATCTGAAAAATGAGAGGGTATATGTCCTCTGAATTACCTTCTAGCTCTGGCTCTGTGATCCTATGAATTTGAACACTTTCAAGACCTCTTCTATACACTTCTTTAGAATCATATGGAAAACCACTCCTAAAATAAATATATTGCTTGAAATCAATAACCTGAATCAATACTGATCACCAGAGCCGTGAGACTTGTCAAGAAATAGATCTGCAATCTGAATTCGAAGTCAATATGTGCCTAAACTAATCCTTATCCACACTTTGTAATAATTTTATCTGTCCCTTTGATCCTTGTTCCCATGAGTGCCAAGTTTTCCATAGAACCTATGAGATCTCAAAGGAGGTGCAGTTCTCATTCCAGCTAACCTCCCTAACATTTATATTTGTTCTTGCATCAGCAAGTGAGATTAAATGAGTTGGAATATTGTAATAAGAACAGCTTCAACCCCAACTTCCACCTATCCTTGCATCAGCATAGCTGAGAGCATGATTAGAAAGGAATAGCTTACTTTCTGTCTATATCTGAGTGGAAGAACACTGCGACAAACCAATAGACTCCTTGCCCTTGCAGACACTTCATTGTCATTCCCCAAGGACCTGAGGCTCTTTTCTTTCTCTGTGGCTCAAAGATCCAAATCCAGACTTTCCTTTAGGTAATAAGTTATCCACATCAGCTTGCTCTCAGATCAGTTATCTTGTGAGCAATAATCTACTTTTCTAAAGAAGTGAGCATATGTAAGCACTCAACATATATACAAGTGGCAATTACAGGTATAAAGAATACATAAGGGAATCTAGCCTTGTTCATCTTCAGGTAAATCATACTTAAGATATCTTAGTTCTTAATTCAGCCCTGTCACTTGAGCATAGCCTATTTCTAGCCCAAGCCCTTGTCTCCCTCACTATCCATAAAATTTTTATTAGTGGTAATACATAATTACCACAGTGTTTATACTAGTCCTGACCTGTGCCCACCATTCATTTTTTTAAAAAGTAGCAAAATTTTCCCACTAGCATTTTTCTAGTGATGTGTGGTTGCATACATATGGTGTATAAATCTCTATGGTAGCAAAACTCAAGACAATACAATCGCCAAAGAATCTAAGTTGAAGGTGACCCAGTAGCCAATGGAGAAATGTATCATGGGAATAAGGAGATTGGCATATTTCCAACCCAATGTGTCCATTCTCCACTCAGCTGCCCAGATTATTTTTATCCCCTTATGTGACAGTCCATCTCCTATTTCTGTGCCTTTGTCCAAGCTGTCCCTCATGCCTGGAATGCACTATCTCTTTATCTCTAACTCTTAAACTCCTTACTCAGATACCATCATCTAATTGAAACTTTTCCTGAATCCAATTTCTATTGTTTTCCTTCTCCACAAATGATTTTGAATTTATTTATGTATGTATGCCTTGTTACCTCAGTATTTTAAAGTTGTTTCAAGTCAGAAGCTGATCACTTCTTTCTTTATAACCCTAGTGTTTTAGAAACTTAAGAAACATTTATTAAATTAAATTAAATTAAATCATCATTAAGGGAAGCCAGAAAAATATTAGCTGTTCTGTTTTGATACAAAAAGATAAGAGGTGATGATGGGACTCAAATACTGTGCTTTTGATTACAAGTCCAGTGTTATTCCCATGTTTTCTCCCTATAATAGAGGAATGACAGCCTTAGGAATAGCAATGCTTATAGTCCTGCTGGCACTATAGTCACATCTATTGGAGACACAGAAAAGAAAGTTCTTGTCACTAGCACTATAAAATAGTTCAATATCAGAAACTGAATGATTTTATTAGTGCAAAAGACATTAAAGAAGAAGCATTAATGTCTGCATTGCCTCTGTACCCTAAGAATCATGGGTATTTTCCACTGAGTCTGCAGCTGAAACTTTCCATGTGGTGTCTCTCCCTTTAGAATGTGAGCTCCTTGAGATCAAGAACTATCTGCCTTTTCTATCTGTGTCTCCAACACTTAGCACAGTGCTTTGCACATAACAGTCACTTGACAAGTGCTTTGTTCACTCATTCATATAAAAAGTTATGTCTTACTATTAATTACCTTATATTTGTACAGTACTTTACACTTTCCAAGTATTTTCATATATATGACCTTATCTGTTCTCAGAAAAGAAAAACCCAATCTTAAAACAAAACAAAACAGAACAACCCTTACCATCCGCCTTAAAATCAATGCTATGTACTGGTTCCAAGGCAGAAGAGTAGTAATGGCTAGGCAATGGGAGTTAAGTGACTTGCCCAGGGACACACAGCTAGGGAGTGTCTGAGACCACATTTGAACCCAGGACCTCCCATCTCTGGGTCTGGCTCTCAATCCATTGAGCCACCCAACTGCCCCCTAAACCCAATCCTTTGTGAAGAGAATAAGACAGATATTTTAAATTTACATTTTACAAAGAGAGATTATTCAATGTTCATGTGCAGGCCTTCCCAATGGTTTTGTATCTCCCATTACTCACAAGAGGGCACTCAGACAACACACAAGTAGGTTATTTCTCCTTCCCCATGCCTAAGCTCCCCTGCCTAGGATTCATTATAGATAAAAAGGATATAGCCTGTAATATGCTCAAAAAGTCTTTGGAAAAATGGAAAAAAATCTCTCAGGTGTTCCCTGAGCTGTTAGTCTTTGGGGAAATGTCCTTCAACCAGCTGACCTCCTTCAGAGTACTTAGAAAGATGATTTACTTTTTCTTGGTCATGTGATAAATCAAAAAAGTTAGTATAACTGCAAATGAACCATAGCTACCTCTTCAGTCCTATCACCCTCTATTTTCACTGCCTGAGTCATGTGGAAAAGAATCAGGGGAGGGACTGTGGATTTAAATTTTGGCAAAATTGGCTCATCTAGGACTCAGAGAAAACTGGAGGGGAGCACTAGGGTTTGGACTCTTATCCTACTGGTTTCATTATAGGAGTTTCACAACAGCTTCCAATTTTGTTTCAATGCCCACTGTACTATTTGGTTTTTTTTCCTACTGATTTTAAACTGATCCATTTCCTTGATGGCCATGGCATTTCCCCATCATCTTTTCATAAGATCATAGATCTGCAGCCACAAAAACTGAGGCCCAGAGAGGCTAAAACACTTATTAAAGGTCATACAGGTAAATCAGAGGCAAGATTTGAACTCTGGTCTCCTGAATCCAGACTCAGTATTCCAAAATCAGTACTATGCTATGTATCTTGTTTTTTTCTTTGTTACACCTAGTTTTGACTGCAGCAGTGTCATGAATGAGGTGGGAAGTAGTAGAAAAGAGAAAGGAACACAACTGCTATATCAAGAGGTTTCAGTCTCTCTTTTCCTGGTCACATAGAAGGAAAAGCCTAGAATGGTTATGGGAATCTGAATGGGAAGATGACAAATGGAAATTCCCAAAGGCAAAGCCCATGATAGTTGAAGGGAAAGGAAGGAAAAAGAAGGAAGGGAAGGCAAGGGAAGACAAGGGGAACTTGCATTTGTTAAATGTCTATTATTTGCCAGGCATACCTGTTAAGTGCTTTCCAACTATTATCTCATTTGGCCCTCACAATAACCCTTCGAAGTAGGTACTATTATTACCTGCATTTTACATTTAAGGAAACTGAGGCAGGCAGCAATTAAGGGACTTGCCCAAAGTCTTAAAGCTAGTAAGCATCTGATGGTGGATTTGTACCCAGATCTTCCTGACTTCAGATCTAGTGTTCTATCAACTGCTTTACCTAGCTACTAGGGCAAAAAAGTCTAAGGACTACCCACATGCAAAAATCTCTTCCCACTCTCCCAGTCTTTTACTATTCTGCTTCTTGCATGGTTCCACCTCTGCACTAAGCTTGTGATAAGCTCTACTACAAAACAAAACAAAAACCAAAACCTAAATTCACAAAATCAAGAAGTTATGAAGGTTAGCTTTAAGTAGCTCCCACTGTTTAGTATTTTCAAGTATTTTAAAGCTCACTTATTACTTGGCAAGGATAAAGAATGGCAGAGAACCTTACAGCCTGTATTAGAAGCCATAGTCAATTGAAGATCAATCAATCTGAAATGAAGACAAAGTATCTCTAAAATTAAAATGTAAGGCAGTGGGAAAATAAGATTGGGTTTGATTTACAAAAACCAGACATACTTTTCAGGAACACATTGATTGCATAAAGTGATGTACAATGTCAGAGGGCCCGTGGGACTCATACCACGAGACTGTATAGCAGATAAGACTTGTTATAATGAGGTCCCTCCAGGACTTCCAATAACCTACTTAAGTCTCTCAGATTGGCCTATCACTAGTCATATTCTAGGTAGATTCCAGGGTAAAAAGAAAGAACCTATTACTGTTCATAGGTTATTTCCTTGCTATTTTCTGTCTCAGATCAGAGAACTGAGAACCAGGGCTCATTTCCATTCATTTCTGAAATAATATCCAAGCAATTAGCTTTACATTTAAAAGTCATAAAACGCAAAAGAAAGCCACATTCCCTCTAACAGCATAGCCTCTTGTGGAAACATTGAGAGAGAATCAACATCTCTGCACAAGGAAATCTTTGCAAGATGCATACCCTTAAAAATACAGTATCACTATTTTCCAAACACAAATTAGATAACATATTCTTTGCTCAACAACATCAGGTGAGGTCAGCTAAAGCAGATGTCAAAGACCATTTGTCACTGAATAGCTTTCCTATCACCTTATCTTTCTGTTTCTCTTTGGAAGGAAGACAAATGCATGATTACTGAAATTGCTGGTGAAGTCAAGTAAAAGGGCTGCAAAACTGACGCAAGCACTTGGTAATTTGGCCTGCTGCCTGGGCAGCCAGGATATGTGGGCAAGCCTGTTTGCAATGACACAACATATTGAGACCAGTCGTCCTCACCTCCAACCTCACTATCATTTTCCAATGTTTGCTTGCACAGGGTAGTTCAAGATTAAGGGGATATGTTCACTTTTTGAAGAAATATTATGGTCATTTTTTGATGATCTTCATAAAGATGACCACTATTCTTCATTCTTGGCCATCCTCCTTCTTCCACAAAGTAAATAGATGAGCTTTTGGTGTAAGCCGATATATGCAGACAGTTTTAATATTTGCTTACACTAAAGAAAATTTAGGAAGGCAAACCTTCTGGAAATAAACAGTATCCTGAATCCAAATAGACATGGATTTTTTTAGACCATCCATTGCTTCAGAAGAGCTAGGCAACTGCTCCCCTCCACTAGTGTAATCAGGAGTAATTTTGTTGTTCTGTCATTTTTCAAACATGTCTGACTCTTCATGACCCCATTTGGGGTTTTCTTGGCAAAGATACTAGAGTGGTTTGCCATTTCCTTCTCCTGCTCATTTTATAAGGGAGGAACTAAGACAAACAAGATTAAGAGACTTACCTAGGGGCACACAGCTAATGTGTCTGAGACCAGATTTGAACTCAGCAAGATGAGTCTTCCTGATTTTAAGCTTGGCACTTTATTCACTTTACCACCTAACTTCCCCAATCAGAAATAAAGGCATTCACAACAGCGTATAAATGAGTGCCAGACACATGATAACCAGACTGTCTAGACTTGTTCAAGCTTAGTTTATGATAGTGTTATTCACTGCTTTGATGAAGTTTATGATCCTAATTTATAAAATAATAAAATCAAAATGAGTCTTTTCTACCTCAGATTAATCTGAACTTTACCATTATGTAGTATTGAGTGATATAAAATTAGAGGCAGGTTTATTGAGGACACATTGAGACAAAAAGAAAATCTGTCTCCTCTATTCTCCTTTAATGAAAAGTTATTTTTCAGACTAACCTTCCTAAAAGTGACTGTGGGGAAAGGACCCTACCTAATTATAATGGAGGTAGTGGTAAAGATGTGTTGACTATGAAAAATTTCCATGAAATTTTAATTATTACAATTATTGCCACAAGTATCCTTGAGAATTCTTCAGGAGTAGCTAGATAGTACAGTGGGTAGAGTGCTGGGCCTGGAATCAGGAAGACCTAAGTTCAAATCTAGCTTCAGACACTGACTAGCTGTATAACCCTGGGAAAGTCACTTAACTCTGTTTGCCTTGGGTTTCTTCATCTGTAAAATGAGCTGGAGAAGGAAATGGTAAACCACTCCAGTATCTTTGCCAATAAAATCCCAAATGGGTTCCAAAGAGTCATATGAATATAATAATGAACAACAAAAACTTCAGGATTTAACCCTTGAGGAAGGGGCTCAACATATGTTGACTTAGATGTCTGAGGAAGCTATATTCCTAGCAGTAGAAAAGAAGTTTCCTGTTCTTACTGGCTGTCAACTGTCAACTTACTCCAATTAAGAGTTAAGAACTAGGAGAATACTCATTTGAGAACTGAAGTTCAGAATTAAAAAGCAAAGTAACCTGGGAAGGATAGTCATGAAGGAATGGTGAGAATGGCTCAGAGGGATCTGCTAAAGGCTATATGGAAGGGACATCTTATCTTTAAGGGCACGATTAGTTAAATGATACACTGGCATAATTTGAATCAGGAGTCTAGTTAGAAGTAAGAAAATTGAGACAAGAAAAGAGTTTACACTTATGAAGAGGTTAAAATACTCAAGGGTCCCAAAAGAACAGTGAAGAAGATGAAAAATAAGGACCTTTATAGTCTTCTAGGCTGATTGGATTGGATGAGGAATTCTTTGGAAAGGCTTATTACAGAAAACAGATATTTGCCTAGTTTCTTATATTAGGAAGTAGTCTTGGTCCCAAATAGGAAACAAATCTATTCCATTGTGAATTTCAGGAGAAAGAGGAACTTTCTCAGGATTGAGTCGGTAATTCAGAATGGGACAAAGTAGAGGAAAATTGGTAGAGAAGAGGTGAAAAGGATTTATCTAAATCTTAGAATTTAGGGTAACCAAACAGAGGTTTGAGCAGAGGCTAAATACACAGATCCCACAATATACCTATATGTGGCCTGAACCAAATGAAAATATAATTGGGAGATACCCAACAAAATCAATAAAAATATAATAAAATGTAGATAATGTTAATATGTGGTTTTCTAAGTCAATATGTACCTAAAGGACCTTTATATGTGGTTCAGGGGCCTCTGTTTCTATTTAAATTTTATAAAATTGCCCTAAACTCTCCCAATTTATTATTAAGAGCTAAAGAAAATTCTGTAGGACTGCCTAAGATCCGAATTCATGTTTATAAAACTCCAACTAAGTTAATGCCAAAAACAAGACTATAGAAAAGTCAGTTGGAGGTTGGAGGGCAGGGAGAATCCAGGAGAAGTTGATTAATCCTGTACTTATTGCTTTGAAAAAAAGATTAAATTATAAGAATTTGTACACCTTCAGACCTTCTTACATTTTCCAATATTTACTCTAAATTTTTCTTTCTAAAAGACTTATGGGATTGGCATATTATAATGGGAAACAGGTGAAGGAGCTGCACGATGGAATGACTCATTTTTTAATCCTCATCTTTCCTGACCTTGCTGTGGCTTTTGAAACTATTGGTCATCTTCTCCTCTTGGACATTCTCTTATCTTTTTGTTCTTTCTTGGTTCTCCTCTATCCTGTCTAACCACTCCTCTAGTTTTCTTTGTTAGAATGTTTTCCTTTCACTATTTTTGGGCATGGCTATACCCTAGAAATCTATCTTGGACCCTTATCTTTTCTCTATCTATACTCTCTCACTTGATGATTTAGTCTATTCTCTTTTCTTAGCTATATTCCTAGATCAGTGATGGGCAAACTTTTTAAAGAGGGGGCCAAAGGAAAGGAAATGCTCATCTGTCAGTCTGTTTCTAAGGCAACTCTTTCTAAGTTTCATTGTATCATATCCTACTCACTGTAATCGTCAGATTAGGAATAATGTCAAGTGGCCAGATAAAACATTTCAGGGGGCCACATCTGGTCCACGGGCCATAGTTTGCCCATCACTGTCCTAGATCATTCACTACCAAATGGACATTTTATACTAGACATTCCATTGGCATTCAAAGCTTAACTTACCCAAAATAGAACTCACTGATTTTTTTTTTGCAGAAAACTACCCTCTTTCTCAGTTAGTTTCTGTCAGTGAAACTACCATCCTTCAGATTAATCAGTTAGTCAATAAATATTTATTGAGCTCCTCCTAAGGGTTGGGTATACAAAGAAAGGCAAAAAACCAGTCCATCCTCTTAAAGAACTCATAACCTAATGGAGCAAACAACATGCAAATAACTACATACAAACAAGACATTTATAAGAAACAGAAAATAGTCAACAGAAGGAGGGCATTAGAATATTATAAAGACTTTTGAATGCCAAATAAAGAATCTTATATTTGATGCTGGAGGTAATAGGCAACCCTGAAGTTTATTGAATGTGTATGTAAAGGATATGACATGAACAGACTTGAGCTATAGGAAGATAATTTTAACAGCTGAGCTGAAGATGAACTGGAGGGGAGAGACATGACAGGAAGACCAAACAGGTAATTGGAATAGTCCAGGTTTGAGGTGATAAGGGTGGAGAAGGTATCCGGGGAAAGAAAGGAGAGTATTCAACAAGAGTTATAAATATAAAATTGACAGGCTTTAGCCTGGATATGAGAGATGACAGAGAGTGAGGAGTCAAGTGCTATGTCTGGAAGGACAGGGCTGCCCTCAATAATAAGAGGGATATTTAGAAGGGGAGAACACTTAATGAAACATTTTGTCAAAACTCAACAGGTCTTGGGGGCAGCTGGGTAGCTCAGTGGATTGAGAGCCAGGCCTAGAGACGGGAGGTCCTAGGTTCAAATCCGGCCTCAGACACTTCCCAGCTGTGTGACCCTGGGCAAGTCACTTGACCCCGATTGCCTACCCTTACCACTCTTCCACCTATAAGTCAATACACAGAAGTTAAGGGTTTAAAATTAAAAAAAAAACAAACTCAACAGGTCTTTCATCTGTCCCTTTCCTTCCATCCATACTACCAGACATTCTGTTTCAGACCCTCATCACTTTTTCCATTGACTATTACAGTAACTGCCTAATCAGTCTGTTTTCCTCAACTCTCCCCTCTACACAGTGGCTCAAAGTGATTCACCTAAAGCAGAGATCTGGTCGTATCATTTCTTTACTCAAGCCCAGAGGCTCTTCCTTATCACACCTTTGATCAAATACAAGAACCCAGAGGATCACAAAATTGCTTAAATCATGTTACTCTTCTGTTCAGGACTTACAATGCTTCTTTAATGCCCACCATTTCAAGTCCAAATGACATCAAGAACCATGTCCCTACTGGGGTTAGAGCATTGTGCTAAAAGCTGAGGAAAATAGAAAGATTAAATAAGACATATTCTTTGTCCTCATAGAGCTGTTAATCTAGTAGAGATAGATAGTATATATTTTGTTGTTGTTGTTTAGTCATATTTTTAGTCATGTCTAACTCTTTGTGACCTCCTTTGGTTTTTTTTCCAAAGATACTTAAGTGGTTTGCCATTTCCTGCTATAGCTTATTTTAAAGATGACAAAACTAAGGCAAACAGGGTTACGTGATCTGTCCAGGATTACACAGCTAGTATTTGAGATCAGATTTGAACTTGGGACTTGCTGACTCCATGACCAGCACTTGATTATCCACTGTGCCACCTAGCTTCCTTCATAGAATGTATACAAATAGCCACAATACAAAAGTAATAACATGATAAGCAAGGTTCAACATTTGATTCTATGCCCAAAGAAGGAAAGATCATTATTGATTTGGGAAATAAATGTTTCTTCCATATGTTTTTCAAACTTTAAAAAAATATAATCTAGCCTCTCTCTTTCTATTGAGATTCATCTCCTATTATTTCCCACCGAGAACTCTGTTTCAGACACACACATTGTGTGAGCATGATATTGTTTTTTCCTATATAGGATCTTTTGTGGATTTACTTTGTATCATGCTAATTTACTTAATCTAGTAACTGTTTCAGTTTCTTCACTAATTTTTCTTTCAAATCTGTATGTTGGATGCTTTAACATCTACCACTCTCTTTTTCAGAGATTCTAGTGTCTTTGAGATAGTAAACAATTAGGTGGTATAGTGGTTAACAGCACTGATTAGAAACAGGAACACCTGAATTCGACAAACAACTTAAAACAATTGTTAACTATGCTATCCTGGGCAAGTCACTAACTTTGCTCAGTTCCAGTTTCCTCATCTGTTAAAATGGGGACAATAGCATCTACCTTATAGTGCTATTGTGAGGACTGGATAAAATACCTACAGTGTTTGCAAACCTTAAAGTGTTGCATAAATGCTAGCTATTATTATTATTTGAGAGATTTTCTGCCAAGTGTACCAAATTGCCAACTCTCTTATTTACCTTAATGTGTTGTGTCAGTTCTTATTTTTGTTTTAATTTAAGTTCTAAGTCCCATTTAAAATCTTATTTTAATTTTCCTTTTGAAAAATTCTGGAATTCTTTGCTGTTGGCTTCTTATTTCTACAGAAACTTTAGAATTTGTTGTCTATCTTTTTCATTGAAGATAGCACAGATTCTTAGCTTAATCTTACGTCATTGACATATTTCAGATGAGAAGACTTTCCAATTATGGAGTGTTTTCCATAGTCTTCTTCTGCAATTTTAATTTCTCTATATGTGGCTCATTGTTAATTTGAGGTGATGGGTTCCTCAAGTTATGTTGGCACCTGACTGCCTTCTTGGACCATGTGGATTTCTAAAAGCTGGAATTTAAAAGCTTCGTATTCTGAGATCTTCTCTTACCCTTGTAAGCAAGAATTATCCTTCTAATAGCAACACACTTGTTAGTTGACTTCTGTAACTGGGTTAGCTTGTCTCATGACATTTATTTTGGAGCCTCTTATTCCTTGGCCCAATGACACAGAAGATACACTGACCTCTGTCTGAGGCAAGGATTGTGTTACTTGAGCCATTAAAGCCCAAAGAGGACCCTGTCCCAGTTTGAGTGACTTGACTGCTAGGTTAGTGAAGTGTTCCCAGCCAGAGCAATTCGCCTTCTGGAGGCCTTTCTTCTGTTGTCACCCCTCCCTTCTCAGTCTTCCTTCAACGTGGCACATCTTGCCATATCTAAATTGCAGGTGATTTCACATCCTGAGGCCCCAGAATTCATCAGGGATTAATCAGGTCTGCCTGATTTGCCCTGGCCCTGGGTAAACATTCCCTCAAGTGTAATCAGTTGGCCTTTGCCAACAGCCCAGGGTTTTTCCTGACAACTAGCAGGCCTTTTCCCATTGGTGGGTTGTTTCATAAATGATTGAACCAGGGTTCTGGAGGTTCTGGAGGTCCATGTGGTAAATATCAGACCTAGGGAGGCATATGGCTATAGTCTCTCTAATTCATCTCTCCTTGTCTAATCTTAGGGCTCCCCCACTTTCTTAAGCATACTTTGCTCTAGTCTGGACTCAATAGTACTGCTAACTCAAAAATTAGGGATGCCATTGGAATGGAGGTAGGGGGAAATGGCAGTACCGTCTCGGAAAGTAGCAGTGTTGCTCTGGCAGCTTTCTTAGTTTTCTGCTGGGCTAGAAGCAAGCAGCTACCTCCCAAAGTTCCTGAGTCCTCCAGCAATGCTTCGGGGGCTCTAAGGGAAGGAAGGGGGCTTTCATTGTATGTCAGAATTACAGTTCTTGTCCAGAGACTTTGAGTTCATGAGTCCTTTAAGTCTTTAGAAACAGGGGCATCCAAGAGAATGGAGAACAGCTCAAAACACATTGCTGAAGATGTAGCTGGTTATGACTTTATGACACAGTTTTATAACTACCAAAATTGAAAGTTTCTGCTGTGCCCTAAGACCATAATCAGCCTGCAATACAGTTTCATGAAAATCTCCCCCGAGACACAGAAAGGATAGGACAACACAAACACAGACACACAGGAAAGCCACCCAGGTAACCAGACTCCCTGGGGCTACATTGCTTTGCCACCAAGATGTCTTGCTTTCCCTCCTAACAACAAGGTTAGCTATGCAGTATCAAGTACTATTTAGAAACATTAGTCCAGCAGCCTGGATTAATTCGGAATTTGGAAGCAGCCTACAAATGAATAATAAAGCATCAATCAGGAACTTACTATATTTCAGGGACCATGCTAAGTATTTTTTAAACCCTTACCTCCTGCCTTAGAATCAATACTGTGTATTGATTCCAAGGTAGAAGAGTGGTAAGGGCTAGGCAATGGGGGTTAAGTGACCTGCCCAGGGTCACATAGCTAGGAAATGTTTGAGGCCAGATTTGAACCCAGGACCTCCCATCTCTAGGCCTGGCTCTCAATCCACTGAGCCACCCAGCTGCCCCTGCCTTTTTTTGACTGTGCTAAGTATTGAAATATAAATACAAGAAAGTAAGATAGTCCCTGCCCTCAAGAAGTTTATATTATGATGAGGAAACATAATGGAGAATTGACTAAGAAATGAGATTTGGAAATTATAGATGAGAAGGGTCATGAAGGCTAATTTCTGGATGAGATAAAGTGAAAAATCACCTAGAAGAGCCCAGGATGTCTTTGGGAGCAGAGTCTAAGGTTCCAGTAGGAGAGAGATGAGGAAGATAAATATGATAGCAGGAGTAAAGGTGATATGGTTTAGAAATGGAGACTGGCACTGCCATCCAGTCTTGGTTTTTAGAATCACAAAAGTCATAGATTTGGCTCTGGAAGATATCTCAGAAATTATCTAGTATTTCTCTCATATTATCAATGAGAAAAATGAGGACCAGATAGTTTAAGAGACTTATCCAAGATCACTCAGTTTAAGTGGCAGGACTGGGAAGAGAATAAGCACTTAATAAGTACCTGCTATGTGTTAGGAAGGTTAACTAGGTGGCACAGTGGGCAGTGTCAGATCTGAAGTCAGAAAGACTTTTCTTCTTGAGTTAAAACCTAGTCTCAGACACTTATTAGTTGGATGAACCTAGGCAAGACATTTTCCCCCATTTGCTTCAGTTCTTTACCTGTAAACTGAGATTGAGAAGAAAATGGCAAACCAGTATCTTTGCCAAGAAAACCCAAATGTGTTGGCTATATTTGAACCATAACACTAAATGTTTTAATGAGGAGTTGGCCATATTTGAACCATAACACTAAATGTTTTAATCCCTGAGCTAAGCACTTTATGAATATTATTTCATTTAATGCTCACAACAACCCTGGGAGTGAGATGCTATTATTATTGTAGTTTTACAGTTGATAAAACTAAAACTCATATAAGTTAAATAACTTCCTAGCTGTGTGACCCTGGTTAAGTCACTTAACCTCATTTGCCTAGCCCTTGCTCTTCTATCTTAGAGTTGTTTCTAACACAGAAAGTAAAGGTTTAAAAAAAGTAATAGGGACCTGGGACAAGATCTTTGGACCGAAAAGGACAAAGCAAATATTGTTAAAGTATTTGGCATCAAAGAGAGGTCAAAAGTTAATAAAGGGTATCTCTATCAATACATCAAGGAGCTATGGTTTTATAGGTATGACAGCTTCACGAATGAAAATTACAATTCATTTATAGCTTAATATATAAATCTTATGGAGTTGCTTTAGAGAGTACATAGTTGTTGGACCAGATGAATTACACCACTTGGAGCTAAAACAGCTCACAAATTTAATATCTCTGCTGAAAAATGACCAAGATCCTTGAAGAATCATGGAAAATAGAAGATAGACAAAGAACTAATATTTAAAATACTGATTCTAAAAACCTTTGATTGGCAAACTTCACAGAAATATAGGCGAACTTTTAGAATAAATTATTAGAAGGATGATTTGCGATCCTTTAAAAAAAAAGAAAAAAAGAAGAAAAAAGGGAAGTGAAAATCACTAAGAATAGCCTGGAAGTACTAAAGACTAGTCATGACAGACTAACTTCATCTTTTTTGACAAGATTACAAGTCTGGTTGATGAAAAGGAAATGCTATAGATATATCCAGTAGTCTCAGATTCAGCAAGACATTTGACAAATTCTGTGCTTGCTGCTGGCTCTAACAAAGTGAAGACTGGAGTCAGCAAAGTCTGAAATAATGGCACATGAGAGGATCATGTGGTCAACCAGGCATTTTCTCAGATCCTCACAACCTCTCATAACTCTTCAAAATAAGAATTATGTGAAAGAGGGAAAGTAATTGCAACCATCTCCATAAAACAACAAAAATCTTAATGAGGTTAACAATTTGATGAATTAATAGCAGAGAAGACTAATCCCTAATCCCTAGTGCACACTCAGCACTTCCCCCTCTCTCACCAACACTCATGCTCTGGTAGGATAGTACAGCAGGAACCATGGCGTTATGCTCTGAAATCTACTCAGTAATTCTTTGGTTATTACTTCAGTCTCTGCCAGTATACCCTGCTTCTGGCCTCGACCCACTATCATGTATTAAACAGTTGCAGTATTCAGTTCTTCTCTCTCCTCTCTCCACCAAAATCCCTAAAGGAAGTAGAAGTGGGAGAAGAACTGGAAATAAAATAAAGGTGAAATGTGTTCTCCTGGGATGTCTGCTTGCTGTGCTACAGCTGAGTTCAGCCAGGACAATAAATAACTGAGGAAACTGAGGCAAGGAGCTAGTACAAGTGTGGGACTGTATCAGGGATGAAGGGTACTGAAATTCAATTAGTCATTTCTGTTTTCCAGAAGTCACTTGCATCAGTGACTAAATCTGGAGAAAAATGAATTCCCCAGTATGAGAGGAAACTAAACTAAGATGGTTTTGAGGTCCAGTTCTCAAGGGATCCTCCATCAAAAGGGAAGATGTCAGAAAATGAGTGGTATGGGAATATAAGGAAATAAGAATGAAATTACCTTTGTCTTAGGAGGAAGAAAAATCAGATAAATCAGATAAATCAACAGGGAAGATAACAGTAACAAAAAGGGAAGATGACCATGAGGACATCTAAATAAATCCAAACATATTTTGACTAAATATTGCAAAATAAAGGAAAATTAATCAAGACCTGAAGAAACAGAAGACCCTGTGGGTTCCCAAGACAGCATAGCACTGCAACAGGATGATTCAAGAGAGAAGTGGAAATTGTGAATGCAGAACATATGGCCAATACAAAGGAAAAACTATGACAACAAAATCATTGTATTCATGGTCTTTTTCCAAATAAATGAAAAAGAACTCTCTGAGGACACACATAAGTTATAGAAAATCTAGAAGAGAAACAAAAATTAATGGCCTATGAGAAAGATTGTCTTGACTATTATCAATCAGCAAGTATTTATTGTATTCCAGGCAGCACATATTAACTCCTAACTAAAGGAGTGCAACAAATTGCTATATGTTCTGTAACTTTTCTTGTTCCCTTCTCTAAATATTTCTTGTTTTCTGGTCTGCTGGTTTACTTCTTGTGTGCCTAATTTTCCTCTCCACTCCAGGATTGTTGTCCAACTATTCAATGCAGCCATCTATGTGAAATCAATATACTCATCCATCTCTGAGCCTTTCAAGATATTTTGGCTAACCTGGTACTGACCAATTCATTCCAAAGACAAACTACTATTCCTTCCCCTCCCTACACGCTATTAATTAGCTGCTCTCAAGTTCAAGGTACCTCATTCCAAGACACATCAGTTAGCATCCTGTAAGACTCATAACAACCTATCTCTGGGCTGAACCATACTGTAAAGGACACTCTATCACAATTACCTTGTGGTCAGGAAGGGCAACCAGGTGGTACAGTGAATAGGGTGCTGAGTCTAGAGTCAGGAAGACTCCTCTTTCTGAGTTCAAATCTGGCTTCAGATACTTACTAGCTGTGTAATGCCAGACAAGTCATGTAACCCCCTTTGCCTCAGTCTCCTTATATGTAAAATGGTCTGGAAAAGGAAATGGCAAACCATTCAAGTATCTTTGCCAAGAAAATCTCCAATGGGATTACAGAGTCAGATCCAACTGAGAAACAACTGAACAACAACAATAGAGGAAAGGATGGAGAAATGTGGGCTACTTTTAAAAAAAAAAAACAACAGATAAGTAGACTTGGAAACTGACTCAATTAAAAGATCCAGAGTCCATTAAAAGACCTAAGGAGAGAGTTTATTTATGGATCAATGGCAAACTGAAGGGAAGATTATACTAAAGTTCCTGTGGATACTATTCTTTGTCCTGTTCTATTTATTTTACCAGTGACATAAGTGAAAAAAATAACAGAAAAAATTTGTGAAAATCATGATGCTGGAAGGATAATTAATACAATTAATGACAGAATTATTATTCATAATAACTCAAAAGGCTGGAATGATGGACCAAATCTTACAAGGTAAAATGGAATAGTAATGTATATAATGTCTTGCATTATATTCTAGTAAAATTAACTTCAAATGTATTGAAAAAGGAAGATGTAATTCATGTGAAAAAAGACCTAGAATTTTGAGTTGACTAAATACCATATGATAAAATCGTATAATGTGACTTCTAGAATACTAACTAACTAACTAATGTGATCTTAGGGTATATTAAAAGAACTGGAAAAAAAGGTTCAACTACATCTAAAGTAATGTGTTTATTCCTGTGGGAAAAATTTACCTATCAGCACCTGGGGAATCTGGCAGAGTCCAAGGTTCTGAATAGAAGGAGATGATGAACATCTGGCAGAACATGTAACAGAAGGCGAAGGAATTAGGAATGTTTTGCCTAGAGAAGAAGAAAGCTTAGATGGGATATCACTATTCTTTTCAATCATTTAAATAATCATTATTTTGAAGAGGGATTAAGCTTATTCTTCATTTCTCTAGAGCAGTGGTGTCAAACTCAAATAGAAATAAGGGCTCCTAATCTGTCCATCATAGTGTCTCTGCTGGCCTCCTACTTAGTTTTAAAATGCAATACTATCTGTATTTTATTGAATTTTTATTTATTTTGTTAAATATTTTCCAATTCCACTGTAATCTGGTTGTTTGACACCTTTGTTCTAGAGAGTAGAAGTAGGACCAGTTGGTAGAAGTTATGGAGGGCAGACATGAACTCATGCTGGGAAAGAAATTTATAATGATTAGGAATTTAAGAAATACAGAAAAAGGAAGGAGTTGGATAATGGGGTAGTGGGTTCTTTCCCATTTGAAGAGTATGAAAGCAGGCTGGATGACTATCCTTGAGGAGAAGAGGATGTAATATTATAGAAAAAAACTTACATTGGGATAGAAGGTTCCTAGAATCATATAGGTTTAGAGCTGGAAGGAACCTTTGGAACTATCAAGATCCAATCACATTATTTTAAAGATGAGAAAATTGAGGTAAAGAGAGGTCAAAGGACTTGCCTGGGTTACAAAACCAGGAAATATCTGGGATAGGATTTGAACCTAGGACTTCTCGATCCCAAATTTAGTGGCTTTTACATTATGCCATGTTGTCTCTCATGGATTATGGTAGAAAACCTCTAAGGGTTCAACTCTAAATTTTATGATTTTTTTTCATATTTTTACATTCCTGTTCACTTTGTAGGTGCTAACTATTTAGGTAGTTTATTCATGTATAAAAATCGAATCCCATGGATTTTTCCTGATTCAACGTCAATAAGTATCTCCACAAAAGTCTGAGTTACTTAAAGGTTTTGATATTTGAACATTTAAAAAAAATCCATTATAGATTAAGGAAAACTTGTCTCTTTAGATGAAGTAATTATCACAAATTCTAATCATTTCATGAGCATCATGGCGGTTTGAAAACTATAGGTTCAAACGTGCTCTTAAAAATAGATAGTAACCTAAAGGGATAGTACTCTCAGGATTTATTGGGCAATGATTTCTTATATAATATGCTTCAGTAAACTTCGAATGAAAATGTGATCTGAATATTAAATTTCACATTATTTGTAAAAATTAAAAGAAAAGTAGATCAACATCTTTCAAAGCCAAGGCTAGGAGAGTATTTTTAACTAAGTAAGGATAGAAGTTAAAAAAAACGATAAAAGAGATCATTTCATTATCATGAAATTGAAAAGTTTGTGTACGAATAAAATGGATGTAGTTAGTAGAAAAAGGGATTCTGATGACTTGGGGGAGAGGGGTGAGGAGAAACCTTTGCATCAAATATTTCCAGGTGTACACTGGAGCCAGCTCTAATTGGATCATGAAAGTCATTATTAAATTTCCAGTGTGAGCATTTATATCTCAGAAATTCAGTTATAAATCAGAGTTTGATGATTGTTTTATTGGTTGTCTAGACTTAGGAAAATATTAATAATGCATATTAGGAAAAGAGAAGGGAATAAGTATTTACTTAGTACCTACTATGTGCTAGACACTGTGCTAAATATTTTTGTTTTTAAATTTTATTTTATATTCTTTTGCAGATAGTTAATTTTTAATAATCATCCTCTGGTATTTTGTAATTCATGTTCTCTCTCTCCCTTCCTTGACTCTTCCCTCCCCGAAGTGGCAGGTAATATATGTTACACATATGCTATCATGTAATACATATTTCCATATTTGTCATGTTGTAAAAGAAGATACATATTGCTTATATAAGAAAAAAACTCATGAAGAAAATAAAGTAAATATGGTATATTTTGATCTGCATTCAGACTCAATACATTCTTTCTATGGTGGTAGATAGTTTTTTCCATCATGAGTCCCTTGGAGTTGTCTTGGATCCTTGCATTGTTGACAAGAGTTGTCACTCACAATTGATCATTGTATATTATTGGTATTACTGTGTACAATGTTCTGGTTTTGTTCACTTTGCATCACTTAATTAAAACCTTTCTAGGTTGTTTTGTGATCGTCTGGTTTGTCATTTCTTATGGCACAATAGTATTCCATTACAATCATGTTGTTCAGACTTGTTCAGTCATTGCCCAATTGATGGGCACCCCATCAATTTCCAGTTCTTTACCACTACAAAAAGAGTTGATATAAATATTTTTTACAAGTAGGTACTTTCTATCTATCTTTTATCTCTTTGGGATACAGATCCAGTAGTGGTATTGTTGGGTATACACAGTTTTATGGTCCTTTAGACATGGTTCCAAATTGCTCTGCAGAATGGTTGTATCAGTTCACAGCTCCACCAACAGTGTACATTTCCCACTATTCACATGTTATTGTTTCTCTAGTCAGAGAAGAGAGTGTTCTCTTTTTCCAAGATTAGTGTTTTTCTTTCATTCTTTTAAAAAAATCATTAAAAAACTTTTTTGTTATTTTGAACTTGACAAACACCAGTAAATAAGAATATTTTCATAAACAAAGAACAGAAAAAGAGAATTGTTCATGAAACTTGGAATTTGAATTTATGTACAGTTTGGTGTTGCATGTATTTTTATAAAAATATATAATAAATTCAGTAAAAGAGAAAAAAATTCTCACATCCCCTTCAAGATTTATCATTTTCCTTTTCTGTCATATTAGTCTGATAGGTATGAGATGTTATCTTAAAGTTGTTTTAATTTGCATTTTATAATTAATAGTGATTTGTACTTTTTATATGATATTAGATAGTTTTAATTTATTCATCTAAGAACTTTCTGTTCATAGCCTTTGAAAATTTATCAATTGAGGAATGACTTGTTTTTTTATAAATTTGACTCAGTTCTCTCTATATTTGAGAGATGAGGCTCTTGTCAGAGACATGTGCTATAAAATTTTTCCCCAGTTTTTTTGTTTCCCTTTTAATATTGATTGCATTGGCTTTGTTTGTGCAAACCCCTTTTAATTCTATGTAGTCAGAGTTATCTATTTTATATCTTGTAAAGTTCAGTATGTCTCATTTGGTCATACTTCCCTCATTCATAGGTCTGACCGGTAAAATAGTTTGTGCTTTCCTAATTTGTTTATGGTATCATCCTTTATTTCAAAATGATGTGTCCATTTTGACTTTATCTTGGCATGCGCTATGAAGTCTTTGACTAGTTTTTGCCATATTGTTTTTTAGTTTTTCATGTAGTTTTTGTCAAATAGTCATATCTCTATCATAGCCTGTCTAGCTCACTCCTGTATTTTTCTACAAGTATTACTTGAACTCATCAGGACTGTAGTAAAAGGCTCATTTAATGAAGTCATCACCAGGCAGGGGACTATTAATAATAATAACATTATTATTAATTTAGCACTTTAATGTTTTAAAGCATCCATCATCTCATTTGGAGCTCCTAGAACCCCTGAATATCTGTATTGGGATAGCCAAGATATTTAAAGGGAACTGACAGACTATATAAGATCAAGAATCTTTCCCCACTGGATAAAAGGTCAAAGGATTTGAAAAAGTTCTCAAAAGTAGAACTGTAAACTATTGACAACCATGTGAAAGATGTTTTATAAATCAATAATAAGATAAATAAAAATAACAATTTTCATTTCATATCTAATACATTGTCAAAGAAGGTAAAATGTAGAAATAGTCTATATGGGAACTACTTTTATAGACAAACTGATAAACTGATGGTAGAACTCTGACTTGTTCAGTCACTCTAGAAAGTAATTTTAGAGTTATGCTATAAAACATGACTAAAATATCACCGTTTGATCCTACTGGCAGGTATGTATCTCAAGTAGGTAAAAATCCCAAAACCAGAAATGTGTCTTAATTCACCAAAATATTCTTAGTATATTATTTCTTTCAAGATTCAGATCAAGTAACACTTTCTACTTGAAATAATACCCCCAATCCTAGTCCTTGCCTTCCCAAATTGCCTTGTATTTATTTATGCATACATATATACATAACCTACATGTATGTGTGTATATAAATATTTTGTATACCTCTATGTAAAATTTGCATAAGGAAAACTGATTAAATCAACTTGTGAAGAAGTAGAATCTCTCAGGTAAATGTTGATAAGATAGAACAGACTGTTCTGAGAAACTGCCCTTCAGATTAACATCCTGAGAGGATCCGTTTGAAGACCCTTATGAGGAAAACAGGGGAACCAAGTTGTGACTAATGTAGGACAGCTTCAAGGGACTGTGATTCAATAGCTTATTTGCATATGATTGTTTTTAGACTATTTATCACTGACAAAATAATTGGGAAGATTATTGGACTCATTAAGAATTATTGGAATAGTATTTCATTTCTTTCATGAAGGTTTTTCTGGTATTTGTGATATGTTTTCTTTCATGGCATGAGGAATATGGAAATATGTATTGCATTACAACATTGGTATAACCTATATCAGGCTATTTACTATCTTAGGAAAGGAGAGAATCTGAATAGCAAAATGTTAGATAACAATTTTTGAAAATTAAATTCAATTAATTTTTAAAAATTAAAATAAAAAAGAATTATCCAATTTATATTTAATGGGAAAATGGATTATTTGAGATCTTAGTCATGTGTTGATTGAAAGAGTTAAATTCTTCTGCTGTGTATGGGACCATCTATATTCATTACTCTGTGCTATCTATAGCCTGAGAAAGGGGAATTCTTTTAGAGGTAACTGGTTTCACTTTACTACCCTTTCTGGATTGAGAGGGCGAAACAGAGGGGTAAAGACGGACTTCACATCTGCTTTTCTGTGAAAAGAAGTTTGGCTTTGAGCCAATCAGTCTGTTCTTTAAAAATATGAGAAGCTTTATAGGCCTGACTTAAGGGAACTGTTTGTCACTGAACAAGATCAATGTGGATAGTTTTTGGGTTTTTTTTTTACTAAACTAGCATAGTACTTTCTCACTGCCCTATTAAAGGTGGTTATGAACTAAAAGAGCTTGTCACTGCTTCATTGGTGCAAAAACAGAAGAATAGCGGCTTTTTCTAGCAAGAAAGTAATGAAAATCAGAAGAGGAAAAGCTAGTTGAAAAGTCTTTGGTGCAGATTGTTTTCAAAGATTGTTCTAAAAAAACTACCTGAAATCCAGATTTGTAAGTTGTCTCAAGAACATAAGTTTCTCCACTTTTGTGACTCTTACTACTAGGTTTCTGTAAGTGTATTCTAACTGTCACCCATGACTATTGTGTTCATTAACATAAAAGTATAACCCAGCTTTATGAGTGGATTATTATATTTTGATTATTCCTGTTCTTGCCTTCTATTATTAAATGTAATTATTATTCTTACTTTTGCCTTGTTATGTAACTGTATTTTGTTTAAAATCTAATGATGTTGGGGAGCAAGTCAGTGACTCATTGGATAGAGAGCCAGACTAGAGGTCCTGGGTTCAAATTTGACCTCAAATACTTCTTTTTTTTTTAAACCCTTACCTTCCGTCTTGGAGTCAATATTGTATATTGGCTTCAAGGCAGAAGAGTGGTAAGGGTAGGCAATGGGGGTCAAGTGACTTGCCCAGGGTCACACAGCTGGGAAGTGTCTGAGCCGGATTTGAACCTAGGACCTCCTGTCTCTAGGCCTGGCTTTCAATCCACTGAGCTACCCAGCTGCCCACCTCAAATACTTCTTAGTTGTGTGACCCTGGGCAAATCAGTCAACCCTTATCATTTAGCCCTTACTGTTCTTCTGCCTTGGAACCAATATGTAGTATTGATTCTAATGTGAAAGATAAAAGGTTAAAAAAATCTAATTACATGATGGTGATCAATTCATGTAAATGGGAGACATATTGGTGGGGACTCAGGAATTACATGATGAAGGATAGGAATATATCTCTCCACTCCAGGGTTGTTGAGAGAGAAAGAAATTGAGTGAGATTGAGAGGCAGAGAGGAAAAATGAGAGAGAAACACACAGAGAGAAAATGTAGTTTAGTGATGGTGTACCCACCTCTGGGAGCTTTAAATTTGGCAATGTGAGTTCAGGTTCCATGAATGAGCCAACCCAGAAAGTCATAGTGGAATCCATGCTATTCAAAGTTTGCACTTACATATGTATACATTACTTTCTTTATTAACATGGAAGCTCTCTGAGGACAGGGATTTCTAATGTTTTTTCATATTCAGCACGACTCATTTTTGCACACAAAGTAGGTGATTAATAAATGCGTTTTGATTTACTGTTGGTAACAGTACTTTTGTGGTAGTAAAGAATTGAAAATAAAGTAGATATCCATTGTTTGGGGAATGACTAAACATATGATACATGAATGTGGTAGCATATTGTACCAAAAGAAAGATGAATCTGGAGAAATAAGAAACTGGAAAACATATGAACTGATGCAGAGAGAAATGAGCAGAATTGAGAAAACAATATACACAATGGCCAAAACTATGTAAATTCAAAGAATAAATTAAAACTGAATATTGTGTAATCATAATGATGCAACTTAGCCCCAGACAAGAGTTGAAAAAGTATGCTTCCCTCAATTCATTGCAGAGGCAAAGAACAATTTATGTAGAATTTTATGTACTGTTAGATTCTTTTTTGACCTGTGGTTGGTTGAATTGCTTTTCTCTTTCTTCCTTCTTTGTTCTCTTTTGTAAGGGATTACTGTCTTGGCATGGAAGAGGAGAAGATTCCATTAAGAGATTAGGGATGGGGGGAGGCAGCTGGGTAGCTCAGTGGATTGAGAACCAGGCCTAGAGACCGGAGGTCCTAGGTTCAAATCTGGCCTCAGACACTTCCCAGCCATGTGACCCTGGGCAAGTCACTTGACCCCCATTGCCTATCCTTACCACTCTTCTGCCTTAGAGGCAATACACAGTATTGACTCCAAGACGGAAGGTAAGGGTTTAAAAAAAAAAGAGATTAGGGATGTAAAAACAAAGATATTAATACAATTGCTTACATTATAACAAAAAGATTTATTGGTCAACATGTTTTTTATTCTTCCTTTTCTGTCTCTATAGGGAAATATAATCTTATTCAACTCATTGAGAAGGTTATCAAAAGGATATGGACTTAAGTTTTGTTCAACCAGGAGGCAGAAAGCAGTATCAACAAGTAGAAATAAGGAGCTGAATTTGAGCTAAATATAAAAAAAATAATTCTTCCTAACAAAAAAGCTATCTATCACTAAAATATCGTTTGCTAAGGTGGTGGGTGCCTCCTCATTACACATATTCAAGTAGATAGATTGTAAAAGAAATTCTTGGACTAGAGTAGAAGATTGAACAAAATAATTCCTAGAGTTCTTTCCAATACTAAAATACTATGAGAATACAGAGGACTTCCCTCAGTACAGTCGCTACTATCCAACCTTTAAAACTAATGAATACTGGGCTATATTCTTTGGTGTAAGACTGTATATCACCAAGTCTTAAGGGCACAAAAACATCCTTCCCTTTTCCATTAAAATTAGAGTAGAGAGAAGTTAGAATACCATAATTGTAAATACATGGAACAAACAATAAGCGACTGTAAATTTAGGGACTAAAACAACCCTAAACCACAGAAGTGAGGCTCAATTCACCAAAACCCTTCAAGATACAGTTACAGCCCTTGGAAATAAACATTGGCCTGGTTTATATTTTCTATGCTATTTAGCTCGAACCCCAATCTTTGCCTTCAGATTCTTCCCTTGGTTTGTGTTTAGGTTTGAATAGATGCCTAGTCCTTTGGTACATAAGCATGTTTAGGCAATAACTCAAGCAAAGAAATTTAAGAGAACATAAATGCTCAAAAGAACAAACACTGAAATGAGCAGAGAGAAATCAAATTCCATAGCAACAAAATGTCATCCTAAATCACTCTAGCTTCATCAGAAGAGTGAAGACTGGAATAGAAAATATGGCAGGTAGTGGTCCTCATCCAGCAGAAAAGATCAGCTTGTTTGTGGCAGATTAGAATGCTTTGGTGAAAGAAATAATAATATGTTCATTTGTGGGGAGCTGAGTCTTCTTGTTCTAATGCTAGGAAGACGTGTTATTTGCAACTTTCCCTTTCATCCCATGTGGGTTTTTTTTTCTCCTTATTTTTTCTTTGCATCCACTTATCAGTGCTGATGGATAGAATCAGCATGAATCTGGAATCAGAGATGATGAACATCAAGCGGTTTTTAAAACTTTTGTTGATTTGATTATGGTTTTGCTTATTACCATAAACATTCCAGAGGCCAAAAAGTAGCTAGCAAACATTTGGTCTGAGGGATGTTACTTTAATTGAGGAACCTGCTAATCAGCTCTTTTTGTTCAAAATATGGAAATGGGCCTAAAATGAACAATCAAATATATATAGAAGGAATGAGAAGTCTCATCTGATCAGCATGGAGTCCCACCATAGACTCCTGCTTAGAGTAAACAAAATCTTGGATAGAAGTGATTTTCTAACATAAACAACCAACAAAAGCTACTTGAAAATAGCTTGTGGAGATGTTAAACAAAATAATAAATGCTCATCTTAAAGCCCAGAGAAAAAACTACACAAGTTGGAAATGTTACAGCCTGAAATTAGATCAGGCATTAACTTTTGTGTGGCTGGACATAAGGTGGGGGGTCTTTTGTTTAGTAGTGAGAGGGAGAATGAAGGCTTATTCTCTTGTTCTGGAATTCAATTTGGAATTTTATGAGAAAAGTCACTAAATTGTTTATATCCTTTGACCCAGGGATCCTACCATTGGGTATATGACCCAAGGGGACTGTTGATACCAAGAAAAGATTTATACTAAAATACTCAAAGCAGCATGTAGCAAAAAACTAGAAATTAAATATGTGACCAGTGATCGGGGAATGGCTGGGCAAATTGTGAAGCATGAATGCATTGGATTATTTCATTGTGAGAGAGTAACAAATATGAAGAAATATGGAAATTATATGGAGTGATGCCAAGTGAAAGATGGAGGGTATTTCTCTTTCATACAAATGATAGCATATTCTTACTTTTTTGCAATAATTCTGGAACTTTAATAATTAATATACCACTTTAAAGTTAAGATGCTTTAATTTTTCCTCTTGGTTTTAGATTGGGGGCGACATTTAACAAAAATCTTTCAATTTATTTCTAGTTGGGAGATTTTGTTTTATAAATGCCTAAGTGTTCAGAAATGATTAACAAAGGGTATAGAAGCCCACATTTTCTTTCAAGGAAGTTTCAAGGTGCTTCTGATCCAAACTTGAGTTTCAGGCCATGTTACCTACTTTATGCATTTAGTGGATTCCTTTATAATTCATTATTTCATTTCAATATTTATTGAACTCCTACAATTAACTGTGATAAGCACTGTCCTGTTACAAAGGGTAATTGTAAATAGTCCCTGCCTTCAAAGATCTTATAAAATATCAAGAAATATAAATTATGTAAATAAATACAAAATAGAATATGAATGTGTAATTAAGGAATCAGTTGATCAACAAGCATTTATTAAATACTTGCTCCAGAGTTAAGCACTAGAAGTCACTGGAGATACAAAGAAAGGCAAAAAACTTGATCTTCATTCTCAGTGAGCTCCCATCTTAATAGGAGAGACATACATAATATATAAAGTGCAAATGGAAGTCATCTTTGTTGTTCATCCTTTGTTGTTCTCAAGAGGACCAAAGATATCACCTGAAATGTCTAGGAATTCAGTGTGAGGCAGAGTTGTCTGCCTCACTCTCTTTTCCAGAATCACTGAAGTCCAGTAGCAAGACAAAAGTCGGGATAACTGGTGATGGCACAGGATGCAGTGAATGACCTTGGTATCTTTGATGTCTGACCAAGCTCTATGGGGGTCCCTGTTTCAGCTGTCTTCATGGCCATTGGAAAAAATCATTCCCATTGGCCCATTCCACCAAGGCAAGTCTTTAGGTACTTGGGGTTAACAGCCCCCAACTCAGGAGGTGTGTGAGGTATTCAGGGAGGATTAGCCCTTCTGATTGTGAGAGTTTGCTCATCCATATTTGGTATCTTCATCTCCATTCTCCTCTGTGACTCCAAGAAGCTATAGTATGTGCAGCAGCAAAACTCTATTAAAACTGTCAAAGGAGGTACGCTACACCATATTGAGGATAACTGACAGGTCTCAGATTGAAGTTAATCTCCAAGGGAAGGCACTAAGAGGGTAGAAGATGGGGAAAGGCCATGACTTCTTGTAGGAAATGGCATTTGAGTTGCATATTGAAGGAATTTAGGAAATCCAGGAGGCAGAGGTAAGAAGAGATAGCATTCCAAGCATTGGGAACAGTCAGTGGAAATGTTTGGAGTTGGGAAACAGAATGTTCTGTATCAGGAGCAGCAAGTAGGGGAGTGTAGATGGAATGAAGGATGCAAGGAAGGAAATAAAGTTCAAGAAGATTGGAACTGTAGGAAGGGACCAAGTTATTTTTAATTTTAATGCCATTGGGGGGGGGAGTTATTTATAATCTTATAAATAATAGAGAGCTATTGAAGTTCATTGAGTAAGGGAGTGATATAATCAGACCTTCACTTGAAGAAAACCGTTTTGACACCTAAGTAGAGAAGAGATTGGTGTGAAAAGAGACTTTAGGTAGAGATACTAATTAAAAAGCTATTGTAGTAGCTAGGTAAGAAGAAGTGAAAATCTGTACTAAGATGGTAGCTGTGTAAGTGGTGAAATGTTATGTTGGTAAAAAGGACAAGATTTTTTTGAAACTTTTACCTTCTGTCTTAGAAGCAATTCTATGTACTGGTTTCAAGGCAGAAGAGTGGTAAGGACTACACAATGGGGGTTAAGTGACTTGCCCAGGGCCACAAAGCTAGGAAATATCTGAGGCCAAATTTGAACCTAGGACCTCTGATCTCTAGGCCAGATGCTCAATCCACTGAGCCACTCAACTACTCCCAAAATGACAAGATTTGGCAATGGATTGGATATGTGGGCTGGAGGATGACACCAAGATTGTGAAAATCTCATAATTGGGAAGAGAGGCCTGCCCTAGGGTAATAGAAGAGTGGAGAATGTTTTTAGGGAAAGATTTTTATTTCTATTTTGGCTATGTTATGTTTGAGATACCTAATGGGCATCCCATCTGGGATATCCAAAGGTATTTAGTGATACTTGTTAACTTGACTTTATTCAGGATAAGTGCTCAGAAAAGAAGTACAAAATAATAGTCACTTCTGAAAAATGAGATATTTCCATATAGGAGACATCATGGAAAATTTTATGGGGTAGATAACCTTTGAGCTGAAGGAATAGGGCAGTAGGAGAAATTGCTATGTCCAAGACATAAAAAAGATAGAAATAAGAAAGACAACCTAGTGTGAGTATCTAACTTCCCTAAGGCTGTCATTTGGTGGGGTAAACACTCATTTCTTTGAAAATCCACTTAGAAAAGAGGAATCATTTTATCTGAAGGGATACACTCAGCAACTGTTCAATCTACTCTTGGATCCCATTTTGTTTGGAAATTGTATTTCCATTTCTACTGTATCTTCTTAGCTCTTTACATATTTCATGATGCCCATCACCATGGTACCCAGGAGCTTAAAGAGACATTTTAGGCAAACAACAACTTACTTATTTATTTACAATATTTTGGAGCTTTGTCTTTCATTTTAGTGCCTTAGTAGATGATCTTAGGGAATCCAGAAATTAAAATCTGACTTTAAGATTTAAGAATGATACTTATAGGAAGAGAATTATTTACACCCAGTTTTTTTCCCAATGTCCCTACTAGGTTTAAGTAGCAGCCAAGGTAAGGGTTTATAAATAGATGTCATTCCCTAGATTCAGAAACAACCTTTTGCTTCTAGAGAGTAGGATATGATGATCAAAATCATTAACAAAAATAAAGAACAATGAAGCCAAAGAGGAAGAAAAGGGTTATCACCCCAAATTGGTGAGTAGAAGTCAGAGACTGGGGCAGATAAAGCTAAGTATGTAAGTACAAGTAGGCAGATAGAAGGGCAACTAAGTGGCACAGTGTATTTCCTAGCAGCGTGACTCTGGGCAAATCACTTAATACTATTTGCCTCAGTTTCCTCATCTATAAAATGACCTGGAGAAGGAAATGGAAAACCACTCTAGTGTCTGCCAAGAAAGCCAAAAGTAGGGTCACAAAGAGTCAAACATGTCTGAAAACAAATAAACAACAGTAACAACAAAAGGAAGGAAGGAAGGGCAGCCAGGTGGCTCAGTGGATAGAATTCTGGGCCTAGAGTTGGAAGGATCTAAGTTCAAATCTGGCCTAGGTTCAAATCTTGCTAGATAACCCTGGGTGAGTCACTCAACCTCAATTGCCTAGTCTTTTCTATTCTTTTGCCTTGGAACTGAAATTTAATATTAATTCTAAGACATAGGTCAGATGAGTACAGACTGAATGATGAGACAAAAATCTAAAAAATCCAGAGAAGTCAGATCAAAACAAGATGCTCAGAACTCTCAGCACAATGATGGCATGAGCTCTAGAGGGTAGCCCCATTAGAGGTGGACTGGCACATTCACATTCTGTCTACATTTGTCACAAGTTATCCCCCCAACCCTGATCAGGAAATCTGAGAGTGATGAAGGATAGTTTAGAATGGAGGTGTTAGATTATGAGTACAGTCAGATGAAAATACCATTGGGAAATATTTAACAAAATAAGTAAAAATATAATAAAACATAAATAATGTTAATATATGTTCTTTAAGTCAATTTGCATCCAGCAGAGATTCTTATATAAAGTTTAGTGACCCCATTTCTATTTGGCACTACTGGTTTAGAGGGCTTGATGCTACATTGGGAGGTACAAAGGGAACCTGGGGTAAAGAGGTGAAACTTACTTCTCTTCCTGATGACAACAACATCTGGGCTTGCCCATATTGAGATCATTAAAGTGTTTCCTTGATTCAGGCATTAGCTTTTCAACCATCAAAGAACCAGGCATCACGTTAAACACATATGAAAAAGATCAGGAAAGAGTTTTTTTCAAAAAACATTCCAGCGGAGATGTCCAGAATCTGTGCACCTGGCAGTTTGAGAAATAAGGTTTGCCTTGGTGAGAGAGAAATGCAACAAAACCAAGAGCCTGTTCTTAAATTCTGAATTCATCTTGTAATTGGGGCATATTCATTAAAAAAGACTAAAGTGAGTGAAGTGCTGCAAAGAACAATAAACTTGTCTCCCCCTTACCACTGCTCCCATTCCCCCAGTGTGAAAATCTGGGGGCTTTCAGTTGTCAGACTGTAAGAACTTAAAAGGAGATAAAAAATGTAGTCCCAGACTGATAAGTCACTCATTAATTTTTAAGTGAATAGAGTCTTGAAAACAGGAATTGAGGAACGCTGGTTTTTGAATCTATTCAGAAAACACACTGAACTCAATCACCCTAAAACCCAAGTTATTTGAATATGATGCAGCTGAAATGAGGCAGCTGTCGCAGGGAGCAGAAAAGCTGCCTTGTTTTAGGCAGCTTAGCAGTTTTCCTGTGGTAGGAACGACACTGGGGTATGACCTAGGAATCTGGGGCTCACTCTACAGTCTTGGGTAGAGCCCCAGGAGCAGCAAAGGCATCAGCTGGCATTTAGAAGTATAGATGGGAGGTTCTGTAGCAGCTTATGAAAAAGGCAAATGGAAACAGGGAGGGGAATTATGCTGTATGATTCAGAGATAAAAATCCTAGAGCACATACCCCAGGTAGTACCTTGTTATTAAAGTGAGACTTTAGCAATAGCACTGGAGGCTGCAGTGATTTGGACAAGGGAGGTGACCTTTTGGGATAATTACATGAATATCCCAATTAGGTGCTCCACTCCCACACTATTCCTGCTAAAACCCTATTACATCTGAGTTACCTGAATACTAGAAATCTGCTCCAGCAAAGGTCTGACAGCGCACTGAGGTGGAAAATGTACACAGGCAGGTGAATTTAAAAGCTCTGAAGTGATAGGGAACAGGAGCAAGGCGAGGGAATGAAAGAGGGAACTTGGTTAATAAATAAAGGGGGCAGAGTGTTGTAGTCATTAGATGGGAACATGAAAGGACAGACTCATACTAAGAAACAGGAGCAGTAATGAGCCTACAAAGAAGCTAAGTGTCACATACAAAGAGTGAATCTCTCTGCACTCTGAGCCCCTGCCCCCTTGGGACACTGATATATCTTACAGGCACCTCCTACCCCCAAATCTAAAGGCTGGAGCTATGCTGCCAAGTGTACTGAACAGCCAAGGTATAGAGAGAAGTAGCCATGATTTAATGGAAATGTAGCACATAAACTTGGATGACGACCCCCCAGCAACTTCAGCTTGTACTGATAAGCTGGGTCTGTAATTCATGGCTTCTCAGGGCTCTAGAGATAGCTGTAGGAGTGGAGTAGGGTTAGGGGCATCTTTCTAATGCTATCATCAGTGTGATTCTCATGGTGATTATCAGTTGCTTCAAATCACTATTGATTAGAAAAATCCAAATTAAAACAATCCTGAGATACCATCACATATCTATCAGAGTGACTATTATGAACAAAAAGGAAAATAATAAATAGGGGAAGGAATGTGAGAAAGTTGGGACACTGATGCACTGTTGGTGAAACTGTAAACTAATACAACCATTCTGGAGAGCAATATAGAACCAAAATGTCATAAAACTATGCATACCTTTTGACCTAGCAATATCACTACTGGATCTGTATCCCGAAGAGATCAGAAATAAAGGAAAATAACCTACTGGTACAAAGATATTTTTGGCAGCTTTTTCTATAGTGTCAAAGAACTGGAAACTGAGAAGGTGTCCATTAACTGGGGAATGCCTGAACAAACTGTGGTATTGATGTGTAATATGATTGAACAAGGTGTAGTATATGATTGGAAAACTATTGCGCCATAAGAAATGTTGAACAGTATTCCTTGTTCCAGCAATACCAATACTAGGTTTGACCCCAAAGAGATAAAAAAAAATGGGGATGGGTCTGTTTGTACAAAAATATTTATAATTGTGCTTTTGTGGTGGCAAAAAAATTGGAAAATGAGGGGGTGTCCCTTGATTGAGAATGGCTGAACAAATTGTGGTATATGATGGTGATGGAATATTATTGTGCTATGAGGAATGATGAACTGCTTGATTTCTAAGAACTGGGAAGACCTACATAAACTGATGCAGAGTGAAATAATCAGAATCAGGAAAACATTATATATAGTAATTGAAACATTGTGGGACAATTCAATATAATAGACTTTGCTACTAATAGCAATGCAATGATCCAGGACAATCTTGAGGGAGTTATGAGAAAGAATGTTATCCACATATAAAGAAAGAACAGTTGGAGAAGAAATGCAGAAGAAAACATGTGATTTATCACTTGTTTATATGGGTATATAGTTTGGGGTTTTGGATTTAAAAGATGGTTCTATTTCAAAAATGAATAATATGGAAATAGATTCTGAATGATAATACATGATAATAATATAACTCAGTGGAATTGCTTGCCAGCTCTGGGTGGAGGGAGGGTAGAGGAGAGGGAGAGAACACAAATCATGTAGCAATGGAAAAATATTTTTAAAAAATAATTGTATTTTTTTTAAACCCTTGTACTTTGGTGTATTGTCTCATAGGTGGAAGATTGGTAAGGGTGGGCAATGGGGGTCAAGTGACCTGCCCAGGGTCACACAGCTGGGAAGTGGCTGAGGCCGGGTTTGAACCTAGGACCTCCCATCTCTAGGCCTGACTCTCAATCCACTGAGCTACCCAGCTGCCCCCAATAATTGTATTTTAAAAAAAGAAATGATGAGCAAGATGAGTTCAGAAAATCCTGGTAAGATTTATATGAAGTGATGGAAAGTGAAATGAGCAGAACCAAGAGAAACACTGTATACAGTAACAGAAATATTGTATAATGATCAATTGTGAAGGGCCAAACTATCATAAGCAAAATAACATTCCAAAAGAACTCCAAGGTTCTCATGATAAAAAAATGTTATCCATAGCCTAAGAAGGAATCTTATTATAGATCAAAATATGCCAACCTTCACTTTATTTTCTTTGAGATTTTTTTATTGTACATGTGATTTGTCTTTAAGTCAGGCATGAGGAATATGGAAATCTTTATTTCATAAAAGCACTCATATAACTATTTAATGCTTTGGAAATGAGGGGAAAGAGAAAATCTGAATCACAAAATGTCAGAAAGTAATTGCCAAAAGTTGTTTCTACATGTAATTGAAAACAATAAGAATAACAATAACAACAACAACATTAATAAAGTGATTTGCCTAGGATTATCTAGCTAAGTAAATGTTTGAGGTAGGATTTAAACTGGAAGTTTTTCAGAAAAGCACTCTATCCACTGAGTCACATAGCTACTTAACAAATAAACATATCAGAACTAAGGGGTCAAGATGTATTCTTACTTGATCAAATGTTGCGGCTAAATGAGTAAAGTGATTTTGGTTTTGTTCTAGGTTTGAGAGTCAGAAGATCACATTGTACTTTTGACTCTGTTGCTAACAAGCTTTGTGACCTTGAACCAACCTCTTCATTCCTTGATTTCTTTATTTTAAAAATGATGATTTTGGAATGGAGAGAGCTAGCTGATGCAGTAGAAAGAGCAGTGGACTCAGGAAATCAGGAAGAACTGAATTCAAATCTAGTCTCAGATTTGTGTGACCTTGGGGCAAGTCACTTCACCTCTGTTTGCTCAGTTTCCTCACTTATAAAAGGGAGATAATAAAAGTACCTCCTAAAGTTGTTGTGAGGATCAAATGACATAACCATAAAGTGCTTAACACAATTATTCATACATAGTAGACACTACATAAATATTAAATATTTGTTATTTGTTATTTTATTGGAAAAACAGAATGGTGGAATGGCAGGAGGAAGGTATGGGATGTCAGATAGACTTGGTTCAAATTCTCAGGCTGTTGCTTCCTATCTGTATGACCTTAATCAAGTCACTAACCTCTCTAAGACTCAGTTTCCTCATCCCTAAAATGATCAAGTTTTGGGGCTCTACATATAAGATATCTATCTATCTATCTATCTATCTATCTATCTATCTATCTATCTATCTATCAGATCCCTTCCAATCCCCAAGGCAATTATTGCTTTCCCGTTTATTGCATCTACCTCTTTCAGGGATGAATTCTTCTCTAATTGGGAATAAGCCCTCTTATTAAATTTCCATGGTTCACTTTTCATAATGCAATTGTATTCCCAGCTGTGAAACCCTAGCTCTGAAGCCATATTTGCAATCACTGTTATTTGAAAGGCCATTTGAAGACAACCACATGCCCTGTAGATTCCAGGATGGTAGTGTCCTAAGGCACACAGTGGAGGTCTTAAAGAGATGGGGGCAAACCGTGCAAACTTTTCAGGCTTGTAATCCAGTGACTCTGGGACTATTCAGAAAACAAATCCAGGTCACTCGGGGGGAAAATGCCTTTTATGCCTTCTCACTGCAGAATAACCTTCAGAAACGGATTGCTATATACCACAGGGCAGAGATCTGAAAGCTAGCTACCCTTCTCTTTCTGCTTGTGGTTAATGGGATAGTTAATTGGTTGCTAGGAATATTGATGGTTATGATGCCATTACCTTTCTCACACAATTGTTATGAAGACCCAATGAACTATTATGTGCAAAGCATTTTGTAAACTTGAAAGTGCCTCAAAGATGTGACCTACTGTTACTCTTGATTGCTTGAGATTGCTCCTAAATGTGCAGGAGTTGATTATCATGAAGACTCCTGGCTTTGACTTCCTTCTCCTATTTGCCTTTGTCAATTGCTTAATTTATTAGCACTTCCATACCGAGTGAGAAATACCAACAACAAAAAAAGACAAAAAAAACCCTCAAATCATTAGTATGTTTTCTTATTAGCACCTGTGTTAAAAAGATTCTCTGGCAAAGAGTCCTGAAATTGATTGTTAGGTTTAGTGAATACACTTGGGTTACTCATTTGTTTCTTATTCTCCATTACCATAGAGAATATCTGTTTGTGTTTAGTTGATTAAGAGGTCTGGTGATACAGTATAAAGTACATTTAACTTGTATTTGAATCCTCACTCTGCCGTTTTTCTAAGTAACTTTGATCTGTTGTTTAATCTCTCCAAGCTTCGATTTGCTAATCTATAAAATGAAGCTCTTAGTAGATGACTTCTACTGTCAAAGTCATAATGACTTTGTACAAGGTAGAAATAGGGTAGAGGGAAGAAACTCAGCTGGAGAGCAACCACTGAAGTGGGGAAGTATATCCTGTGCTATGCTTGGGAGACTGAGGAATGAGAATGGGGGTTGGCCAATAAGGTGCAGGCTTCCATGACTGAAAGTAAGGCTGGACAGAGAAGACCTCTGGGATGTGGTTTTTTGGGTGATGGAGGAAGTACTGCTGCCATCCTCTAAATTTTGGCATCCTGTGACAAAGTCTCAATTGTATTCCATAGTAGTTGTAGCGTAGCCTTAGGACCCTTTCTAACGCTAAAGCTTAAGACCTTCTGATCTCTTATTATCTTCCTCTACTAAATCTCTTTTCCTATCCCACCATTATAACATTAGGACATTCATTCAATATTCATTCCTTGTGCTTAGTATTGTGCTAGATATCAAGAGAAATAGGAGTTATATAGAAATCTAAGACACAGTTTCTTCCTTCCAGGAGTTTATAATCTAACTGCGGATAGTTCCATAACCACATCAAGGAGTGCCAAAATGAATGATACCAATAGTAAATGCTATAGAATGTAAGAAAAGAGTGAGATCAGTGTGGACAGGAGTGGTCAGAAACATTTTATGAAGGATATGGGACTTAAATTGGTCCTTTGAAGGTAGGATGGATTTGAATGGGACAAGGGGAAGAGGGCAATGCTACTCTATCCCCTGCTCAATGTTGTCTTGTGTTTTCCCTATTGCATTCAGCCTGACCCTCATACAGTTCATTGAGGCAGTAACTGAAAATCAAAATGATGGGTTCTAAAGTGATTTTAGCACAATAATGAATTTCCTTAAAAAGCAAAGAAAATTGAAAGGATATTAAGAACTGGGATAGTTAAAAACAGGGGGGCTCACTGCACTCCCAAGATTTCTAACATTTTTCCGGAGCTAGAAGAATTCAATTCAAATCAAGACAGTAAGCATTTATTAAGTGCCTCTATGTGTCCAGGTACTGTGTGAAGTGCTAGGGATACTGACAGAAATAAGAGGCTTTGCCTTCAAGGAGCTTACATTCTATTTGTAGGAAATAATATGTAAGCAGATAAATAAATAAATAAAATATGTGCAAAGGAAATGCAAAAGAATTTGGCAGAAGAGAGCACTAACAAATAGTCATCAGGATGGGCCTTTAAGAGGGCCTTAAAGGAAGTTAATGGCTGCAGGGAAAGAACTAAGAACTGGTATGTGTGTTGCCTTTTTTGCTATTACATGTGGATTCTTTGCTTTTAGTCAGATGTGTACTTGTAGTGGGTAACTCCTGATGAGGAAATTCCTTCTGCTAACACAAGGTAAAAATACAAGTTGCAGAATTATTAAAGGCCAGAGATGTTGTGAGGGGCCGTGCCTTGGCCAGGGTCACACTTGGCCAGTATGAGTCCATGGTAAAATTTGAACTCAGGTCTTCTTGACTGAGATCAGGCCTTTATAAACTCTATTACACTTATTTTAGCTGTATGCTCCTTTAGAAAAAGTCACAGAATGAAAATACCAATATAAAGGAGAACTGCAAGGACAGGAGTTCAAGTTGCATTGATTTACACACAAAGATTCTTTATACTGTGACATTTTGATTCATGAAATTACCTGTTTTAAGCGTACAAGATATGATAAGCATCTCCATCTCTCTGCTCTTCCCTCCAGATCAAAATTTCCATTTCCAAAAGATCTTATATTGTGAGGAGTAGGGTGAAAATAAATTTTAATTAAGGTTAGTAAAGAAATTCAACTTTTCAAGTAGGTATTTTATTTTGTTGTTGTCGTTTTAGCCCATATGAATTTCTAATTAGTTGAATTCAAAGAGGGAGGTGAATCTACTTTCTGTTTGTTTTTTAAGAGAAGGGGAAGGTTCATACTTTATAATAGCTCTATTTTTTTTGTTCTTGCACACTTGCCATTGACAACCTGCAATGATTATTGTAATTTGTCTGTAATATGGCATTCCACAAACCAAAATACCTCTATACTTTTGTTTTCCAGTGCAGTCAATCTGAAGCTAACAATGCCTGGGAAATTTTCAATAGGAATCAGCTGGTGAGAAATGAGAAGGAAAAAAGGGAATTAATTGTTCAGGTGGGACCAAGCAACAGTTATATGGAATGAAGGGGAATTGGGTTTGTTAGTGGGGAGGAGAACTTCTTCAGGTTTTTTGAAAGTGAGAATAATATTTAAAAAGAGGAGGTAGGAGGAATGAGAATAACAGATAAAGTATAAAGACCAAAGTTACCAAATTCTAAATTTGCCTTTGTTTTCCCTACCAAGGCAATCTTAGGTTCTTGGGGTCATGGACTTGAGAATGGAAGAGACCTTACAGATAATTTAGTATGCCTCCTTCATTTTATAGATGAGGACATGGAGACCCAAAGAAATGAAGGGATTAGCCTAAGAGTATTAAAGCTAATTGGGGAAGCATTGAAGAAAAATGGTTAACTAGGATTTGAAACTGAAGATAAGTGAAGAGATAGTAAGGGAGCTCTTAGCTATCTTAAAACATTTCAAGTTCCCAGGCATCCTAAGTATTGAAAAAAATTGGTGCAATTACTTAAATATAGCAGAGAACAGTAGAGGTGTCAAATGCCAGGAAATAGGAAAATTTCCTGATTTTCTTCAAGGTACAGGTCAGTAAGTTTAACATTAGTTCCTGACAAAATTCTAATATGAATTCTGGAAAGTAGTGGTCACTAATAGCCAATAGGATATTCACCAAGGATAGACTAACCTCTGGGGGCATCTGGGTGGCTCAGTGGATTGAGAGATAGGCCAAGAGATAGGAAGTCCTGGATTCAAATTTGACCTCAATTTCTTCCTAGCTATGTAACCCTGGGAAAGTCACATAACCCCTATTGCCTAGCCATTATTGTTCTTCTGCCTTAGAACCAATGCACAGTATTGATTCTAAGATGTAAAGTAAGGGTTTAAGAAAAGAATAGATTAACCTCGTTTTCTTTTTTGACAGAGGTCTTAAAGACTTGGGGAATGCTACAAATATTTTAAAGAGGGATTTGACAAAATATCTCATGTTATCCTTAGGCTGGGCTAAGTAAAGAATTCAGGCAGACTCAGATTTAGAAGCAGATTCATAATTGACTGAATGACCAGTGCCCAAGAAGTCATTGATCTCTTGGAGGGAGTCCTCCAGAGGAGTGCTCTATTCTCAATACTATCCTATTCAACACTATTTTCTATCAATGACATGGTTGAAGACAGAAATGTAAGATAAATCAGAGAGCTTAATGCTAAAAGAGATAAACTAATACATTGAATGACAAAATAGAGATTTCCAAAGATCTTCACAATCTATAATAATAGGTCAAGTTGAATAAGATTAAAATAAAATTTAATAGAGATAATTGTAAATCTGTACATTGGCTTAAAAAAATTAGTTGCACAAACATAAGACAGGAGAAACATGATTGGATCACAGTTTATTTGGAAATTCTGGCAAACCCCATAGACTACAATCTTAATGTGAATCAATAGGGTAAATGGGTTGTCAAAAAGAGCTAATGTAATCTGAGACTGTATTGATAGACACATAGGGTCTAGCACACAGGGGTGCTGGTGAGTGATGCTATACCTTGGCCATGTCAGGATGTTCATTTCTTGGTACACATTCTAAGAAAGGCATTGATAAGCTGTAGTGGTTTTGGAGAAGGGTGACCAAGATGGTGAGTATAGTCAAGGCTACGTCACAAAAAAAAATAATTGAAGGAAATGGGAATGTTAAACTGAGAAGTTAGGGGAAAAAATCTTTGGGTGGGGGGATATGATAGCTTTCTTCCACTGTCTGATGGGCTGTCACATGAAAGAAAGATTAGAGTTGGTCTATTTGGTCCAAGAGGGTGGAATTATACACATTAGACAAAAGTTGCAGTGAAGTCCAATTTCCTAAGAGCTCTCTAAAAGAAGAATGAGTTGCCTGTAAGAGTGGGTTTCCTATCACTAGAGGTGCTCAAGTGAAAGCTGAATGATGGCTTCACTTCACTGGGATGGTGCAGAAAGGATTAATATTTAGAAGTTGACTAGACACTAGATGACATGTGACATCCTTTGCAACATGGAGATTTGCTAATTCTGATACCTTTGGATGAGGAAAGATAATTGGAACCATGTGGTTTACTTCTTTCTCAGGATCCATTTCCCAAAGAGATTAATTTTGAAAAGAAAACATCTTTGAAGAAGAAAAAAACACCTTTGATTGTTGATTTGGTTCAAATCAACAAGCATTTATTAAATGTCTGCTATTTGTATGTGGCAGATACTATATGATACAAGAATCCGGTGACTATCTTTTATGAATTTATTAACTTTGAGTAAAGACACCTATGTTTTCTGGAATGATGAAGGAAATGGCAAGCCTATAAGCTGCATATGCATCCTTCCTTAAGAATGAGCAAATCCTCAGATAGTCTCCTTCAACAATACTATGTCACAATACTAAGTAATTCCCAATTTTCAGTACAATTGTATGAATTCATGCCCAAGATAAGATACATCATTATATTAGGGATGTTCTTTTAAAAAGATTAGATGGCAACAACAAAGGTGTGTGTAGGGGGCTTTTCTCTCAAGCCCTAATCATCTTTCTGTTATAGATGCATTTAAACATCCTAGACTCTGGACACTGGGGTTGACTCAGAGACACCCTAGTTGAGAGTTCTGGCCTGAGGTCATAGGAATTAGAAATTAATCTCTATGTGTTGTCCCAAATCTCCATAAACTTCTTTCTATTACCTTGGGATACTCTTCAATCCAGGGAAACTGGCCACCAGTCTGTTCCATGATCAAGATATTCGATTCCTACACTCTGGACATTTTCTGTGGCTCTTCCCCATGCTTAGAACATTCTTATTTTTCTGCTTTGACTATTGACCTCCATCGCTTTCTTTAAGTTCCAACAAAAATTCTGTCTTAAATGGAAACTTTCCCCAATCCCTCTAGTGTCTTCCCTTTGCTATATTTGTATATAGCTTGCTTTGTGTATTGTTGTTTGCATGCTATCTCCCCCATTAGATTGTGACCTCTTTGAGGGCAGGAACTTTGCTTTCCCAGCCATTACCACCAGTCATAAGTACAGAGAAGGTGCTTAATAAATGCTTATTGATTTTTTGGGATATCTCCCCCAGGACCCTGAAATCTTTTTTTAACTCTTACCTTCTGCCTTAGAATCAATACTAAGTATTGATTCTAAGGCAGAAGAATGGTAAGAGCTAGGCAATTGAATTTAAGTGACTTGCCCAGAGTCACATAGTGAGGAAGTGTCTGAGGCCATATTTGAACCTAAGACCTTCTGTCTCTAGGCCTGGCTCTTAATCCACTGAGCCACCCAGCCGCCCCCTCTCCAAAAAATTGAACTAATCTCTGTCCCAAATCTTTGGGGTATGATACGTATCAGCTAAGAAACCTAACATATGGAGCCTCCCAACATAATAGAGCTGCTTATGCAAAAAAACAAACAAACAAACAAACAAACTTCTTCACATTAAATTGTCTTTAATCAATATCTCATTTGGTTGGATAATTTCAAAATAATCCTCATAATCATATGAAAATCTTGATATTGTCCTGAATTTACCACTTTTATCTAACCTATATATCTAATTAGTTTCCTATTTTTGGACATTTTCTATCTTCACAACATTTCTAGTTTATATCCCTTTTTCTCCATTTACTCTCCTACCACCTAGTTCAGGCCCTCATCATCTTTTTTATGAGCTATTTCAGTAACCTTCTTGGTGGTCTTCTTGGTCCAAAGACTTTCTCCACTCCATTCTGTCCTTCACACAGCTGCCCAAATAATTTTTTTTGAAAGTGTAGGTCAGAATATATCTCCACATTGTTCCCTCACACCACCACTCAATAAACTATAATGAACATTTATTACCTTCAGAATAAAAAAATAAATTCCTCCATTTGGCATTTAAAACTTCATAACCTGATGCCTTCCTAATTTTCCAGTATCCCTGGTTTCCTTCAAGACTCATTCAAATGGTACTTTCTTCAAGGAACCTGTTCCTGTGGTCTTGGATGCTAGTTTTCCAGTCTAAGGTTACTTTCCATCTTGTATATATTTATTTATATACATGCTATTGGCCCCATTATAACATAAGCTCCTTGAGAGCAAGAAATGTTTTTGCCTTAAAAATCTCCTTATTGATATTCCCAAACATAGTAAATACTTTTGACTGATTAATAATAATATAATAAAAATTAATAATAATAATTTGACTGATTGATATAATTCATGGGAGAGAAAAACCTTGAATGAATGAATTAGGAAGAGTTGGAGTGATAGTTCAAATAATTAGTCAATAAATATTTAGAATCTGCTATTAGGCAGCTAGGTACCCCAGTGAATAGAGAGCCAGGTCTAGAGACCTGGGGTTCAAATTTGACCTCAGACACTTCCTAACTCTGTGACCCAATTGTCTAGAATTTACTATTCTTCTGCCTTGGAATCAATGCTTAATATCAATTCTAAGGAAAGGGTTGAAAAATAAAAGGATCTTCTATGTGAAGGTACTAAGCTAAAAGCTAGAGATATAAAGGCAAAAGAGGAAAAGTCCTCTTAAGGAGCTTACGTTATAAATGGGAAAACAATGTGTACATATATAAGTTCAAACATAGTATATACAGAAGGAAGCAGGACTATTATTTCCCACCCTCCCTTAGTGGATGGAATCATAAGAAATCCCATAAATCCCATAATCATAAAGCCTCCCATAACTCCTATAATCACAAGGTGTTAGACTAACTGTAAAAACTATGTCTTTACCTTGATAATCTCTTGGTTAGGTGAATGCCTCTCTGGCTCAAGAGAGGAATTGCTGCAAAGAGCAGAGCAGAGGAATTTGCCATGCCTCTGAGGGTTCTAAATACCTAAGCCTTGAATGAATTCCAGAATTGAGAGTTAGACATATTTGGGGAGGATAGTCCTGTTCCTATATAGGGACAGTAGAGGGGAGGGAACTGAGATTTCCTCTCTTCCCTTTCCCTTCCCCTTTGTCATCCCATTATGCCATTTTGAACCAGAACTGCTGGGACATAGGAAGAAACATTTCATCTAGCTGAGATGTAGTAGGGAGCAGAGACTTACTGAGAGTCTTAGAGTGTTGCTTAGATACAGAGGGATGGTCATCTGAGGGAGGAAACAGCTTCAAAGACTAGGATCTCTGGCAAAAGATAGTCAAGATGAGCAAAAAAGTAGACCTTGGGAGCCCAGCTGAGCAACTCACCCAACAGAGGTATTGTACTTAAAAGAGAAAAGACTTCTAGGCCCTGTACTCTCAGGAGTTGTTCATTTTCTATATGTTTATCTTAGAAGAGTTTTTCATTATAATTTTTTACAAATCTACGTTTCTCTTGAGTGCTGTGTATCTTTGTGGGGAAATGTCCTCCACATTTCAGGTGGAGGGAATGCTGTATAACTAGTGTTCTAGCCATGCTATCTGAGTAAATGCCTTTGCTGAGAGCTAAATCTATCTATTGTCTAAATATTAACGGGCAATATATTGGTGAGTGCTCTTGAGCTTTACCAAAAAAAAACCTAAATGGGATCAAGTAGAGTTGCTCATGACTAATCATTGACTAAACAACGATAATTTGAGCAGTCTCTCACAATGCTATTCCTAGAACCCAAGATTTTCACCCCCTGGGGGAACCCAACCTATAATCTTTTGAGTAGGAGTTGGGGAATAGAAAAAGGGAGATCCTACACTTATTTTTTTTAAACCCTTACCTTCCATCTTGGAGTCAATACTATGTATTGGCTCCAAAGCAGAAGAGTGGTAAGGATAGGCAATGGGGGTCAAGTGACTTGCCCAGGGTCACACAGCTGGGAAGTGTCTGAGGACAGATTTGAACCTAGGACCTCCCGTCTCTAGGCCTGGTTCTCAACCCACTGAGCTACCCAGCTGCCCCCAAGATCCTACATTTATAAGTAGAATATGATGTTGTTTTTAGAGGGAATCCACTAGCAGTTCTGAGCTTCCAGGAGTCTTTGTATGGGAAAGAGAGGGCTTAGCAGAGTGTGAATAGAGTTGGAGCCAGGGAATCAGAATGTATGTGTGTGAGAGTGGGTCTGCAAGGGATTCTGTCAAGTCAATAAACAATTATTGCATGCCTATTATGTTTGGAGCATTGTGATAAGTACTAGGGGTAGAAGAAGGGCAAAAGTACACTCTACTCTCAAGGAGCTCACAATCTAATAAGGTAGATGATGCAAACATATAAATAAGGATAAATTAGAGATAACTGAAGAGGGAAGGTACTAGCATTGAGGAAGACCAGGAAAAATTTCTTGTAGAAGGTGGTAGTGTAGCTGATACCTGAAGGAAGATAAGCCTGGAGAATATGAAGAGAAGAGGCCTTAGGCCTTGTTAAGATTATTGGCAATGTACCACTGCTGGGTTTATACCCCAAAGAGATAATAAGGAAAAGGACTTGTACAAAAATATTTATAGCCATGCTCTTTGTGGTGGCAAAAAATTGGAAAATGACGGGATGCTCTTCAATTGGGGAATGGCTGAAAAATTGTGGTATCTGTTGGTGATGGAATATTATTGTGCTGAAAGGAATAATGAAGCGGAGGAATTCCATATGAACTGGAATGACCTCCAGGAATCGATGCAGAGCAAAAGGAGCAGAACCAGGAGAACATTATACACAGAGACTGATACACTGTGGCACAATAGAATGTAATGGACTTCTCTACTAGCAGCAATACAATGGACAGTTCTGAGAAAGAACATTATTCACATCCAGAGAAAGAACTGTGGGAGCAGAAACACAGAAGAAAAACAACTGCTTGATCACATGGGTCAATGGGGATACAATTGGGGATGTAGACTCTAAATGGTCACCCTAGTACAAATATCAATAATATGGAAATAGGTCTTGATCAATGACACATGTGAAAGCCAGTGGAATTGCTCATTGACTATAGGAGGGGGTGGGAGCAGGGGAGGGAAAGAACATGAATCATGTGACCATGGAAAAATATTCTAAATTAATTAAATACATACACTTAAAAAAAAAGGTTATTGGCAACACTGGCTGTATTCCTGTCCATAGATCAATAGTTCTTCCTTCTCAATGATAGACATAATCCTCTATATTGAAGTAAGTTCTTAGCAAAAAACAAAACAAAACACTAACTTGGTAATTGAATTAGGTAAGTAACAACTCATCAATTTTTTTCTGTCCCCATGCAAATACTTATCAGCTACCAGGGCTGTATCAAGGATATACTCCATTCTGGGGAATACAAAAAATAAGACGGGCCTTCTTTGGATCAGCGCCCAGTTTGAAGGTCCAAAAGGAAGCATAATTACAACATTGGAGAGAAGTGAGACCTGCCACCAGTCTCTGAAGGGGCAGAATTCTTCTGCCAAATGGAGCTAATATGAGCTCATTCATACTGTCTCTCTCAGAGGTACAGTTTTAGAAATAAGTCCTTGGCAAAGTAGGACAGGATCCAAGTCAAAGAAAACTGTTATAGAGGAGGCCTCTGAACCAGGTTTTATATTATAGTAGCATCATCACAAGAGTACTATGGAAATGTGTATTTGTAGGTCACTGAGTCCAAATTAGAAGGGACCTCAGAGTAATACTCTCTTTTAAAGAGGAGGAAATAGAGGCCCAGGGAAGTTAATTGGTCTGTCCAAGAGCACACTGGTTGTAAGCATCGAAGACAAGATTTGAACCGAGGGTCTACTGACTTCAGAGGCAATATACTTTCCAACATATTGCATTGACTCCTGAAGAGGTATATGCAGAAGCAGAGAGACCAAAGTCTCTCTCTTGACTAATAGTAGCTGAGAAGCATCTGAGATAACTCAGAACTCTTATCATGAAGTACTCAGTTGTACCTAGGAGGGTATTTTTAAATTGTTATTGTTAAAAAAAGAAAGAGAGAGAGACATGAATAAAAAAGTGAAGTAGTTAATAAGAGACAGAATTCTAGGAGAGAGCCAGCAATAAAATCCATGACCTCAAAATCTTTATACACAAATGTATAAGGGATGGATAAGAAGCAAGAGGAATTAAATTATCCAAATAATAGGAAATAAATCTGCTATCTCTTAAAACTGGTTGGATGTGATCCATCACTGGAACATAGCTTGGGAAGGTTATACCTTATTAAAACAGAACAGGATAGATAATAAAGAGACTGAAGTTGAAATTGTATTGTATATTAAAAAATATTTTTAAAAAACCTAGGAACTAAGTGGGGAGAAACATGGTGGAGAGGATTTGGGTGAAGATCAAGGGAGAGAGAAACAAAATTGAGTGTTATTAGAGTATATTACAGGTCACTTGGCCAGAAAGAACAAATAAATGAGATTAGGGAAAAGATCAGTAGTCTGGCATAGGAGTGTAGCATAATATTTACGAGAAGGGCTTCAATTATGGGAGTAGTTACTTAAAATAAAAACATTGAAACAACTTTTCATGCTTTCCCTAATAGATAAAAGACCCATGAGGGCAAGTGATAGTGCCAAGAAAGCCCAAGTTGTCTGGATTGAGGGGAGACTAGGGCTCTACTTAGTTGTCTCTGCCAAAAATCAAGCAACTAATATCTTAATGATAATTCCTATTTCCCAAAGAGAAGAAACTAAAAAGGGAAACTTCTCTCCTGGATCTGATTCTCACCAACTAGTTGGAAATAAATTGCTAGGGTGGAAATAAAGAATATACTTGATGATACATGCTCCATGACTACAAACTTAATTTTTTAGAAATAGAAACATTACATTCTTCCAGATAGCATGCTTTTATATTCTAGAAACTCATTGCCTTAATTGAAAGGAGTGTTTCTAATGACTGGAATAAGGCATGATGTCAGGGGAAAATACTCTAGGGAAGAGGTGCTATTATGTTCTTATAAAATTATATCATGCAAGCAGTCATCTACTCTAACTATGCTTAGGGCTTATCCTGATGGCACTAAAGCCAGACACCCTTAAGTGAAAAGTCAGGCTTTCACTAATGGAAATGTGAATTAGTTTCCTGGTAAGAGATTCTTCATCTTAGCCCTCAAAGCAGAGATAAGGAGACAGAGACTAGACTTGTCATTTCATTGGTGTAAGAAGTTTCTGGTGAGAAACTTTCTTTTCCAATGCAGGTCAGCACCTTCTGAGCAACATACTGTCTCAGAGAGTTGCCTAAAGCATTGAGAGGTAAAAGAACTTGCCCAGCTTCACACAGCAAATATGTGTCAGAGGCAGCACTGGGACTCATGGGGCCCTAGTTTTGAGTATAGCTCTTTATTTGCTATGTGATGTTGCTTCTTAAATAGAGACCAAAGGCTGAGGCAGCAGTCACCACAATATATTCATCAAATGGATTCACGGTATAATAGAATATTAGAACTTGAAGGGACCTGAGCAGTCAGATAATCTAAAACTTCATTAAAAAAAAGGTTTATTGATGATTTTTGTTTCACACCACAATCTTTTCCCTGTATATCTTCCACCTCCTCTTGTAGAAAAGAAAAACAATAAAGCAGAACTATCTGACGCAGCAAATTGTGTCTGACAGAGCACAAAATATTCCAATTTCTACCTAGAGGAGGAAGATGGGTTTCATCTTCTCTAACATTTTCATTTTACAGATGAAAATACTAAGACCTAGATAGGTTAAAAGACTTTTTCAAGGTCACATCATGAGTTAGGTAACAGAGTTGGAAAAAGAATATGAGTCTGTCTTGTGCTCTTCCTTTAGTCCTTGGTTATTGGAAACACTAGAGCAATTCAGTTGGTAAGAAGCAAAACACAGGGAAATGTGTTACAGATGGAATTTTTCCTGCTAACTAGCTCTTTAACCAAATGGTTTTCAAATGGTGTTCCGCTAGGTCCCAGGGTTCCAAGAGGTATTTTTAGGGGTCCCCTTCTACAGAAAATGTGGTTATAACAGCCCAAGTTTAATAGCCTGCTCTAGGTCCCACTACCACTACTACCACACCAGGGCTGCAAATTCTAAGGCCTGGAAAAACAGAAGGCTTCACACCTTGAAAAAGGCTGAAAACTCCTTAGATGACTGTAAAATTTTAGTGAAAGGAAAAATGTTTCACAATGGAGCATTCAACAGCTCTCCCTACCTTTGCTTATCATTCAATAAAAAAAAAATCTGCTTGCCTCCCTCAACTCCATTTTCTGTCTTCATCTAAAATTGGCATAATCTTTTTATTTTGTATCTTGCTTTCTGATTGGCTGTGCCTGTATCATGTTCAAAGACTACCTGGTGGAGCATATTCTCTACCTCTGTGAAAATAGACATTATAGATCTTATAGGTGGCAACAGGGACCAGATCTTTGCAAGCACTTGCCTTCTGTGGACCCAGGCACTGATGAGCTTTTTACAAAAGAGATAAAAGAGTTGTGTAGGGATAGTCAGAAGCAGAAGTAATTTGAAAATACCTTACTGCAAATTGCTCTACAAAAACTTAGAAATCCTATTCTTGACCTTCAATGGTAAGCCATCTTCTCACTGCAAAGAACACGTTAGCAACAAATTAAGAGACTTGCAGGGAGATGTAGTGTTCTGGCAAAGAGATTCCCATACCGGACAATGGCTGAGTACTGACTGGCAAAATTGGTAAACAACTATGCAAAATCTGACCAAGCTGGAGTATATCTCCATATACTGGAAGTATAAAGGTAGAAACATGCAAAGGTAAAAGATAAAATGGAAGAATTAAAAAGGAAAGCGGAAATAATGGCAATGTATATGAGGGGAAAATAGAAATGCCAAATCAAAGCAATCCCCACTGCATAAAGAACAATGAGGAGGGGGAAGTGACTTTATTTTTTCTGATTAGTGACACCAGGGATCCGATGTTCTCCTGTTTTCAACTCAGTTTCAAGATAAGTATTCTGGGTAGTGGCTCCTCTCATCTTTGTGACAGGTGGGGTTTTGTTGTAATCTATAAACAGTACCCACTGTGCACCCCTTTGTCCAATCTTCTCATGGGATCATTGTCACCTTCAGAGTGTTCTATTTTAAGACTGCCAAAAGTGTGTTCTGAGATCAGAATGCACTACTAACATTTCCTCTATAGCTGTCTTTAGTCAGGCTGCCCCTGGGGGACTTCTATTGTAGCTCTCTGAACCTTATGAATGGGACAGATATTCTACTGGGCTTTGTTATACAACATTCTTTAATGTGTATTATTAAACCCTATTTTGACAAATGCTATTGGTCCCCAAATATGGCTCAGCCTTGGTACCTGCCAAATTCATGCCCTTTTCAATTTAATCACAAGAGAACAAAACATTTTTTTTTCTTTACCATGAAAGAAAAAATGAAAAACTTAACTCAGTAAATAGCTTGATAAGTTTCAGAATCAAGTTGGACACTTGTAATATTTAGATGGGCATTGGCCTCCATAGGCACAAGGAGATAAGGAGGCAGTACTTATTGTTTAGGGCTAAGCTTTTAAACAGGAAGATACTTCCTTCATGATAATGAACAGTCATGGGGCAATGATCAAATATCAGCTCACTTTGAAAGATCCAGGGAGAGTGACTGCCTGGTGACAGGTCATGGGGTGCTGATCTCTCTTCCCTTTAAAAAGTACTCAGTTGTACCCTCAGTTGTATTTCTTTCTCCTCACTCTCACTATAACCAGGGAACTTAATTGTAACTTTGGGTTTGTGGTAGAAAGTTCTATGGACAATAAATGAATGAAACTTTATTAAGCACTTACTGCATGCCAAGCACTATGCTAAATGATAGGGTTATTAATAGAAAAATAAGATAGTCTCTGCTCTCAAGGAATTTATATTCTAATAGGGGAAAAGTCATAAAAAGAAAGTTCAAAATCTGGCCTCAGATGATTCCTGGTTATGTAACCCTGGACAAGGTTTTTCTGGTCTTTTTGTTCATCATTTCTTATAGTACAATAGTATTCCATTACAACCATATGCCATAACTTGTTCACCCATTCCCCATTTGATGGATATCCCCTCAATTTTCAATTCTTTGCTACCACAAGAAGAGAAGATAAGCCAAATCCTGAATACCTTTCTTCTGCTCTTCATATATCTTGTATGTATGTAGTTATCTGCATGTTGTCTTCCTCTTTAGACTTTGTGCTTCTTGAGGGTAGGGAATATTTTTGGTGTTCTTTGTTTACCCAGCATTTAACATGATGCCTGACACATAGTAAGTAATAAATGTTTTGTGATAGACCAACTGATAGAAATTCCAAAAGGCAATTTTGTGTCAGTGACATTAATGATACGTTGTAAAATGAGCCATGTTTAGATGTTCTAATGGGAAAATCTATATGGGGATATAATACAATGAGAATAAGATCAGTGAAAAGCTATTGGCCTCATCTGTGACCTTAGCTACGCATTTGGCTAAGGATTACATGTACTATCTCATTAAGGCAACATGGCTGAGAGTTCCCTTTCCTCATTGTTATATATATACACCCCAAATTTCCCATTTTTGACTTCTTTCCCCCCTCAAGAATGCCTCTGAGTTTCACTTTAACCTGAATGATAAAAAATAAAGTTGGAGGAAGAGAAGATATATGTTGTATGACATTCTGGGACTTTGTGTTTCATGGGGATGGCTCTGACCATGGCCAAAGAGCCTGATTATCTGTACTTGAAGAATATCTCTATTCTGAAAGAAATATAGTATTATGGGAAGGAGAGAAGACTAGTCTATTTTTTTAGTCCAGGCTTTGCCACTAAGTAGGGCAAATCATTTACATCTCCTGGCATCCCTTTCCTCATCTGAAAAATGATGAGGTTGGACTAAATAATCTCTGAGGTCCCTTCCAGCTCTCTGATTACTATGACAACATTGCTAACCTTGGCCTGCTGCCCCATAAGTGTGGAGACATCAGTTAAGAGGGGAAACTAGATGATAGAATATGACAGTCTCAGCCCAAACTCATCACCACTATTGGAAAAACCAATTCAAAGCACATGTTCAGTTGAGCAGTAGAATCATTTTCATGTGGAAAGAACATGGTGGATGAGCAGCTAGGTGGTTCACTGGATAGAGAGCCAGCCCTGGAGGTGGGAGGTCCACAGTTCAAATCTGGCTTCAGATACAGTGTAATGCTAAATTGCCTAGCCCTTTTTACTCTTTTATCTTGGAACTGATATTTATGGTATTAATTCTAAAATAGAAGGTAAAGGAGAAAGTAAGGAAGAGGAAGAAAGAAAGAAAGAAAGAAAGAAAGAAAGAAAGAAAGAAAGAAAGAAAGAAAGAAAGAAAGAAAGAAAGAAAGAAAGAAAGGAAGGAAGGAAGGAACGAAGGAAGGAAGTTGGTACTGAAAGGTTGAGTCTATACTACACTAGGTGTTCAAGATTCTATATTTTATGCCTACTCCCTTTGCCATGAAAGACTGACTGTTTTCTTCTACATTTTTGGTCTGTAAAGTAGGAGTAACAATAATAAATAGCTGAGATTAATACAGGGCTTTAAAGTATATAAGGTGCTTCATATACATTGTCTCGTTTGCTACAATAATATTTTTGAGTGACATGCTATTGTTATCTCCATTTCACAGATTAAAAATTAATATTCACAGTTTAGGTAACCTGCCTAGGGTGATTATAGCTACTAAGTATCTGAGTGGGACTTGAATATGAAGGCAGTCTTTCTGGCTCCAAAGCCACCATTACATCCACTATGGCATTTGGCAATATGACCACAAAGTTTTCTTTATGACCTGTATCATACAAGACGACCCACCATCTTGAAAGACAAGATAACTGTTCTTTTAAAGAAAGTCAGAGATATAAATCCATATTCAAGCCATCCCCACCCTAAAGCTCCTACCAAAGCTGTGCTCTTGCCCATCCTTGTTGGTTATTCACCATTGGTTTGGTACCAGAAATTGAGTTAAATGAGTACTTAATGGGCTTCAAACTGCTCCTCTGTGGATTCAGCTATGAGGTTTGTTCTTGATTTAAGCTGTGAATCAGCTCGCCATTTGCCAGCATGCTGATTTGTGCTTTGGCAGCCCTTGCTGAACCATAAGTAAATGAGAGGATTTCCCTGACACAGTCATCGGCCCGGCTGTCTACAGCCATCACACATTTTTCTTACATGTTGAATTAATATAGAGAAGCAGGATAGTTGATGGTTTCATTTGTTGTGCCATTAATGAAACATAAAACAGATGTGTGAAATGCTGTCTGAGTAATAGAAACTGCATTACGTATTATTTATCTGTAGAAATCATGTCCTGAATATAAGGCACGAACAAAATGTAGTTTTTCTCTTGACAGTACTAGGTCAAACTATATTAAAAAACCTATTAAGCATAAAGTCTCCTGCCGCAGTTAAATATAAAACACAATTTGTTCTCCCAGCTCCACATAGCATTAACATCTTGTAAAATCAACAGTATTTTGGATCCACTTGTGTGTGACTTCTTCACTCTGGTCACCACTCAGACAATTCACTAGGAAACATGAGGATAAGTGAATTGCTCTCTCTCTCTCTCTCTCTCTCTCTCTCTCTCTCTCTCTCTCTCTCTCTCTCTCTCTCTTTCTCTCTCTCTCTCCCTCTCCTTGATCTCAGTAGCAATAGATGGGTTTGAGAAGAAGATCCTTTCAGTAGTGATGTTTGGCAGCAGACTTTCTGTCCAGGAGAGAATGAGTGTTTCTATCACTTTTGCTTTTATCCATTTATCCATCCTACAAAAGGAAAACAGGGCATCCTGAGGAAACTTCATGGGCCCACCTGGTTAAACAGCAAGATAGATTTTTAAGTCATACTGTGTTTTTTGGAGAGAATCACAAGGAAAGCTAGAGAGGATCGAGTAATATCTGAGTGAGTTACAGTGCTGTATGCTGGTTCTCTTCATCTGCATCATTCTGAAGAAAAGGAAAGAGAAGGGAGAAGGTCTGCTGTTTGTGGGGAGGAGGCAGGCTATGAAGGTTCACAAACTATGCCTTGCCTGGAGCATTTAATTCACTTTTGGTGAGTTTCTGTGCCCATGCTTTTCAACTCTGAGATATCCAAGAATTTTCTGGTGACAAGATGGAATCAGAGTAATTCTAAACAAAATATTTCCCAAATGTTTCTTTTTTTTTGTTTTCAGTAGCCTTCCTCCTAAAAGATTACATTTTCTCTTCTATAGGCCTGTCCTTCAGACTATTGCCTTTCGTCATTCATTTTTCCCTAGTGGTGCTTGCCTATAGTTATTTCTTCCATGGAGTGGCCAAATATTTTCCTATAATATGAAGAAATCTCAGGATACTAACTGTATTATATCTCTTCATACTAACTAAATTAGGTACCTAATTTCTAGGAATTCCATGAGGTTTAAATTTGATAATATACGGAAAATACTTTGTAACAATAAGATGTTCAGTCATTTCAGCCATATCTGACTCCTTGTGACACTATTTGAGGTTTTCTTGGCAAAGATACCGGAGTTGTTTGCCATTTCATTCTGAGGCAAATAGAGTTAAATGACCTGCCCTGGGTCATGCAGCTAGTTTCTGAAGTAAGATGAGTCTTCCTGATACTTCCTATATCCATGGTGCTACTTAACTGTTTCAATGATAAGATATTACATGAATATGAGATATTATTACTGATATAAATATTTTCAGTGAGGCACAGTAAATAGGGAGCTGGTTTTGGAGTCAATGAGACCTTGGATCAAATCCTGCTTCTGACATGTTGTTTATGTAACTCTGGGAAAGTCACTTGACATCTCAGCTGTTATAGGAAATACTCTTAAGCCTGTGAATTTCAAATATGCTGTTATCCTACATTGGGTAAAATTTTCTTACAGACTGTTCTGTACTAATAGAGTCACAAGTCCAGAGTCTTTTCCTTTCCTATTATCATTAATAAGAAGCAATTCCAACAGCAGCTACCAGACTTAAAGGAGGTTCCACAATTAGTAAGACCTATCATTAAGACCTAAAGCAATTCTCCCATGTTTTAACTCCCTAAAGGGAAAGCTTAGGATCCAAAATGAAACACTTGGTGGCAGAAGCAGGATGAGTCAAGCCTAAGGAGGAAAGGATACAACAAAGTGGTTGTTGGGATCCAAGGTGGCCTGTTCTGTGTGCCTTGATAGGAAGACAAAAGAACATGAGATGGCACCACCAGAGAGGCCTCTTTTGGATTTCTGCTTCCGGGTTAAGATGGCGGCAGAGTAAAAAGCAGCTGCTTAACCTCTTCTAACCCACAAATACAGGACTCCTCAAGAGGACATAAAAAACAAATCCAGACAAACGAAGGGACCCCACAACAAGGCACAGCATTGAAGGTACGTGGGATCAGGGCATTTCCATTCTATAAGGGGGTGAAACAGCTCTCACTAAAACTTGAGCTGAACAACCCATTGGGATATAAATCTCTATCTAACCCTACTGAGAAAGTCAGAAGGGATAAACCAAGGGGAACAGGGGAGTGGGGAGGTCAAAAAAGGGAGGGGAGAAGAAGGGGGAGGGAATTCATTAGGCCTTTAAAAATAAAAAGAAGGGAATAATAAGGGAGGGGGTAGAAAGGGAAGTTAATCAAGGGAGGAGATAAGGGATACCAGCTTAAAGCAAACCACTGGTTTAAAAGGAAATAGTGTAAGAAGAAGGGGTAGGACTAGGGGAGGATACAAAAATGTCAGCAAATGCACAACTGATAATTATAACTCTGAATATGAATGGGATGAACTTGCTCATAAAACGGAAGCACATAGCAGAGTGGATTAGAAACCAAAATCCTACCATAGGTTGTCTACAAGAAACACATATGAGGCAGGTGGACATACACAAGTTTAAGGCTAAGGGCTTGAGCAAAATCTTTTGGGTGTCAAATGAGAAAAAGAAGGCAGGAGTGGCTATTATGATTTCTGACAAAGCCAAAGTAAAAATAGATAAGATTAAAAAAGACAGGGAAGGTCATTACATGCTGATTAAAGGCAGTATAGACAATGAGGAAATAACACTGCTCAATAAGTATGCACCAAGTGGCATAGCATCCAAATTCATAAAGGAGAGACTGGCAGAGCTCAAGAAGGAAATAGATAGTAAAACCATAATAGAGGGAGATCTAAATATTCCTCTTTCAGATCTAGATAAATCAAACCAAAAAATAAATAAGAAAGAGGTAAGAGAGGTGAATGAAGTCCTAGAAAAATAGATATAATGGATATGTGGAGAAAAATAAATAGAGACAAAAAGGAATACACCTTCTTCTCAGCTGCACATGGTACATTCACAAAGATTGACCATGTAATAGGGCATAGAAACATTGCAAACAAATGCAAAAGAGCAGATATAATAAATGTAACCTTCTCAGATCATAATGTAATAAAAATAATAATTAGTAAGGGTACCTGGACAGGCAAATCAAAAACTAATTAGAAATTAAATAATATGATTCTTCAAAACCATCTAGTCAAAGAAGAAATCATAGAAACAATCAACAATTTCATTGAAGAGAATGACAATGATGAGACAACCTACCAAACTCTGTGGAATGCAGCCAAGGCAGTACTCAGGGGGAAATGTATATCCTTGAGTGCATATATTAACAAATTAGGGAGGGCAGAGATTAATGAATTGGGCATGCAACTTAAAAAATTAGAAAGCAAGCAAATTAAAAATCCCCAGATGAAAACTAAATTAGAAATACTAAAAAATCAAGGGAGAAATTTATAAAATCGAAAGTAAAAGACCTATTGAATTAATAAATAAGACTGGAAAATGGTATTTTGAAAAAACAGATAAAATAGACAAAGTACTGGTCAATCTAATAAAAAAGGAAAGAAGAAAACCAAATTGACAGTATCAAAGATGAAAAGGGAGACCTCACCTCTAATGAAGAGGAAATTAAGGCAATCATTAAAAACTATTTCACCCAATTATATGGCAATAAATATAACAATCTAGGTGATATGGGTGAATATTTACAAAAATACAAATTGCCTAGATTAACAGCAGAAGAAATAGAATACCTAAACAATCCCATATCAGAAAGAGAAATTGAACGAGCCATCAAAGAACTCCGTAACAAAAAAATCGCCAGGGCCTGATGGATTCACAAGTGAATTCTATCAGACATTCAAAGAGCAACTAATCTCAATACTATACAAATTATTTGATATGATAAGCAAAGAAGGAGTCCTACCAAATTCCTTTTATGACACAAATATGGTACTGATTCCAAAGCCAGGGAGACCAAAAACGGAGAAAGAAAAGTACAGACCAATCTCCCTAATGAACATAGATGCAAAAATCCTACTAGCAAAGAGACTCCAGCAAGTAATCAAGAGGATCATCCATCATGATCAGGTGGGATTTATACCAGGAATGCAAGGTTGGTTCCACATTAGGAAAACCATCCACATAATTGACCATATCAGCAATCTAACAAACAAAAACCACATGATTATCTCAATAGATGCTGAAAAAGCCTTTGACAAAATACAGCACCCATTCCCATTGAAAACCCTGGAAAGTATAAGAATAGAAGGACCTTTCCTAAAAATAATAAACAGTATATACCTAAAACCATCAACAAGCATCATATGCAATGGGGATAAATTAGAAGCCTTCCCAATAAGATCAGGAGTGAAACAAAGATAACCATTATCACCTCTGTTATTTAACATAGTATAGAAACACTAGCAGTAGCAATTAGAGAAGAAAAACAAATTGAAGATATCAAAATAGGCAATGAGGAGACTAAGCTATCACTCTTTGCAGATGATATGATTGTCTATTTAAAAAATTGTAGAGAATCAACTAAGAATCTAGTAGAAATAATCAACAACTTTAGCAAAGTTGCAGGATACAAAATAAATGCACATAAATCATCAGCATTTCTATACATTTCCAACACATTAGAACAGCAAGAGGTAGAAAGAGAAACACCATTTAAAATCACCCTAGACAATATAAAATACTTAGGAATCTATCTACCAAAACAAACATAGGAATTATATGAAAACAACTACAACATACTTTCCAAACAATTAAAACTAGATCTAAAGAATTGGAAAAAACATTGCCTGCTCATGGGTAGGACAAGTTAACATAATAAAAATGACCATTCTACCCAAATTAATTTACCTTTTTAGCGCCATACCTATCAAACTACCAAATAACTTTTTTACTGAATTAGAAAAAACTATAACAAAGTTCATTTGGAATAACAAAAGATCAAGAATATCAAGGGAAATAATGAAAAAAAATGTGAAGGAAGGTGGCCTAGCTGTACCAGATATTAAACTATACTATAAAGCAGCGGTCAATTGTATAAAAAATCAAGCCATTCCCCAATTGATAAATGGGCAATGGACATGAATAGGCAATTTTCAAATAAAGAAATCAAAAGTATCAATAAGCACATGAGAAAGTGTTCTAAATCTCTAATGATTAGAGAAAAGAGAAATGCAAATCAAAACAACTCTGAGGTATCACCTCACACCTAGTATATTGGCTAAAATGATAGAAGGGGAGAGTAATCAATGTTGGAGGGGATGTGGCAAAATTGGGACATTAATGCATTGCCGGTGGTGTTGTGAACTGATCCAACCATTCTGGATGGCAATTTGGAACTATGCTCAAAAGGCTATAAAAGAATGCCTGCCCCTTGATCCAGCCATACCATTGTTGGCTTTGTACCCCAAGGGAATGCCCTTTAATTGGTGAATGGCTGAACAAATTGTGGTATATGCTGGTGATGGAATACTATAGTGCTCAAAGGAATAATAAACTGGAGGAATTCCATGTGAACTGGAAAGACCTCCAAGAATTGATGCAGAGTAAAAGGAGCAGAGTCAGAAGAACATTGTACACAGAGACCAATACACTGTGGTAAAATAGAATGTAATGGACTTCTGTACTATCAGCAATGCAATGACCCAGGACAATTCAAATGGATTTATGGAAAAGAACACTGCCCACATTCAGAGGAAGAACTGCAAGAGTGGAAACACAGAAGAAAAGCAACTGCTTGAACACATGGGTTGAGGCGGACATGATTGGGGATGTAGACTCGAAACTACCACACCAATGCAACTATCAACAATTTGGAAATAGGTCTTGATCAATGACACATGTTAAAATCAGTGGAAATGTGCACCAGCTATGGGGGGGGGGGAGGTCANGCTATGGGGGGGGGAGGTCAAGGAGTGAAGGGGAAAGTAAGAGCATGAATCATGTAACCATGATAACTTTTCTAAAAAATAAAAATTATTGAAACACTTAAAAAAAAAAAAGGGAGAGAGAGGCCTCTGTTGGTCTCAGTATATCCAAGCTCATTGAGCCTTCCATCATTTCTTTTAGTCAGTGGCAGCAAGGTGGTACAGTGCTGGGCCTGTAGTTAGAAAGACACAAGTTTCAGACACTTATCAGCTGTGTGATCTGGGACAGTAATTGAACTACTGACTGCCTCAGTTTTCTCATCTGTAAAATGGGAGTACCTAAATCCTAGGATTGTTGTCAAGATCAAATGAGATAATATATACATAGAGAACTATAAAATATCCTGATTGTGACCATGGTTAGTGTGGGAGGTCTGGGACATGGCCACATTCACAACAGGGTAGTTCACTGAATCAGCAAAGGATGAAGGAGTCATTTTTTTTTTTGCTATGGCAAGTTTGGTTTCTCTTTCTCTGATGTGAAAGATATTGTCTTTCTCTGCATCCCTAATCATTGGCTAAGGAAGGCCCTAGTAATGATCAGGAAGGAGCCTTAAGAGTTTCAGAAAGGCTCATAACCTTCAGGTTTGTTGCTGTTGTTTTGCATTGTTATATATGCAGCTTGTGAACTAGCTTGATTGAGACTGAATTGCAGAATCAGCTTTTTAATAGGCAATTACTCTGAGTTTCACTCATAGGCCAGCTGGCTTGCTCCTTTATCCCTGATCTTAGATTGCTCGGTCCTTTCTTACTGACATACAGAGGGGCTGCTAAGTATTAGACTGAAGCTACTCTCTTCACCTGCCACTTAGGTTCTGATGCAATGGTTCTATTTTCTTCTAGTGTCTTATTCACAGCAACATCATAGGATTATAGAATCCTAGGATGGTGGTGGGGGTCATACTAGGATAATTTATTCCAACCTGTATGTGAACTGAAATCCTGGCTGCATGGAGAGAGGGTGAGACATAGTACTGGGAAGATAAAAACTTATTCCCTATGCAAGTATGAGCAAATCACTTAAGCTCTCTCAACCTGAGTTTCCTCATCTGTATAAGAATACCTGTAGAACTTACCTCTCAGCTACTATATCGGTTCAAATGAGGTAATATATGTAAAATTCTTTGCAAACCTTCAAGTGCTACAAAAGGAAAGCTATTATTATCCCTGACAATTATTCATCCAACCAACCCTTGAAGACTTCCAGTGATGGGAATCTCAGTGTCTCCTAGTGCAACCCTTTCTACTTCAAGACAGCTATAATTGTTAGGAAGTTTTTCCTTATATTAAATTTAAATCTGCCTCTCTGTGACTTCTACTCATTGTCCTCAGGTTGGATTCAGTCAAACAAATTCAATCCCTGTGATGAATGATAACTCTTCAAAACGTTCTAAGACACTTATCATTCCCTTCCTTCCCACCTGACCAAATCTCCTCTATCTCCAGGATAAATATTCCTAGTTCATTTTACCAATACTAGTATAACATGGTTTCAAATGCCTTTATCATCATGGGATCTCACTTTCAGTCATACTGCAGATTGTTTATAAATGAGCTGACTGTGCATCCGCACTACTTTCTTTAGGTAGTTCCTTCCTTTTTTCTTCATTGGATTTGTGTTTGCTTTTATCACCAGAACTTTGATTTTTTAGTCCAAATTCTCCTGCAGAGTTTTAGACTATGGAATTCTACCTATGCTCTTCTGAACTCTTTGAAATATGCTCTCCCCAAACTCAAGGTACATTTCAGAATAGGTCCATCTTTTGCTTTCTAACCTATCATAAACTCTAGGAAGATATAATCTCTTTTTCCTTTTCTTATTATTTCTAGTTAAACAACCAGTTCTTCCTTATTGATCAGATTTTCAGCCTAGAACAGTGCTCCTCATCACATGTCAAGATTTATCACCTATTCTATTTTTACAAGAGAGAGCACTCCTGCAACATTCTCTGCTTCTATTCTATTAAGTCTCCATACTGCCATTATGATTTGTTTTTAAAACTCATCATTTGTTTCCTTTATTCTGGCCATGTAATCTATAGTACAATCTTACCACAATATTGTTTCTATATGCATTGATCCTTGTCCAAATGTTTCCCACCATCTTTTCTGTGCCTCTGGTTTATAGATATTTTCATAGAAGTATATCTTCCTCATATATAATACCTCAACACCTTTTTTACTTAAACACAAAACCCTTCTATTCTGACTTGTTATCTCTCAGCAAGTCTCAGTGGAGCCTGGAAAGATAAATTAATTAACTTCCGTTAAAATGTCTAGTTTACTTTCTTTTCCATATTCCATCTATTTGCATATAAACACTTATTTATTCATGTAAACATTATTACTGCCTTGCTTCTTGGATACAGTTTCCTGTTAGTAGTTAGCATTTTTCACTAATATTCTTTTTCCTTTGTCATACTACCTCATGAATTTATCTTGCTGAGTATATATGTGAAGGTTGTTCTTCTTCCACACATTTTCACTTAACATCTTATGCACATTTTCAAGTAAGCAAAGATAGTCTTCTTAGCCATTGTTAGATGGATTTTGTCCCTGGATGAAAGCTTGTCATTTCTATATCTGATGCTATGGCCCAGAAATCCATATTCCATTTTCATGTAGCATCTTCTTGGCCATCTGTTTTGCTCTCAAATCTAGCTGTCTCTGTTAAAGTCTACTCTCTCCTTAAATCTACAGCAATGATTAAAATACCACCTGTGCCTCTAAAGGATCGAGTTTCTTCCTTAAGACTTCATAATTCTTTGAGAGTGTTTTAATGACATCATTTGCTTCTACATAAATCTCCAGGAGTAGGCATGACTTGTTAGATTGTTGTTGTTTTGGTATTGTTGTTCATCCTTCATTTTCAAAGAGGATCAATGTCTTCACAGGGTGGTGTCTTGACTCATGCTTGAACTGGATTTAAGTGGAACAGAGTTGCATAAAGTCATCAACTTCACTCTCTCTTCCAGGCTCATTGAAGTCCAGTGGCAAGACAGAAGTCAGGATGACTAGAAATGGCCCAGGATGCAATGGGTGACCTCAGTGTCTTTGATGTCTGACCAATCTCTAAGGACTCCACAGCACCTGCTTCACTAGCTTTCATGACCATTGGAACAGATTGTTCTCATTCACCCATCTCACCATGGAAGTCTTCAAAAAACCATCTTGGCTTATCAGATTAGTCAGGAATTGGAAAACATGCCATCATATTCCAGATATGTACCTCAGAAATATAGCATACCTTGCATTTCTCGATGCTGGGTTAACATATCTTAGTATACTTCAGAAGGTGTTGCTAACCAGTATGACATTTTTATTCTTGACCAAGACTCTATGCTGTCCCTTCTTTTGTGAGTATGAATGATCACTTCAAGTCAGTCAGTCAATAAACTTAATATTTATTGTTTCAAGCACTGTAATCAGCATTAGAGAGCTACAAAGAAAGGCAAAAGACAGTTTCTGTCTTCGAAGAACTCATAATCTAATGTGGGAGCCAGAGATGGGGAAGAATATTCCAAGTATGGGTGAGTCACCTAGTTGCCCTTTTTTTCTTTTGAAATGCTTTAAATTATTATAAATTTGACCCAATTATCTGTATATTTTAGAAATTAGGCCTTGCCAGAGACGCTTATTATAAACATTTCCCCCAGTTTGTTGTTTTTCTTTTTATCTTGGTTGCATTTGTATAAAACCTTTTGAATTTAACATAATCAAAATTATCCGTTTCATTTTTGGTAATGTTCTCTATGTCTTGTTTGGTCATAAATTCTTCCCTTAACCACATAATGACATGTTCCCCTAATTTGTCTATGGTATCACCTTCATTTGTAGATCAACTATCCATTTATCCTGGTATGTGGTGTGAGATGTTGATCCATGCCTAGTTTCTGCCATTGTTTTCTAGTTTTCTCAGCAGTTTCTTTCAAACAGTGAGTTCTTCCCACAAAAGCTTGTGTCTGTGGGCTTATCAAATTCTAGGTTAATGTGATCGTTAACTACTGTGGATCAATTACATAACCTAATCTAATGATCCACTACTCTTTCATAGCCAGTACCAAATATTTCAAGTTATTATTGATGAACTTCCTGGTCATTTTTTTTTTGTGGTGCAGAGAAAAGAATGTTTGAATTGAAGGCTGAGGACCAGGGTTTAAATCCTAATTCTCTATTTACCACCTATGTGAACTTGGTCAAGTTGCTAACTCTATGGAGTTCAATTAGCTTATCTATAAAATGTGGGATTGGACTAGGCGACCTCTGATGTCCCTTCCTGATTTAAATCTGTGATATAATGATAGTAATGTTTTCCTAATTTTTGTCTTATCTCCAACCACTATTCTAGGATCTTTAAGAAGGAGTGGATCAGAAACCCAAATGTTAAAAATTCTGTTTATATGTTACTGGGGAAAAATAAAATACTATAAAAATTTTAAAAAAGAAGAAGAAAGAGTAGACCACTCACAACTGAAATAGATTCCCATGAATAGCAGGGTTCTGTGAAACTCTTTCTCTACTCAACACTTAATGATGATCTTCTGCAAAACCTCACTATGTTTAATCATTTCTGATTTTTAAAAAAATAGGTTAAGTTTTAACTTTGTGATTTATAATAATATGCCTTGTTGATTGATTGAATAACTGTATATGAGGCATAAAAATCATGAGTAATCAAATAGATAATGTTAGTAATACAAATAATGTTAATTCTCTGAAAACTCTTCTTTACATTACCACAAACTTTTAATATTGTAACATAAGGAAACTAGACCTTTTCCCCAATGGTCTTCATGACCCCAGAAGGGGAATGTCCAGGGATGTCCCAGGGTATCCAGTGGACACTTCTTCAGACACCATTTGATCACTACTTATGCTATACAGATCTGTAAGTTTCAAGACTTGGGCTCTCATACATACTCAATGTGTCTGTAGACCCTGGCTTTGTGATTGTAGCTCTCATAATAAAGTCAATTTTGTTCAGAAAACAAACAAACAAAAAGAAATGATATTGTGTTGCATTGAAAGGTTTAGTTTTAGAGAGGCGATACATTATTCTCTGCCTTAATCAGCTTACATATGGAATATGATTTTCATCAATGGGTACAACATGGTTTAGAAGGACATTGGTAAATTCAGCATCATCCAGAGATGGTGATCAGGATGTTAAAGGACACTGAGTTCATGTCAAGAGGACTGGTGAAAAGGAACTAGGATCCTGGGTTCAAACCTAGCCTCAGCTATGTGACCGTGGGCAAATCACTTAATCCCCATTGCCTAGCCTTTACTGCTCTTCTTCCTTGGAACCAATACAGTATTGATTCTAAGGCAGAAGGTAAGGGTTTAAAATGAAAAGAAAAGGAACTAATTATGTTCACCTGGAGAAGAAAAAAACATTTAGGGGCTACAGATGATGTAGAAAAGAGAGTAGATTTATAGGATGTGGCTCTAGAGGGCAGAACTAGGAATAACAGGTAAAACTTTAGAGATACAACTTTAAACTTGGTGGCAGGAACAACTTTGTAATAATTAGAGTTATCCAAAAGTGGAGCAGGCTGCCTAAAGGAGGAGTGGGTTTCCCCTCAGTCTTGAAGCAAATTAAAAATCACCACCTCTCAGATACATTGTAGAAGATATGCTCATTCAAGTACGAGTTGAATTAAATAGACCCTCAGTTTCCTTTGAATTCAGAGGTTCTGTCATTGTGCTTCTGTGATTGAGAGGTGGCTCCTGTGCAAAATAACTGTCTGTTTTGTGTAGTTGCTGATGGAGCCACAAGCCCCCTGATGGAGCCACAAAAGTGTTTGACAAGGAGAAGCAAGGCATTAGCCCATCCAGGGGAAAACATACCCCCCATACAAGGATACACAGTGGAGCCAGCTGTCAAAACAAAACCATGGGAACACAGGGAAATCCCATCCCCCTTCTTATGCATGAGCAGAGGTGTCTGTCCAACACTGAACCATAAGAAAAGCACTAATGTAATTGTAGGGCTATGGGAAGAAAATCAATAGAAATTGTATGGCTAAATAAAATAATAGTTAGAGGATCACTCTTACCTACATTCCCGGTCAAGTAGTATATAATTGCAAAAGGCTCAGCCCTGGAGATCTGATCTTGCCACCTGTTTCTGGATGGAAATGCAATGGGTTCCTTGATGGAAATGTGTGCAGGATTGTGTATGTGCCTTTAGTATTGGGTTTCTTCCTGTACTGATATGCCTCAAAGTTGTTCCTTTTTCTGCTGGATTTACAAGGCAGGTGGAGGTTTCTTGCCATTAGTTCTGCCTAAGTGGCTTAGTGCCAGTCAAAACCATATTATGTGAGTGGTCCACCTTTTGGAAGCAGCCAGGTAGGCAACCCCAATGTGGACATGGTGCTCGGTTCAGTTCAAACTCAATCATTTTAGAGCCTGTGGTACTGACACAATCTGTTTTAAATGATGAGCTTTGTGACCCTGGAAGAGTCATTCTCTGGGCTTTATTTTCCTCATTTGTGAAATGAAGGGTTTAGAGTAGATGCTTTATAATATCCTCCTTGATCTAACATTTTAAAAGGCCAAAACCAATTTGTGCATTTTTGCTTTATTTTTTAAAGGCAATTTTAACTATTCAGTGATAGGTTCTACTGTCAGACAATTTTTGCCATTTGCTTTCCTACTATAATTACCTTTACTTTACGATTAATTTCACTCTTAAGTAATTACAGGTGAAGAAAGCCTACAGCAGATGGTAAATAATTACTTTTTACCAATTGTCCAAACCCATGTTTTCACTATCAACCATAATTAATGATCCAGGAAATGGAATGAGCAATACAATGCATCAAAAGTCTTCCTCCTGCTGCCTGTGAAGTCTACAATAGTAAAAAGAAAGGGAAAAAATGAAAGGAAGAAATAACAAAGAGGGAAGCAAGACTGAAATTGCAAAGAATTGCTCCCTTAATATAGAATCAGTAATGTTTTATGTAGAACTTTACAAATTATAATGAATATACTTTCCTCACAACAACACTATGAAGTAGGTTGGTTGAGTATTATTGTTCTCTATTAGACTTTAAGCTCCTTGAGACCAGGAACTATCTTTCTTTTTGTTTGTATTTGCATCTCTAATATTTATCTTAGCACACAAGTGCTTAAACAATATTTGCATTCTTCCTTTTCTTCCTTCCTTCCTTCCTTCCTTCCTTTTATATGTCTGAAGAAAATAGGCTTAGAGAGGTGAATATTTTGTTTAAGGTCACACGGCTAGTATATAACAAAGCAGGGACTCCAATCTATATCTTTTGGTGCCAGGCTTAATGTTCTTTTACTCTTCCAGGATTCCTGCCATTGGATTTAACATTGATCAGCTGCTTGAGAGGTTCTCAATGTTATAATCAACCTCTTTTATTTACCTTTTCTCTCTTTAGATGCTGTTTTCATTCCATTCCTTTCTCTAGCTCTTTCACTTTCCAGGGATCACAATCATATGCAATTCAGCCTGATGCCTGACTTTAAAGAAACTTGTACCCACAAACAACCCCCAAACCTCTACACTTTGTATAATGTAACAGTGATGATTCAGCTGATGGTAAGACATTATGGATGGGCAGCTAAGTGACATAAGTGGAGAGAGCACTAGGCCTGAAGTCAGGAAGACCTGAGTTCAACTATGGCCTCGTACACTAATTATGCGACCCTGGACAAGTCACCTAACCTCTCTCTGCCTTACTCCACTGGGGAAGGATATGGCATACCATTCCAGTATGTTTGCCGAGAAAACCCCATGGATATGCTATGATTCACAAAATCAGGATGAGTCAGAGGTGAGCAAATGACTGAACAAGAAGAAGAGATTATGGTGGCTTGAAGGAGGACTGGATTAGCATCAGGTATCAGGATAAAGTGTTATCTTCATATTCTTTCAAATTCCCATTTGCGTTTGACATGATCCCTAAGTCCTGTAGCATAAACTCTTTTTCTGGAGCTGAATCAATTTGTTGCAAGGAATCTCAGGGTTTGTGAAGACACAGCTCAGAAGAAAAGGCCCTGAGCTCATAGCTGGGGCTGTGCCTTTGTCTTCCTTTTATATTTCCCCTTGAGCATAGCTCATTTTTTGCTTGGAGCCATCTGATTTTGAGTAGTTGCCCAGATGGAAAGAATTTTGGGAAGGGGTCTTCACTTCCTTTTGGAGTCATGACAGGAGATTATGAAGACCTTCAATTTTCTCCAATGAACCACGAAAGATAGTGTGTGCCCACCCTCCCTTATGTACATCTCTCAGTAGCACATCCCACTGGAAAAGAAAGCAAATCCTATCCTGATGCTAAGTAAAGGTTGAAATGCTCAGCAGGCAGCCACAGAATCGTGGTGTTTTTTTTTTTTTGCAATTTTATTCAAACAAAAAAGGAATGTATGTGCAGAAATAGAAGCTTCCTGTTAGCATTGACCCTCTTTTCTGCAGACAGTTTCTTCAATGATTGTGTGTGTGTGTCTATTTCTTTGACCCATGGTCTTTGATAAGGGTCTTTTCTCCTTAATTGTTTCGCTGGCATCCTGAAACATCAGTGGTGATGTCAGGAGTCCCATAGAGAGCAAATCCTGTTTAGATGAGATGTCTGATAGGTCTAAGCATCAGCCATAAACCTCTGGTCTCTACTACCCAGTGGGATATATCGATCACTTTCCTCCAGAAGCAGAGACAGTGTCTGCCAGACGATTTGTATTTCAAAGGATCATAGAATTTTAGAGCTGGAGGGAAGCAGAAAGCTCATCTGGTCAACCCCTTCATTTTGTGGATGATGAAATTGAAGCCTCTAGAGGTAAGTGACTTGCTCAAGGTCACAAAAGGAATAAATGGCAGAACTAAGATTAGAATCTAGATCATCTGCCCCCAAATCCAGGGATTTAAAAAAAAAATTAAGCCACTCTGTCTTTGGCTATATTTGAGTTGAGATTTTAAGGATTGTGTGGATATAAAGGACTAGAGAGGAAATTCTAGGCCTAAATTTCCTTGTGAGAAAAATCGCAGTCAGTCAAGCACAGGACATTTTACTGGAGAGGAGAAGGCTCCCTATTGGCTAGTGCACAGAACAAAATGCAGTGAGAAAGTCAAGATGGTGCCAGGTTGGGGAGAATGCTGTGGATCACTTACTGCAGTGGTGTCAGATTCAAAAATAAAAGAGAGTCACTAAATTGTACATAAGGATCCTCATGGGGCCATATGTTGAATTAATTTTAAAATGTAATGTTATCTATGTTTTATTGTATTTTTATTCATTTTGTTAAATATTTCCCAATTACATTAATTACATTTTAATCTGGTTCTTGTAGCCCATGGCCACCTCTGGGTTACAGTAAAGACTATGAGCAGAATAGGGATAGAAGGCAGGCACAGTCCTGCTTCTGTGTCTCTTCCCAGTGAGACACTGGCAAACCGTAGGAAAGAGTGTATAGGAATAGTAAATACTTTGGCAAGCTACCATGAATACCTCGGAGCTCTGGTGATAGACCCCAAGCTTCTGGGTAAGGATTCCCTAGACCTATGATAGCAAAACCATGATACATGTGCTCAAATATGTCTGAGGGGGCTGTTACTCTCCCCCTCTTTATCACCTGAGGACATTTCTCATATCACTCGCCCTCTGCCCAGCACCCCAATGGAAGCACTTTCTCCCTCCCTCCCTCCCTTGTCTGGAGTAAGGCAGGGGGCTCACATGCAGCAAAAGGGTTACAGTTTGGGCTCTCAATCCCTAAGATCTCTAAAAGGTTCACCATCACTGCCCTAGACTATAATTCCTGGAAAGAATGACCTTGCTTTGGCTATTAGCCATTAGCAGCTTTGATGGAGAATTGTCAACCTGTATGATTGACTTTGAAGCCATGAGCATTTTGCCTGTACAATGGCCCAGCAGGAAACTTCCTAAGCAATTGAAACTAGAAAATAACATTTAAAAATTTTATTGTCAAGTAAAACACACTTCTCTATTGGTCATTACTGTAAGAGCACACTAATACATAACCCAAACTCCAAAATAAAACCACAAATGCACTAATGTGAAAGACGACTCCCACAGCTCTTTCTCTGGAGGTGGATAGCATTCTCTATCATGAGTCTTTCAGGATTGTTTCAGATCATTGTATTGCTGAGAGTAGCCAAGTTTTCATTACTGATCATCGTACAATATTGCTGTTACTATGTACAGTGTTCTCTCAGTTCTGCTTGTTTTGCTCTGCATCAATTCCTGCAGATCTTTCCAGTTTTTTTCTGAAATCATCTTATAGCACAAAAGTATTCCATCACCAACATGAACCCCAATTTTTCCATCCATCCTCCAATGGATGGATGTCCCTTCGATTTCCAAATCTTTGCCACTACAAAAATAGTTGCAATAAATATTTTTGTACAAGTAGAACCTTTGAAAATAGCATTTTTAACCCTTCCCTTCCCTTCAATTTTAGAATCAATATTGTTAATTGGTTCCAAGGCAGAAGAGTGGTAAGGGCTAGGCAATGGGGGCTAAGTGATTTGCCAGGGTCACACTGCTTACTCCTAGATACTCTTATCCAAGGACAGAGTTGAATATAGGACATCTCATCTCTAGGTCTGGGTCTCAATTCACTGAGCCACCTAACTACCCCCCTTGAAAATAGCATTTTGAGTTTTCTCCCTATGCTAGGGTCTTCAGTTCTTGTACTCTGGTAACTGACATAATATGACTTTTTTTGTTTGTTTTTTACCATAAACTATGGGTCTATGTAGCAGAATAAGAATTGAATGACTTTCCTCAGAGAACAACATGACAAACTAATTAGTCAATCGGTCAATAAACATTTATTAAGCACTAAAGATATAAAGAAAGACAAAAAAATACCCCCTACACTCTAGGAACTCTTTATCTAATGTGGGAGATGACATGTAAACAACCAAATACAAATAAGCTATATATAAGATGAATTATATAATAAGCAACAGGAAATAAGCAACAGAGGAAAAGTATTAGAATTAAGAGAGATTGGAAAAGGAGCCTATAGAAAGTAGGCTTTTAGCTAAATCCAAAGGAAGTCAGGGAAGCCAGGAGGCAGAGGTGAGGAGGGAGAGCATTCCAGACCAGGGGAACAGCCAGAGAAAATATCTAGAGTTGGGACATGGAGAATCTTGTTGGAGGAGCATCAAGAAGGCCAGTGTCAATGACCAAAGAGTATGTGGAGAGAGTATAAAGTGTAAGAGGACTGGAATGAAAAGGGAAAAGGACTAGGTTATGAAAGGCTTTGAATGACAAAAAGAGGATTTTATATTGATCCTAAGGGGGATAGGGAGCCTCTGGAGTTTTTTAAGTGAGAGGTGATATGGTTAGTTGCACTTTGGTACACTTTGGTGACTGAGCAGAAGATGTACTAGAAGTGGGAGAGATTTGTCGCAGAGCATCTAGAAAATATGCAATGAATTCTTGGAGACAGATACCCTCTAGATCTCCTAGAACTCCTTCATTGTCTAGGTTTTCACTGGTTTATTTGTTTCTGGATTTAGCCTTATAGCTACTAGAAACAAAATTAAAGACACCCATATACATACAGATAGATGTGTCCATAATGTTACATCATTAAGATATAACTAGCTTTTGTAATTAATTATTAGTCAGGCCAAGCAAATAGACTGGCTGGCAACTCTAGCTGGCCTTCCTTCAAACTGTCAAATACAGAATTCACTTCAAATAGAGATGAAATCAAGAATTGACTCTACTTCCTATATCTAGGACAAGCCCTATATGATGCTCCACCCCCGAACATTTTTTACCTGGATAAAATCAAGTAATGATGAACAAGGATAGCCTCTAAGGGTGGATACAGGCTGAGTAGAGTATATGGAAGAGGGAAGCAGTATCTATTTGAGGTCCTTTGCCTTGGCAATCAGAGAGTAGAAGGAAAGAAGTGAACTATGGACCAGTACATATGCATATATACATACATGCATACATACATATGAGTGACAACATCACCCAAAGAGTTGGTTTTAGGGTCAGGAGGACCTGAATTTAAGCTCTGTCCCTTCCAAACATTGGTTTTGTGAGCCTGGGCAAGCCACAATATTTTGATTGTCTAAGTTGATGGCCTCAAACTCAAGGAGAATAGGCTACTTAGCCATACATCAAAAGTCTTACGAGCACATTTTGACTTAGAAAAACACAAATTAATATTATCTATATGTTATTGTATTTTTTATTTTGTAAAATGTTTCCCAATTACATTTTAATCTAGTTCACTCCCACTAGGGAGTTTTGCCGGTGTGTCTGACACCTCTGTTCTGAGTAATTCTCTAGTTATGTCCTAGTTACTGATCTGCACCAGGGGAAGGAGATTCCATACTAGGAGTTCCTATCACCCATGAAATCACAAGTCTGAGACAAAAAAAGAATCCTATTTATATCTATATCTGGTTATGTACCTATGAATATATGTATGGTCTCCTTCCATTTTTGGTATTGACTTTTCAGCTAGCTCCTTTCTCTGATGGCTGCTTCCCTCCCTGCATCATTACTTAGCCACTAATTGAATATGTTGCAAGGTGTCACAAAGCAAGGGATTTGCATTGCCTCAATTCACTGCACCCTAAAGGCTCCATCTAAAGCCCCCATGTCATCCCCAATAAGATGGCAGTAACTGTTGGTTAATACAAATTAGAAATAAAAACTTTCACATGGTGAATTAATGAATGAATTGATGAAAAAATTATTTAGTAAGCATTCATTTTGTGCAAAGCACTATAATAATCTCTGGCAATATTCCTAGAAAAGCAAGAGTCCCTGCTTTCAAGAAGCTCACCATCTAATAGAGAGAAACCAAACACACAGATTTTAGTTGCAAGTCTGATGGAAAGCCTGTGGTCTTTAGAGAGCAGCAGCAAAGCAGATGGGGATTCATTTTCTTTAATGTCATTTCCACTAATAAAATCTTACCTGTTTTTGATGTTGAGCTATTTGAAAATGGCCAGGACTTTGATGGCAAGAGCATCTTTCTAAAGTCTTCAGTAACTGTGACTACAACACTGCCTAAACAGTTGCTAGGGGATGTCTATCTCAAGAATATGAAGTCTTCCTCCTAGGTCAATAGTTCCCAAACTTTTTTGGCCTACCGCCCCCTTTCCAGAAAAAATATTACTTAGCGCCCCCTGTCACATACTATCACTGCCCCCTTACAGTTATTCACTGCCCGAAATGCACCTATGGCCATCACCACACCCCTGGATCGCTGGAGCACCTACCAGGGGGGCGGTGGCACCCACTTTGGGAATCACTGTCCTAGATGATGGGTATATGAGAACAGTTGGTTCCAATGGCCATGACGATGGCTGGAGAAGGCTCAATGGAGTGCTTGGAGCTTGGTCAGACATCAGAGATGCTGAAGTCATCTGTTGCATCCCTAGACCATTACCAGTCATCCTGACTTTTGTGTTGCTATTGGACTTTGGTGAATCTTCTTTTCCATTTCTCCACAGTAATTTTTCTCTTCAATGATGTCTATCAGGTCTGGGCTAGAAGGAGAGCTGGTAGTATTGGTGGTGAGGGGAGAGCAAAGTACTACTTCCAAGGTTCTGAGATTTAGATAATGGTGGTTTGACTTGTCTGGCAATTCTAGTTCTTATCTCTTCCTCAAGGTGCGCTGTTGCTATAGCTAGGCTGGCTAACTTGCCCTGTAGGTTGCAGTAGGTTGGCAGTTAGTGAGGAGAGCTATTTTTTTTCCCATGAGAATAGCTTTCCTAAATGATGACTATGGGACCCCAAAATTGAAGCAGAGTCAATGATCTAGGAAGGCACTGCTTTTTCCAAAGCTCTTGGGATCAGTATCCATTTATTCATTCATTCATTCTTCATCAAGATCTGAGGGAAGAGGGGGCAGCTGGGTAGCTCAGTAGATTGAGAGTCAGGCCTAGAGACTGGAGGTCCTAGGTCCAAATCTGTCCTCAGACACTTCCCAGCTGTGTGACCCTGGGCAAGTCACTTTACCCCCATTGCCCACCCTTACCACTCTTCCACCTAGGAGCCAATACACAGAAATTAAAGGTTTAAAAAAAAAAAAAAAAGATCTGCGGGTAGGTAGTGTTTGAGGTGGTAGAAGCTGAGTGGAAAGAATAGTGAATTTGGAATCAGAAAATGTAAAGTCAAATTTTGGCACAGTGTTCTCTAGACTTCAGTTTCTTCATTTAGAAAATGATGGGGAGGATGTGACCTTGACAATAACTAAAATCTTTTCCATCTCTAATGAACCCAGGTGTTGGCCAGGACCTACATTGCTCTCATAGGCCATGATCCTTTTGTATCTGGCATACTTTTAGTAGTACCCTGAATCCATGACTGTTCTCAGAAAATAAGTAATGGGGGTAGCTAGGTGGCTCAGTGGATCGAGAGCCAGGCCCAGAGACAGGAGGTCCTGAGTTCAAATCTGGCCTCAGACACTTCTTAGCTATGTGACCCTGGGCAAGTCACTTAACCCTCATTGCTTAGCCCTTACCATTTTCCAATACACAGTATTGATTCTAAGATGGAAGTTAAAGGTTTAAAAAAAAAGATAACAAGCAATGAATTATATTTAGCTATCTAGTAATGTCATTGATATAAGTGGACCTTTTAACAGTACCTTCCATAGTGGACATTCATTGTTTTGTCTGTGATTCTAAACCCCTTATGGGAAACCCAGAGTGATGTGGGAGGAGTTGATGGGAAGACCTAAAATGATTGAGAACAGCATCAGTTGATGTTAGGGTTCTCCCTTCTTACTATATAGTGCTAGAAACACCTAGAAGGAAAAATCCCAACTCCAACACTGCAGTTACCAACCAAATCCTTCTTTATTTATCCTCTCATATACTTTATTAATTAATTAAACAAATACTTATGGAGCACCTACTTGGTACACAGGAGAATGTGTTATGCTCTATGGGGAGAGGATACAGAGAAGATTAAGATTCTTTTTTTTTTAAACCCTTAACTTCTATGTATTGACTCCTAGGTGGAAGAGTGGTAAGGGTGGGCAATGGGGGTCAAGTGACTTGCCCAGGGTCACACATCTGGGAAGTGTCTGAGGCCGTAAGATTCTTTATAATCATTCCCTTAATAGAGCTTACAGTCTAATAAATCAGTGGTGTCAAATTCAAATAGAAACAGTTCCCTAAAGGCCTCATATCTGTTTAGAAAACTAAGAATTAACATTACCTATATTTCATTGTATTTCAATTTATTTTATTAAACATTTTCCAATTACATTTTAATCTGGTTATCTGAGTTTGCTTCTTCTGTAGTAAAGGATATGAGATATGTACATTTATAGCTCTAGTAGAAGAATTGCCACTTGAAGTAAGAGGTATGAAGTGCCATGGGAGATCAGAGGAAGAAGAGATCACTTTGAGTCAAGGAAGATCAAGAAAGATTTCATTGGAAGAGGTGACTATTTCAGTTGGATATGGAAGGGCATTCCATGTGGAGAAAATAGAGTGAACTAAAGGCATAAGGAGGAGACAATATGGGATGTCTTTGGAGAATGATGAACAGTTCAGTTTAATGGGATCACAGAGTGTGTGAAGAGATTAAATCATTTGAAAAGCAGTTTCTCTAGGAATAGAGACTATTTTTACACTGAGTAATAGTGACTTGAATTTGTGAAAGCCCAGGGAACCTTTTGCTACTTATATCCCAGGGTTGTTGTGAGGATCAAATAAGATAACATTTGTAAAGCACTTAGCCCAGTACCTGGCACATAATTGGTACTTAATAAATGTATGTTACCTTTCCACTCACAAGATTTTTTTTTAAAGAGGTTCTTAGAGAACTAGAGGGGCAACTAGGTTGCAGAGTGGACAGAGTGCCAAGCCTAGAGTCAGGAAGATTCATCTTCCTCAGTTCAAATCTGGCCTCAGACACTTACTACCTGTGAGATCCTAGGCAAGTCACTTAGCCCTGCTTGGCTCAGGTTCCTTATCTGAGAAATGAGCTAGAGAAGGAAATGGCCAACTACTCCAAACCACAAAGAGTCAAATGAATGAGATGACTGAACAACAAAGGGGACCAGAGGGTAAAATTTATGGAATCATTTTCTTGGTATATTTTCATGTAACAATCCCTTTGTCTATGTAGGGTTTTTTTTTTGTCTAGAGATTTTGATTACCTTTTTTTGGTGTAATTATATAGGACTGATCAAGGGACTTCTCTGATCACTTTGATAATTTTCCCAGTGAAGCTTCATTTGAGAATTGAAAAAAATCTCCCTACGGAGGCTATCAGTAAGTCCACTGTCACCTACTTGAGAGAACTAAAGATTTCTAATCCAGTATTTCTCAGAAATTTCTCCTCTTTTAATGAGGCAGTAAGGGTTAAGGTAGGGCTTTCTCCAGGTGCCTCCTTGGTTCCCACAAGAAATTATGTCTCCCGCTGTTGCAAGGTGGCCAGAAATGTTTTTGCTTGTTTGTGTTATGGTAGGGAAGACTCACTCTCATTTGTTGTAATCTTAGGATCTCTCTGAAAACAAAAGGACAGCCCCAAAGACTGGAAAACAGTTTTTTTTCTTCTCTTTAATAGGCCAACCCAAAGAAACTAGATGAGCCTGTCCTTCCAAGAGAAGCCAACAGATGAGCCAGACCACATAGTGAATTCCAGCCTCTAAGGGATGCTCAGGGGAATCTCTAATCCAAACAATGAATTGTGAAAGCATCTCCAGTCATTGAGGCATAATCAGATTGTCTTTAGTCCTCTTAACTAGACAGTTGCCAGTAGTGGTAGAGTGAAAGAGAATACTGGCTCTGAGTCAGACAACCTGAGTTCAAATTCCACTTCTGATGATTATAACCTTTATCAATCTGGAAGGTCATTTCTGGGTCTAAGATTATCCTTGAGATCCCCTCTAGCTCTATAGCTATAAAATCTTATGATGTGTCTGCATTCTCTAGAGAGGGGTGATTTTTAAGGTCTCAGACAAAGATTCCCCTTTTTATAAGTGCATCAAGCTAATTGGAGCATTTCTTTGATCATCCCCTACAAAAATAAAGATGTATTTTTCTAGCCCCACATAGTGTTTCCATTCAAATACAATGGCAACTAGCAACTAAGATCCTTGAATGATTTTTTGGTAATGTTGAGTATTATTTGTTTGTTTGTTTGTTTTATATTTATATTTTGTTTTCTCAATTACATGTAAACAAAAATTTAAATATTAAAAATAATTTTTGAGTTCCAGATTCTTTCTCTTTTTCCTTTCCCTCTCTTCCTTGAAAAGACAAGCTGTTTGATATAGATTATCCATGTGAAAAAGGCAAAACATTTCCATCTTCACTTTGTTGCAAAAGAAAGTGCAGACAAAACACCCCCTGCTAAGAATAATAGAGTTTAAAAAATTCTTCAATCTACATTCAGACTTCATCAATAGCATTTTTCATCATAAGTCTTTCAGAACTGTTTTGGATCACTGTGTATTGTTGAGAAAAGTTAGGTCATTCACAGTTGATCATCATACAATATTGCTGGTTCTGTGTACAGTGTTCTGGTTTCTCTCACTTCACTTTGCATCAGTTCAGATTGTCTTCCCAGGTTTTTCTGAAAGCATCCTGCTTTTCATCTCTTATAGCACAATAGTATTTCATTACAATCAAATGCTATAGATGTTTCAGTCAATCTCCAAATGAAGTGCATTCCCTCAATTTCCAATTCTTTTGCCACCACAAAAAAAGAACTACTATAAATATTTCTGCATAAATGGGTCCTTTTCCCTTTTCTCTCAAGCATAATTTTAAAAAAATACAGGGGCTCCTGCTATGACTGACAAACAGAGAAAGCAAATAAAAAAGGAGTCAACCTAGTTCCCTAAAGTCAGATTTCTGTCCCAGTCCCTAGCTTTTCATTTTTTATGCCACAAATAGAATGAAGATCCAAACCTTCCTGCTGTCTAGTCCAGCGAGCGAATCCAATTTGCGATTTTCATTTCCTTCCCTGTAAGCTCTATTTACAGATGACCTTTAGTGTCACAACCATTACCAAAATATATCATTAACTAGCAAAACCCGACTCCTCAGGTGAAATGAGAACTGATCATGTGGAAGTTCTGACTGATGTTTTCAACACAGCTCTACTCAGGATGGAAATCAGACTCTGTGCTTTTCTCCCCTAAAGATAATCTTTACTTTAATGGGCTACAAAAGCAGCCTGCCAGCAAGAGACAAACATTTATTAAAGTCTCAATAAATAGTAATTCACTAAAGATAAGACTCTTCCTCCTGAAAGTCTAAACGCCCTCTAAAAATTATTTCAGAAATATGTTGCTAAAGGATTAAAATAGATTGAGTACTTAAGTCTTGTGTTGTTCACATTCAACTTGGTTTTCTCTCTGTTCCCTTGGGAATCCTAACGCAGGAAGAAAAAAAATACCACAGAAGTAACTAATGTAAGATCTATTGTAAACTCATAAGAAGCAGGGAATTCAGTTTAGTCTGAGTCTCCTTCTGCTCCCCATTAGAAATGAAATGGAATATTTTCCCTCCTTGTTCATCATACAGGTCTGATACTGGTCTCACTTGCCTCCATTGGCTTGCAATGGAAAGGCAGTACTCTGGGTAACACTTCTGAGACAAGAAAGAAACCCTGGCCTTTGCGTGCTTAATAGAAAAGATGCAGAGAATAGAAACTCAAGATGTCATTTCTACAGAAGTATATAGCTCATTTCTCAATACACAAAGCTCTCCTGACTGGCAGTTTTGATGTCAAAGGAAATCGAGATGTTCCTTCTTTTGCTTGAACTGGCGGAAAGAAAGAGTGGACCCTTTTGGGGGTGGCTAGCTGCTTTCAAAGCACATCATTTGTTTCAGAAAGTGGTTCAGGTACAGGGTGTCTCTGGTGATATATCCCTACTTGGGGGAGACTGCTTCTGGGAGAAGTTGTGATGACGGGTAATGGAAATGTGTTTGAGGAAATGTAGAGCATGTATAAACATTTTGTCACTGGTTCCAGTTGGCTAGCCACATGGTCATTTGGAGGCTCTTTGATGGACTGCAGAGACATTCAAAGGGCTGTTGCAGGCCTCTGCCATTTCTCTTTGAATTGGTCCTTTCAACTGCTCGGCTTGTGTTGTAGCTCCTTTGCTGGAAGCACCTGATAAAAAACACATTGTGGAGTCCTTTCTCCTCTCAGGCCATGTAGTCCTGTGAAATGGACTCCTGTCTTTAGTGGCTGTATTGTTCAAGTGAAGGTGTTGAAGCTTACAACTTTGTGAGCTTTGATATATTAGGAGGGCATCTTGGGGTTCCGGAGTCCCAGAATCTAAATTCAGCAGCCAGATCAGCATCAGTTCCCAGACTTTGGGACATAACTCAACAGTAACTGAGAGGACCCACCTGGCATCCTCCATTGCATTTAGACTTGAATTTAGACCAATGCTCCCTAAGAACTGAGCATCCAAGCAAGCTTATTTGTTGTTCTTCAGACTTTTCAGTCAAATCCCATTCTTCATAACCCCATTTGGAGTTTTCTTGGCAAGGATACTGCAGTAGTTTGCTATTTCCTTTTCCAGTTCTTTTTAAGGATGAGGAAATTGAGGTAAACAAGGTTAAGTGACTCACCCAGGGTCACACAGCTGGTAAATATCTGAGGCCAGATTTGAAATCAGGAAAATGAATCTTCCTGATTCCAGACCCAGCACTCCATCAACTGTACTACCTAGCTGCCATATAAACTTACTTATCTTTTAATCTCTTCAGTTTTTGAACTGAAACTAACCTTGAGGATTAGTTGATTCTGCCCTTTGTTTGTTTGTTTATTTATTTATTTAAGGAAAATGGGGCTCAGGCAGTTGAAGTGACTTGGCTAAGTTCACACAGCTAATGAACAACAGAGCTGGGCCTAAAACCCAGTTCAATAAATCAGCTTCATAATCTTTCTACTATGTTTCCTTTATGCCATTCAGGCAGTACCCTGTTCCCTTCATGATTTGTTCAATTCAAGCAACTCTTGAAATCTTGTTATCCCTATGAAACTTTTTCTAAGACATGTAATTACAAAAAAAAAAAAAGTCAAATGACCTATTACGACCTGCCCCACCAGGTCTAATCAAGGGCCAACTACTCCCTCAGACCCCCCGCCAAAAAAAAGTCCCAGGTTCATAGTACATTTTTGGTCAGCATCCGCTTAAAACCACAGCTGAACAGCTCGTGAGCCCCAGTGATGTTTTTTGACTAAAATCAGATTTAATCACAGTTCAAATCAAAAGTTCAAAACAGAAGACCTTTAAGTGATCAACATATCAAAATAAGATCATGAGACCATAGATTTAGAACTAGAAAGTAAAGAGGTCATTTAATCCAACCCCCTTATTTTACAGAAAAGGAGACTGAGGCCCAGAGAAACAAGCTGACTTTTCTAAGATGATTTGCTTGTAGTAAATGACAGAACCAGGCTATGAAGCCAAGTCATCTGATTCCAAATTTGGTACTCAGAAAATTGCAAAGGAAAGAATATTAGAAAATTTCCTACCCATATATAAACTCTACTACTGATGCCCACAGTATACTCCCTCCTTAATTCCTCATTGCATTCCCCATTATTTCCCTTGTCTCTTTAATCAAAGGAGAGAGTCCAAGCAATTTCAAGCATCTTTTCTGGCTCCCAATGACTCTTTTTTTAAGAATCCCTGGCACAGAGAAGGGAATTGATCCCAAAGAAAGTAGTAAACTTTGCCATAGCCATGGGAGTACCTGAGCAGACACTACAGGGGATCATGGGAATCTTAATGACTCTACACAGTTAAGGGATACTGATCTACTCACTTTCCAGGGGTTTTATCACCACCCCAATATTGTTGCTTCTTTTGACAACCTTGCTGGTCTTCTCTGAGATATATATATGACTACTATAAACTTATTTGGCCTAGGTTCTTTTAAAAAATACCTAATACAACATGACAAACAGGGAAATATGCATTATATGATAATATATATACAGCCTGTATCATAATATCTGAATTCTTGGGGCGGGAGAGAGAAAAAAAAGAATGAGACAGACTTTGGAACATAGTTAGTGGGAGAATTTGTTTCTCTTGGATAAACATATTTATTAAGATGTATTACATACTTATAGCAAATCACATATATTATGATGTTACGTATTATGTTTTATATATATGTGTGTATATATGTGTGTATACATATGTACATATATATAAATAAACAGAAACTCAAAAAATATTTATGCTCAGAGAAGAATTTTATTGCTACATATCCCATGCACAACTTCTGTTTCAGGCCTTGTGTGTGTGTGTGTGTGTGTGTGTGTGTGTGTGTGTGTGTGTGTATTTATATAATATACATATATTGTTGTTCAGACACCAAATGTGTGATCCCGGGCAAATTATTTTATCTTAATTGCCTCAGTTTCCTCATCTGTAAAATGAGGTGGAGAAGCCACTCTGGTAACTTTGTCAAGAAAACCCCAAATGGGAGCATGAAGAGTCAGACATAAATGAACAACAAATATATCTGTATAACCATATGTATATCTACACATACACAAATGCGTATAGTAAGTGACATTTGTCTATGTCATTTACCTACATCATTAAATACACCTGACCCAAAGATATATATTCTGGCTCTGGTGCTAGTTCTGTGGTCATGGGGCAAAGCACTTTATTTCTCTGGAGACAACGGGTAACACAGTGCCTCGTGCATAGTAGGTCTCTAATAAATATTTATTGACAGTCTGAGCCATAGTTTATTTCCTCATTTGTAAAATGTGGATGAAAATACTTGTAGTAGCTTTTCCCCAGAGCTGGAAGAAGAAAAGGTCTCTATAAACCTCAAAGTACTTAATAAATGTAAGCTATTCATTTACATATGTGAGTGCTTAATCTTGTTGCTATTTGTTTGCTTGGCTGAATAGCATGATATCTTTTTATAGGTGTGTCAATATTAGCATTCTTTCAGACTATGACTCTAAGAAGACAGAGAATTTAATAATAATAATAATAACAATAATAAAATCGTTTAATAATGATAGCTAGTATTTATATAGTGCTTTAAAATTTCCAAAGCAATTAACATAGATCTTTTTTGATCTTCACGCTCACCAGAAAGTGCTCTTTTACAAATAAAGAAACTGAGGCTGAGGGATATTAAGTGACTTCCTCAAAATCACATAGCCAATAAGTATCTGAGTCAGAATTTCACCTCAATTCTTCCTGACTCCAACTGTGATGTCTATTTCTGACAGTAACTTTCAAAGACATAAAAAATATTTTGGTGAGCACTGCTTCATACTGTAGCTGCTGTAGCACTTCATTTGACTGGGCAAATAGTAGATGATTTTGGGTGACGACAGCATCATAATCCTATGATTCTTTGATGGTGATGTCACTGCAAGAGCCATCTGGTCTTGGTTGTTACTCTGTAAGGCAGATTGCCATCATGATCACCATCATCAGTAGAAGCAGCAATAAATGCTTCCCTAATCATTGGATCATTGTCCAAGGCACTAGGCAAAATGGGTGGAGAGCATGGAAAGGGATAGGGAACAGCCTTGCCTTCAGAGATGTCATATTTTAAAGAAAAGAAGTCTCTGCAATGGAAAAAAAAACCAAAAAACAAAGAACTCTCTCCTTCCATATTATCCCATTTTCCTTCCTTTCTCTTCCAGTCCCATTTCTCCATGTTCATCTAATATGTTATGGTTATAAAATATAGGTGGCTGCCCCTTTCGTCCCTTTGAAGCCCAACAGAGTGTCTATTCAGTTCTCACCCAGGGTTCTTATGCAACTCCTCACCTGAAGCTACTCAGAAGCTCTTACCTGAGTATATGCCCCAGAGTTGTGCTATAGAAATACATCTGTTCACTTCTGACCTGGTCCCAGGAGATATTAAATTGTACTTCAGCTCTTGATTTCCCCCCTTCTAATTAGCAAAAGTGTTTAATAAGTAACAGGAATGTTTCCAGTAATTTAGCACTTCATTAGTAATTTGTTCCATTTAGGACATATTACCAAAATCAACTCAATTCAGACAACTATTCACTGCCTTCACAAAATATAATGGCTTCTAATTCTCATTACATGAGCATCTTGCAAACCTTCTAAGTGTTTTGTTTTATTTTTTTTAACTTTTCATTAAGGTAATTTTCAGAGAAATGCTGGACTTTCAAGAAAAGTAAATAAAACCCATGAAAAATAGTCAACCAAGAAGCAAATAGAAATACAATAAACACAGAAAATTCTCCTGGGGGTATTGCACTGTGGACGTGCAGAGGCAGTGCTGTATTTTCTGGAGAAAGCAAACAGACAAAATCTTTTGCTTGCAAATGTTAGCAACTTGAAAGTAACTATCTGGGAAGCACTGAGCCCCTTCAGGCTGCATTCCCATTCAGGGAAGGTAAAAGAAAGAGTTATTTGAGATCAACAAGGGAACTAAGAAATATGGCAAAGAGGAGCCTAGAGATTTCAAGGTGTTGGAGGGGAAAGCTTTGAGAGCTGAAGACTGGTTGCATGGTGAATTGAAAGCTTTTAGCCTTGGACTTTAGAGTTCACTAGCCACATTCAAAGCTACTGAATCAATATTTATTAAGCACCTACTAAGTATCAAGCCTGCTGCTAAATGGTAGAGATATAAGTAGAACAAAATTAGAAAGAAAAAAAAAAAAGTTCTTTCCCTTAAGGACCTAACAAAAGAGTGTGAGAAGGCAATACACAAAAGGAAGTGGAAAGGGAAAGGTTTGAAGTATCTGGGCAGGCTGCGGGTAGAATTAAATCCAGGGAGTGCTGTTGGTGAGAAATGGAAGTGCTCTGAGTCCTCTCTAAATAGAGGCTATGGGAAGAGTTTTTTGGTCCACCCTCTAGCCCTCTAATTAGTGGGACAGAGGCTATTGACTGTGGTAATGAGGTATGAGTACCAAAGCTGATGCAATCTCTTAGATGATGAGTTTCCTGGTGATTAACTTTTTCTAGGAACATGATGATTGTAGAGTGGAATAGAAGGAGTGCAGCCTCCTCTTCTGAGCTTCTCTTCTTAGAATGGAACTGGTCTCAGAGACTGCCTTGTGTTCTTAAGGTTTCTATCTATCTTTCATTCTCTCAAGATTTCCCTGATCATCTTGTATAAACTGAGGTGTTCTAAAACTGGCTCCAACCAGTCAGAAAACCATTTGTTAAAGATTCAATGTGCTAATCTCACATGCAAAAATGAAATCAAATTGCTTGCCTTCCCAAGGAATGGGAGAAACAATTTGGAACTCAATTTTTTAAAATGATTTTTAACATGTATTTTTTATGTAACTGGGAAATATTTAACGAAGCAAATAAAAATATTTTTTAAAAAAAGTTTCATTGTAAGCATTGACACCTCTGAAACTGACAAAGGCCACAAAATGAGACTTAATTTATTGTTTTGTGGATTGTCTAGACTTAAGAAAGTGATAGAGAAATTGTTAACAATGAAGATTAAACTTAAGTGTGTCTTCCTTTGAAGAGTCGGTTGTTAAATTTACCAGCATACCACTGCCCAAAAGTGTTGCACCTTCCTTGTGTTTCATATTGTAAGTTCTTTAACCAACTCAGTCTTTTTCTATTCCTTCTTACCCTCTGCCTTAAAGCTTCTAACCTTGTTGCTTATCCTCACTATGACTTCTCAATTTTCCTCTCTTTAGTTCCATCCTAAGCTTTCACTCCTACACTGGTTAACATTCCTAGATATCTGGAATACAGCAAAAGCAGTCCTTAGGAGAAAAGTTATACCTCTAAAATATATATATACATACATATGTATATATGTATGTATATATATATATTAACAAAAGAGAAAAAGAGAACATAGATGAACTGCATCCTTTTTTTTTTATTAGAAAGCCACATGTAAGTAAATTCAAAATAAGCACAAGAAAGGGGAGATTGAAAAGTAGAGGAGAAATAGATAAACAAGAAACCAAACACTATAGAAAATATGTGTGTGTGTATAAATATATATATATATATATATATATATATATATATTTTCCATTAGCTGGTTCTTTGAAAAGACTAACAAAACTGAGAAACATGATTAAAAAGAAGAGGAAAGAAAATCAAATCAAATCAAATGAACCAAGGTGAAATCATAACGAAGCCAGAAGAAACAAAGAGAATTATTAGACCCCTACTACAGTTATCTATTCCACACCATGACTTTCTCCATTGTGGTTTCCATGGTAGGCATAAAGAAATTTAATGGGAATTTTTGGGGAGTTTTTTTAAAAGGCAGTTATGTGCTTTTAAAAAAATTCTAATATCACTAAAAGAAATTTAAAAAGCTTTAATACCTTGGATACCATGGTCTTTTTTTATCACTATCTGATGGGTTGGAAAAACACCTTCCATCTTTGTTTTGAGCTCTCTTTCCTTTTCTCTTTTCATTGTATTTCTTAGACATCTCTACCTGGATATTCCCTCACAAACAAAATACAGGACATTTATTAATTAAAATGCTTAATAAATGTTGGACTGACTTCTAAGACAGGAAATACTGAATATATCTAGTGTTATTTTTCTCTGAGTAGATACTAGTATACAGGGAATTTTGTAAGCAAAAAAGAAGCAGAAATCCAGGGACATCCACAAGAACTTGAAAGAAGCTTTTAAAAAACAAAAACTAAAAACCAAAATGAGATCTTACCTTCACCTCATCTCAGTTTTTCATTTTCTAGATGAAAAAATTAAGACCCAGAGAAAATCATAAGCCTAGTTTCTGCTTAGATTATGTGGCACAGAACTAACATCTCCCCTGACCAAGAAGCAATAGTGACAAGAAAACCAGGTGGCAAGGAAAACCCAGATTTATTTATTTCCCATCACAGCTGCCAAACCCGACAACTGTTGAGGGGGACATAGCAGTTGCCATATTGAACTGTATCCCAGTGGTGCAGCAGCTGTGACTAGTTTTTGTTGTGTTTTTGTTTTTTTTTTTTTTTTTTGTAGTCAAGGGTAGTTTTAAGAGGATAGAGAAGGTTGAGCAGCCATCTTTGTTGATGTCTTCCCATTGACTTCAACATTTCCTTAAATAAGCCAACAAATCAATGGGTATTAAAAAAAAAAACAAAACAAAAAAATCTGTCTTAGGTTCTGTCTTAGAATCAATATGAAGTATCAGTACCAAGGTAGAAGAGTGGTAAGAGCTAGGCAATTAGAGTTAAGTGACTTGCCCAGGGTCACACAGCTAGGAAGTATCTGAGGTCAAATTTGAACTTAGGACCTCCCATATCCACACCTGACTCTCTATCTACTGAGTCACTTAGTTGCCTCTCAAAGAGCATTTACTAAATGCCTACTATGTGTCAGGCATTGTGCTAAGTACTGAGCATATTTTTTTAAGGGCAAAACCTAGTACTAACTGTCAAGGAGTTCACAGTTTAATGTGGGAAACTATATAAGGACAGTTATGGAAAATCCAGGGCTCCTTCAAGTGTATTTGTCCTGTAGTACCACCAGACATTGCTGCTTCATTTCCTGGCATTCCTGGTCTTCCTTATATATGAAGATATCCCTTTCCTGTAAAAAGTCTGTGGACAAAAGGCCATTGGGATTTCTCTCAGTTTTCCTTTAAGGCTTGTCTAATTTCAATTGTCTGGGATGGAATTTAGCCAAACCAAAGACTGTGGGGATGGAGGCCCATTAAGCACCTCCGGTCAGCCTTGTTGACCTTAATCATAACATTGATCATTGATATTGATGGATCTGCCATAACCATCAGACAGATTCATTGTGAACAGAGTAATTGGCCGATGGCCACATCCAGTGATATCCCATACCCATGGATATCCCTTTAATAAGCATTTAATATAGTGTGAGTAAATGGGAGGGCCTTGGAGTGATAATGAGAGTAAGGTTTGGCAAGTGACCTGCAGGAAGACAATTTTTTATTTCACGTAGTTGCTTCTCATTGTGTGTTGGAAAAGTTCATTCCAGAACAAAGGAGAAAGAACCACTTGCTATACCTCCCCAGAAGCCCTGCAAACTGATATTGGAGAGTATCAGGTATGAACATTCTCCTGCCTTGAAGAGCCTCAAGGGTTACTCAGAACTACCTTAGGTTTGGTAGGGAGTAGAAAGAAAACAGTCATTAGGTGGAGATGAATGTTATGAATTCTTCTAGTACCATTTTGCATGATGACAGGTCTTTGATCATAGATTTAGAACTGGAAAGGACACTGTAGCTTATGCAGTCTCATCCCTTCCATTATGCCGATGAATAAACTGAGGTTTAGAGAGATTATTTTACTTACCCAAGGTCACACAGTTAAGTTATAATAGGACAAAGCATCAAGATGGCAGCTTTGGCTCCAAATGCAGCATGTCCTCTACTCTGACACAGGCTTCTCCTCATACCTGAAAAACAACAGGTGTTCACAAACAATAAGCATTTGATCCTAACTACAATTCTTTAAGGCAGCTAAGTGGTTCAGTGGTTAGAGCATTGCATTTGGAATCAGCTTCCTCATCATCTTTATGGGCTCATATGATCCAGCCTCAGGCATGTATTAACTATGTGAACCCAGACAAGTCCCTTAACCCTGTTTGCCTCACTTTCCTCATCTATAAAATGAGCTGGAGCGGTCAATAACAAACCATTCCAATATCTTCGCTAAGAAAACCCCGCAATGGGGTCATGAAGAGTCAGAGACTGAAAAACAACTGAACAATAATACATAATCCTCTGAGGCAGGTGTGACTGATATGGTCCCCACTTCCTTATTTTAGCTGAGTCTTTTAGACCTGCATCTGGAAAAATTAGGTGATCTGTCCAAAGTTACTTGACAAGTAGGTGAATAAGTTGTAAGTGACTTCCTAACCCCAACAGTTTTTTAAAGACTTACAAGAACTCATTCTCTGCTCTAAGCTTTGAGTTAAAGAATTTAGATTATACACTCTTCTTCCTCAAATTTTCTTTAAATACTTCATCTGAATCTCTCTCATTGTTATTGTTCAGTTATACCAAACTCTTCCTGAACCCATTTGCAGTCTTCTTGGCAAAGATAGTGGCATATTTGCCATTTCCTTTTTCAACTCATTTTATAAAATGGGAACCTAAAACAAACATGGTTAAGTGACTGTCCAAGGTCACACAGCTAGTAAATATCTATGGCCAGATTTAAATTCAGGAAGATGTCTTCCTAGTTCAGAGTTCAGTATTCTATCCACTATGTCACCTAGCTGCCCCATTTTCTTGAGTCATCTTTATTTGTTCTATCAGTTCTCTCTCTGTTAAATTGTAGCTTTTCTACATGGGAATGTTTCATTTTTCAACTTTGTATTCCTAATAAAGAGCACATGATAAGTATATGTTACTGAATTTGTTTAATTACCAAAATAAATTCTTGTTCGACCATAATTTCTGGGGAATGGGTTGTTCTCCTAAAGTTAATTCTCAGACTTCCTGAACAATCATTAGGCCACTGCTACAATGTGACTATCCATGAACTATCAGCATTAAATATCAGTTTTTCAGTGTAGCATATATGACATGAAATCGTAGAACAGAAAAGGACTTTGAAGGACTTTGAAACCTAAACCAACTCTTTAATGCTATGCACAAGGAAATTAATGCCCATAAGCACATATGACATGGAATCTTAGAGTTTGAAAGATTCTAAAAGTCATCTAGAGCCAGACCAACTCTCTCATTTTATAATACATAAGAAAATTAATTCCCTTCGGTCCATAGGACATGAACTGTTGTTGCTGTTTTTCATCCTGGAATGCAATCTCTTAACTTGGTTATGAATTGGATTTAAGTGAGATGGAGTTGCTCATAGTCATTAGCCTTACTCTTTCTTCAAGAGTCATTCAAGTCCAGTGGCAAAACAAATGTTAGGAAGATTCATGATGGCCCAGGATGCAAGGAATGACCTTTACATCTTCAGCATCTAATCAAGCTCTAAGTGTTCCACGGTGCCTCCTTCAACCATCTTTATGGTCATTGTAACAAACTGTTCTCATCTGTCTATTCTGCCAGGGGAAGTCTTCACATATTTGGGGTAAATATTCTTCTAACAAACTGAGGAGTTTGATGACTGTCAGTAACTCTCATCCTGATTTAGCCTGTCTGACAAGACGGTTTTATTAGGATGTGGCCACTGTGCATATTACAGCTTCTTGGAGCCACAGGTAAGAGTTGGATGAAAGATGAACAACAAAGGCGAATGCATAGCTCTGTGAAGGACTCAGTAAGCCCTCACATCAATTAGAAGTGGCTTTCATTTCATTCATTCAGAGGAAAGTGGACTCATTATTGCATCACCTGGAAAAGAAACCTAGTTCATAAATTTCAGACTAAAGGAAGTTTCATTCTAAAGCAAGGTTCTAGTCCTTTTTGAACACCCTATAAACCCCATGACATGGATAGAACTGGAAGGTCATCCTGAACTAGACCAAGTACCTCATTTTTCTATAAGGAAATTAATGACCAGGAGATAAAGTGATTGGCTTGAAGTAACACAGAGATTTAGTGTCTGAATTAAAAAAAAATAGGTCAATCAAAAAACTTTTTAAAGCATCAACTGTGTGCTAGATACCAAGAATGTGAAACATAAATAAAACTATCCTTGTTCTAAAGAGGCTTACACTCTTTTGTAAGAGACAAGATATACATATTTAAGAGATTCCCTTTCAAGGTGGCAGTTCAGCTGAGTATATGAGGCATTCTAAAAAGCACAAGTGTGGAGGGAATATATTCTAGGCATTAAGGATAGTCAATGCAAAGGCTCAGAGATGGGAAATTGAGCTCCATGAACAAGGGATGAGTAGGAAGGCCAGGTTGATTAAACCATAGTAAATGTGGAAGGAAATGATTAGAACCCAGGTTGCCAAGTTCAGGGATCTTATAGATATCAAAAGAGGCTGGTTTGGATTTGTATACCATGACAAACTCTTAAGGTTGATTAAAATAAAAATCTCTGATTTCAGTTTGTTAACATGCCATACATCTTTAAAAAAAAATAAAAGTAGAGCATATAATGTAAAAAAATAAAATTCTTCTTATTTGAATTTTCTGGTTGTTTGTACTCTGGAATGATAAGAACTTTTTGTACTACTGTTATTCCTGCTCTTCCTCCTACAAGGAGATTTACAAAGGTTTATAAGTCACTTTACATGTTATCTCATTTGAGCCTCATAATGGCTCGGTGAAGTAGATACTTTTAATATCCCTGCCCAAGTTTACTCCAAGTCTTTCCAACTAAACTCCATCTTGTCATCACCTATGTAGGGCCCTCACATGGCCCAGCCATCACTCCTCATAAGAGCCTCTCATGATAAGAAGAAAAAAAAATTAGAAGTGGTTTTCATTACAGAAGAAAGTGAGCTCATTGTTACACTAACTGAAAAACACTAAAAAGGCATCCATTTCATGAATTTCAGTCTAAAGGAAATTTATTTAATAGACAAATATAAATAGACAAATTATTAAAGAGACAAATGCATTGCTTAGGCACCTTGACTATACAAAGTTGCATTCTACATATCTCCAGTGTTTGACTCAAAATGGATTCTAAAAACAGTGAACATATCCATACACTAGAAACTGGACTATATCAGCATAGTCAGATTATAATACCTTCAGTAATGCTACAGGAGTTTGCCAACTTCAGGGCCAGGAGGGGCTATCTTCTCATAAGAATTTGTTTATTTTAGACAAGTCACAATGCTAGGCACTGAGGACAAATGAGATGAAATGAAAAATAAAGACATGCAGGATGGAAAATAGCCTCTTCCCTTAAGCAACTTACATTCTACTGAAAAGACAGTGTTCAATCATTTCAGTCGTGTCAGAAATTTCATGATCCCCATTTGGAGTTTTCATGGCAAAGAAGCTGGAGTACATACATGATAATTTGAGGAATTAGCAAATGAGGGATTAAGAAAGACTTCCCATTGAAGATGGCACAGTTGGCATATGACTTGAGCCCATAAGGAAGCTAGGTCTTCTAATTCTTCCCAGCCCCACTCTCAGTCACATCACTTCATCTCCCTCTGAGAATCTTATGCCTGATCTTCAGGTCCTCATCTACCTTTTTGGCTTAAGGCAGCCCCAGGCTTCCCTAGTCAGGATGAAAGATGCAGGTTCATGAGTCTGGATGCAGAGGGGTTGTTCTGATCAAAGTCATTTGCCTTCCTTGAAATAACTGAATCAACATGCAAGGGATCGAATCCTTCCTTGTTAATAATCAAAAGGCATCTGCAAAATGGAAATTCTCTGCCATCAGAAAACTCTAAGCATCAGTCAGAACATGGGATTTCAGGGGCAAAAAGGTTGCTGGTCGGCTTTTATCACCCTGACATCTTCACTGGCTGGCTCTGCCCAAACCTCTTCTCATCTTGTCTCTTTATATTTTTGTTGCCTATCCCTGAAAGGAGGATAAATATTGATGTGTGAGCCCACTGCAGAGGCCTTTATTATAGGGCTGTTTCACCTTTCTCTTATTACCAAGAGGCACCCTTGCCCCCCATTCAATTAACATCAACGGGCTGCTCTCTGGCACTGACCAATAGGAAAACAGAGGCTTTGAATGGGCTGCAACTGTTGGATTAGCATATTTCCCCCTGTCTGCACACAGAACAGAAGAGAACCTAATCTAATCACTGCTGTAAAGTCCTGATTGCTGCCAAGGCATTATTAAGGACAAGAGAGGAAGGTCCCTAAAAGAATAGCTCTCCCTAATTTGGGCCGGATGCTTTCTACTCTGCCATTCTCCCCACTCCTATTCCAAAGCCAGGAATTTAAAATAATTGAAATGTCAGTTTGGAGCAGGATTTTGAGTTTCAGAATAATATGTATGATCCGTTTTTTTTTTTTTCCACATGGTTCTCTAGTTTTAGAAAATACACAGGTATAATCCAGGTCAGAACTGGTTTTGCTAAACGCTTCAGTCAGATAAAAATACCATAATACTTGGTTCTGGTTTTACAATCAATCATAAAGGAGTCCACTATATGCCACATACTGTGTTAGGCCCTGAGGATACAAAGAAAAAATAAGGAACCATTCCCTGCCCTTGAGGAGCTTACAAAATAAACACAATGTTCTGTTGCTGCTATTGTTGTTTGTTTGGTTGTTTTTTTGTTTGCAAGGGGAAGACACTAGTAGCTGGATAAAGAAAAGTCTCAAGTAGAAGGTAGTGCTTAAACTGAGCTTTGAAGAAAACTGGGGATTATGAAAAGGAGAGGCGAAGAGGCAATACGTTTTAGGAGCCCAACAAGAGCATGGGAATGAAAATAGGAGATGGGAGTGTTGTATGCAAAGAACAGTAAGGGGACCAATTTGGCTGGATCAAAGAGGTTGGAAAGGGGAGAAACATGTAAAAGACCTGGAAGATGGGTTGGAGCCATTTCATAGTTTTCAATATCAAATAGAAGAGTTTGTATTTGGTTGTGGATGTAATAGGGAACCATTGGTGTTTTTTGAGCAGGAGAATGGCATGAACCCTATGCTTTAGGGAATTTCTTTGGAGGATAGATTGGAGAGGCAGGCAGACTGCTATTGCAGTCTATTAGGCTATTGCAATAGTCAAGTGAGATGAGGAAGGCTTGTACCAGAGTGATGGCAGTGTCAGAGAAAAAAAGGGATCGTATGTGAGAGATGCTGCAAAGGTGAAAGCAACAGGTCTTGGCAATAGCTTGAATATATAGGCGAGAGATACTGTTGAATCCAGTATGACCCTAGATTGTAAGACTGAGGGACTGGGATGAAGACATTGCCCCTATGGTACCAGGGAAGGAGGAGGGGAGAGTTTAGGGGAAAAGATGATGAGTTCTGTTTTGGACTTATTGAGCTTAAAACATCTACTTTGGAAGATCTAAAAGGCAGTTGGAGCTGTGAGATTGAAGGTTGGCAGGAAATGGGACAAGATAGGTAGCTTTGAAGATCTTTAGCATAGAAATGGGAGCTGATGAGATCAACAAGATAAAGGAAGAAGAGAATAGGGCCCAGGACAGAACTCTGAGGGATAACAAAGGTAAGAGGGTGTGATTTGGAGAAGAATCCAGTAAAGGAGACAGGGGAGGAATGGTCCCATAGGTAGGAAAAAAACCAGGAAAGGGAGGTGGCCTGAAAACTTAGAGAGAAGAGAATATCAAAGAAGGGAAAATCAACAACAGTGTCAAAGGCAGAAGAGATGTCAAGATAATAAAGATTGAGAAAAGGTCTTTGGATTTGGCAACTTTGAGAGCATTAATAACTTTGGAGAGAGCAGTTACAGTGGAATAATAAGGTTAGAAGTAAGAGTATAGCGGTTAAAGAAAAGAATGAGAGGAAAGAAAGTGGAGATACCTATTGTAGATGGTCTTTTTTTTTTTTTTAAACCTTTTCCTTCCATCTTAGAATCAATACTGTGTATTGGTTCTAAGGCAGAAGAGTGGTAAGGGCTAGTCAATGGGGGCTAAGTGACTTGCACAGGATCACACAGCTAGGATGTGTCTGAGGTCAGAGTGTAGATGGTATTTTTGAGGATTTTGACTACAAAAGACAGAAGAGATATAATATACATAGTTAGTGGGGATGGAAGAATTGAATAAGAAATTTTTTTTTTTAAGTTTAGGGAGACATGGGCGTGTTTGTTCGCTATAGGAAATAAGTTAGTAGAGAGGGAGAGACTAAAAAAATGCATCTCAAAGTATCTGGTGAAACCCAGCTAATCCTTCACTTATGGAAGAAAGGAAGCCCTTTGTTCCTAGGACTAATAACTGAATTTTTGAACACAAAGATAAACATTCACCTCAGGATAACACCATTTTCCCCATATGTATCTGCATGTATATTTGGCCTTATACATCTTTGGGAGTAACTTTGAATGCTCATAATTAGAGGCTTTTGTAAAAAGAAATTAGAAAGTTATAGTAGACGTATGAAAAAACTAAGTAGAGAGCAGAAGCAATTTCACACACACACACACACACACACACACACACACACACACACACTCACACATAGATTAAGGTAGGGCCATAAAGAGAATAAGGGAAAAAAGAGAAGAGAAATGAGGGTACTCTTTCTTTTTTTTTTTTTTTAAATTTAAACATTTATTAATATTCATTTTTAACATGGTTACATGATTCATGCTTCTTCTTTCCCCTTCACCCCCCGCATTCCCCCCACCCATTGCCGATGCACATTTCTACTGGTTTTGTCATGTGTTCTTGATCAAGACCTATTTCCAAATTGTTGGTATTTGCATTGGTGTGTTAGTTTCGAGTCCACATCCTTAATCATGTCCACCCCGACCCATGCGTTCAAGCAGTTGTTTTTCTTATATGTTTCCTCTACTGCAGTTCTTCCTCTGAATGTAGGTAGCATCTTTACCATAAATCCCTCAGAATTGTCCTGGGTCATTGCATTGCTGCTGGTACAGAAGCCCATTACATTCGATTTTACCACAGTATATCAGTCCCTGTGTACAATGTTCTTCTGGCTCTGCTCCTTTCGCTCTGCATCAGTTCCTGGAGGTCTCTCCAGTTCGGCTGGAACTCCTCCAGTTTATTATTCCTTTTAGCACAATAGTATTCCATCACCCTCATATACCACAGTTTGTTTAGCCATTCCCCAATGGAAGGGCATACCCTCCTTTTCCAGTTTTTTGCCACTACAAAAAGCGCAGCTATAAATATTTTCATACAAGTCTGTTTATCTATGATCTCTTTGGGGTACAAACCCAAAAATGGTATGGCTGGATCAAAGGGCAGGCATTCTTTTATAGCCCTTTGAGCATGATTCCAAATTGCCAGCCACAATGGCTGGATCAGTTCACAACTCCACCAGCAATGCATTAATGTCCCAATTTTGCCACATCCCCTCCAACATTCATTACTCTCCCCTTCTTTCATTTTAGCCAATCTGCTAGGTGTGAGGTGATACCTCAAAGTTGTTTTGATTTGCATTTCTCTAATTATTAGAGATTTGGAACACTTTCTCATGTGCTTATTGATACTTTCCTGAAAATTGCCTATTCATGTCTCTTGCCCATTTATCAATTGGAGAATGGCTTGATTTTTTTATACAATTGCTTTAACTCCTTGTATATTTGAGTAATTAGACCCATGTCCGAGTTTTTCGTTATAAAGATTTTTTTCCCAATTTGTTGTTTCCCTTCTGATTTTGACTACATTGTTTTTGTTTGTACAAAAGCTTTTTAGTTTAATATAATCAAAACCATTTATTTTACATTTTGTAATTTTCTCTAACTCTTGCTTGGTTTTAAAGTCTTTCCTTTCCCAGAGATCTGACGAGTATACTATTTTGTGTTCACTTAACTTATTTTATAGTTTCCCTCTTCATATTCAAGTCATTCACCCATTCTGAATTTATCTTGGTGTAGGGTGTGAGATGTTGATGTAAACCTAATCTGTCCCATATTGTTTTCCAAATTTCCCAGCAGTTTTTGTCAAATAGTGGATTCATGTCCCAAAAGTTGGGCTCTTCAGGTTTATCATACACTGTCTTGCTGATGTCATTTACCCCAAGTCTATTCCACTGATCCTCCTCTCTGTCTCTTAGCCAGTACCATATTGTTTTTATGACTGCTGCTTTATAGTATAGTTTAATATCTGGCACAGCTAGGCCACCTTCCTTCACATTTTTTTCCATTATTTCCCTTGATATTCTTGATCTTTAGTTATTCCAAATGAAATTTGTTATAGTTTTTCCTAATTCAGTAAAGAAGTTTTTTGGTAGTTTGATAGGTATGGTGCTAAATAGGTAATTAAATTTGGGTAGAATGGTCATTTTTATTATGTTAGCTCGTCCTACCCATGAGCAATCAATGGTTTTCCAATTGTTTAGATCTAGGTTTATTTGTTTCGAAAATGTTTTGTAGTTGTTTTCATATAATTCCTGTGTTTGTTTTGGTAGACAGATTCCTAAGTATTTTATATTGTCTAGGGTGCTAAGCCAACTTTTTTATCCAGAGGGAAAGAAAGTTAAAGCAAAAAACACATCTAGAAGTGCATAAAGAGAGTTAATTAAAATAAAGGGTACAAGATTTTGAATAAATAAAAATGAAGATCAGATAGGCAAAATCTAAATTATTTGTACCCAGAAAAAGAAAAACCACAAATTTCAAAAGTCAAAGTAGTTGTGTTGGGAATTTCCTACCTGGATGACTGTGGACAATTCATATAATTATGAGGATCATCAATTGGAGTAAGTATAATAGTTACTTTAACATTCACATAGGGTTTTTGTAAGGAAAGTGCTTTGCAAACCTTAAAACACTATAAAAATATAATTAATTTTTAAAGGCCCCATGAGAAGCACACAGTAGACAATTAATAAATGTTGAATGAATTAGGTTGAGAGTAGTCTTTTGGTAATAGATTAATCACTTTAGACTCTTTGAAGTTTCTACAATTGAAACTTTGTCCTCTGCTGAAATAAGGTTCATATAAAGGAATACTGGAAGAAAAGTCTAGAAAGGAAGATTAGGACCCAGTTGGTGAAGGCCTTAAATTACAGGCTTTAGAGTTTGGACTATATATTAATTTTAAGAAATATTTTATTTTCCCAATTATACGTAATAATTGGGAAACTTTGTCCTCTAACTGTCCTGAGTTTGAATTCAAGTGAAAAACAAAAGTCAAACACTTAAATTCCTCCTGATGTGTTCCAAAAAGGTGTTCTGCACTCTCTGTATCCTAAGGTGGCTTTCTAACCTAGCATGCTTCTCTGTAGCCAACTATGTTTAGGACTTTCTTCTCCATTGTCTTCCCTTCTGAAATCCCCCATGGAAGGAATAATTGCAGGCCCCATGCAGCAGGAACACAAGGCCCAGAAAGGAAGATCTGCAGTTCCCTTGTGCAGGAGTGGCATTCTGAGCCCCTTGAGGACCCCTTAAGAGCCTTTTGTCTTTTAAAAGACACTTCTCCATGGACCTCACAATAGGCAGGCACCCTGGCTCATCATCATCGAGTAATTTTTGAACACTGAGGAAAATGGAGATTGTTCACTGTTATATAAGATAATTGTCCATGCACTGAAGCAAATCAGTCTCACAAGAAAAACATCTTACGCATATTTTTTAAAAATCTACAAATCAAGAAAAGATAGACTAAGCAACTAATATGGTCCAGACGCTATACGAGGCACCAAATAAATGCTATAGACAATAGATAATAAAAAGTCCTGAGGTATCTGAGCTTGACTCTTGTCTGCCATTTACTCTGAAATCTTAGGCAAGTTATTTAATTTCTTAGTTTTTTCTAATCTGTAAAATAAAGGGAGTGGATTAAACTATCTCTAAAATCTCTTGGATCTAAAATCTATGATTCTCTGAGAAAGAGATCTCTCCCAGCTATGGAAGTCTTTATGGAGAAAATGGGATTATTTGAGCTGGACCTTGAAGGATGGGTAAAATTTCGATGGGTAAAAGCATGTGGAATAGTATTCTGGGCAAAGGGAATGGGGGAAAGTGTGGGAGTAAGAAAGAAGAAGGTATGCCAGGGACACATTGAATGAATCAATCTGCTGAAATAAGGTTCATATAAAGGAATACTGGAAGAAAAGTCTAGAAAGGAAGATTAGGACCCAGTTGGTGAAGGCCTTAAATTACAGGCTTTAGAGTTTGGATTATATATTAATTTTAAGAAATATTTTATTTTCCCAATTATATCTAATAACAATTTTCAACATACATTTTCCAAAATTATAAGATCCAAACTGTTTCCCTCTCTCCCTTTCTTCACCCTCTCCTGGAGATCATAAGCAATTTGCTCTGGGATATACATATATGATCATGCAAAATACATTTCCGTATTGGTCATTGCTATGAGAGGATAGTCATATAAAATCAGAACTTGAAATAAAAACACAAATAAACTAAAGTGAAAAACAGTCTGCATTGATCTACATTCTGACCCCAACAGTTCTTTCCCTGAAGATAGGTAGCATTCTTTGTCATAAGTCAGATTATATTTTTAGACAATGAGGAGATATTGAGGATTCCAAACACAGAAGTGAGGTAATCAAAGAAATGTTTTTGGGAAAACTAGCCTGGCATCATCCCAATACATTTGAGCTTTTTTCCCATGAATAGAACTGGATAAGATTTGCTTTCATTCCAGCAGCATGCAGGTTGGATTAGTGAAGGAGGAGATTAGAGACCATTGCAATAGTATATATATATATATATATTTGTATTTATATACAACACAAAGTCACACAAAAGTAAGTGTACCGTTGTACATATATCTGCAAGGAAACACCTAAGCATACATAAGTTGGATTGTTAATATATCAGGCATGGAGACTACTCTTTAAGAAATGCCCAGGTCACCATGATTCATTTGCAAGGCAGAAATGTAAGGTGGAAAGCCCCAGAATTCTTGGTCTTGCTTCTTGGAACTTCAAATTAACCCCTAAAACACCTAAAAAATACCAGCCAAATTTGGGGGGCTCCATTCAAGTCAGTTATGACCAAAGAGATAGGTACAGATATGTAATTATATATGCATATATGTATTCAAGTAAATATGAGAAAATTTGGGGGGAAAAACTAGGAAAACCAGTCAAAGGAATCTATGAAACTGTTTTTTGTTTCTATCTCTCATCTCACCTTCCTGGATGCCAGGAAGTCATGGCCCTTTCTGGACTCCCAGCTGTGAGAAGGCCTTGCGTCCTGGACTGGGGGATGGAGGGGAGGACTATTGGCAGGAGAAAAGAGAGAGTGAGGCCTGGACTAGCTCAAGGGGCAGTATTTTCCCCAGCTCCCCAGTTAGCTCTTGTTGCTCCCTGGGCCCCCAGACAAGAGGCCACTCAGAGAAAATGGCTCAGAAACAAGGCAGCATTGTATGGAAGGGCCCAGGGGCTCTTCTGGGGCTCTGGTGAAGGACAGAGACAAGAGAAGCCTCACTTAGTCCAACAAGGTAGAAACTAAAGCTGGCACCTGAAGAGGAACAATTTCCCAAGCAGCTTGTCCAATCGAAGCACCCCAGAAAGTTCAATGTGAGGCAAAGTCTTCCTTTCTTGTCTAATTAGATCTTCCCAGAACCTCTTCATCAAAACCTGCCCCTGTCCTGGAGCTGCTCTCAATTAAAAGAACTGGCTGTCCTCTTGTAGCACTAATACTAACCTTCTCTCAGTTTTATGAGACCCTGAAACAGAACGGAAAACCAGGTTGGAGGAAACTAGAGAAGCAGAGAAAGGGCTCCAGAAGGAGAGGGTCCTTTGGTTCCAGTCCAAAAAAAATCAAACCCCAGGCAGCCAGGTTCTAGTGTCTCTGGTATGCCACACCTCTATATCACATTCTGTAACCTCTTGACTTTACTGACCTGTGAAAATGTTTGGTTCTCCACCTTTAAAGAGAAGTTCACATGATATTTAAGGAAATTAAAGAAGCAAATTCAGGGCAAAAAGAATAGCTCAAGATTCCCTTCAGGAATGAACTGAAACCCATTCTACATTTAGCAGGACCCAAAGGGTCACATTGGTATGTGCTTTCAGGAGATGACAGTTAACCAAATACCAAATACAAATGTCCCCACAGTGAATGGAAATCCGTGTTCTTCCCTTGCACCATCTCTTAGCCTTGTAGTAGAGAAGCTACATATAGCATGGATAAAGAACTGGACCTGAAATAAGGAAGATTTGAGTTCAAATGTAGCCTCCAGCACTTACCAGTTGTGTGACTTTTGGGTCAGTCATTTAACCTCTATTTGCTTTAGTTCCTCAACTGTAAAGTGGGGATGAAAATAGTCCCTATTTCCCAGGGCTGTTGTATAAATCAAATGAGATAATATTTGTAGAAGCACTTAGCATAATGCCTGGCACACAGTAGGTATAACCCCTATACCATCCTAATCCTTTCTCCATAAAACAGCAAAATTAATCTTGTTATTGATAAAAACAAAAAGGGGTGTTATTTACAATTTGGCTTCCCTAGCCATGCTTCCTTGGGCATCTTCCTGCCTTCCCATGCTGCTATTGCTGATGTACTTTTGAAAATGGGCCTCAAAAATCTTATACCCTGAAAAAACTAAGTCACTCAAGTTTGGAACTCCCATCCTGAGGCCATGCTGCTCTGATTCATGAGAACACATTTTATCTAACTGACCCCATATCTCTGGCCAGATTTTACAATGGCATTTCTCCCCTCTTCCCCCCATGCTGCCACTATCTACTTCTTGCTCTAGAAATAGTAATCAAGTTGGCACTACCACTTTTTTCTGAAAAGGGCATGTCATTTCATTGCCCTGTGGCTTCCCACACCATCCCTGTGATTTCCCAGACCAAAACATATTTCCCTACTTACCACTTTCCTAAGGGATACCACTAAATATCAAAATTAATCAGTCAGGGGGCAGCTGGGTAGCTCAGTGGATTGAGAGCCAGGCCTAGAGACGGGAGGTCCTAGGTTCAAATCTGGCCTCAGACACTTTCCCAGCTGTGTGACCCTGGGCAAGTCACTTGATCCCCATTGCCTACCCTTACTACTCTTCTGCAGTATTGACTCCAAGACTGAAGGTCCTTAAGGGTTTAAAAAAAAAATCAATCAATCAACCAACATTTATCTGAAATAATGAAAATTCTTTGAAGATTAGGATTGTCTCTTTTGTATTTGTATCTGTAGTTATTTAGAATGACATTTGGCGTATTATAATGCTTAATAAATGCTTTTTCATTCATACATTCACATTCATTCATCACAGAAGGAAGTACCATATCTATTCTTGTAGCATTTGATCAGTGTCACTCCATCTTCATACTGAAACAACTTAGAACATAGAGATCTCCTTGGAAAAAGCTGCCTCTACTCAATGCCTTCATATCCTCCCCTCTCACTCTCTTCTAAACGCTCTGAAATATAGTTTCCAACCTCATCACTCAATTGAAGTTGCTGCCTCCAAAGTTACCAATAATCTCTTAATTGCTAAATCTAATGACCTTTTCTCAGTCCTTATCCTCTTGACCCTGCTGCAGACACTGATACTATGAATCATCCTCTTCTCTCTAGATTTTCATGAAACTGATCTCTTCTGGTTCTTCTTTCTGTCTTGACTGCTCCTTTTCATCCCCTTTCCATCATGCTAATCATTACTAATTGTGGGTATACCTTCCCCAAAACATCATCCTGGGTCTTCTCTTCTATCTATATACTCTCTCACTTGGTGATTGCATCAATTCCTTTGATTCAATTCTAATATCTATACAGATGACACTCAAATCTATATATTAAACCCTGATTTCTTTCTTGCCTATTGTATGTTTCCAGTTGAATATCCCAATAAACAACTCAGACTCAGTAGGTCCAAAACAACTCATCTTTTCCCCAAAACTACTCCCCTTCAAAATTTCTCTATTACTGGTAAAGGTATAACCATCCTATCCTGTTACCCCAATTTGCAACCTCAGTTTGACTCCTCACTTTCACTCCACGTATCAATCAAATATTATCATTTCTATGGCTTCTTGTGTTTCTTGCCAGTTCCATAGCATATCTCACTTAATACACTTTCTCTCCACTTCACATAGATACCTCCCTAGTTTAGACTCTCACAACATCCTCTCACCTGAACTACTGCAATAATCTTCTAAACAGTTTCCCAACCAATGCAGCCTCTAAATGGTTTTCCAAAAATACGGGTCTGATCATATCATTACTTTGTTCAGTAAAAGCCCAGAGGTTCCCTATTATCTCTATGGTTATGTATACATTTCATGGATATTTAAATATCTTCACAATCTTGTCCTTTCCTACCTTTTTAGTTTTCCTTCCATGTGTTATACAGTCCAGCCACAGAAGTTCACTTGTTTCATCTCCATCTCTGTGCCTTTGCCCTGACTCAATGCTGTCCCTCCTCAGCTCTGGCTTGTAGAATCTCCAATTTTCTTCCAGAATTAGTCCAAGCAAGACCTTTTACAAGTATTTCCTGATTCTCTCAGCTGGCCACATCTTCCCTCCCCAAGGTAGTTTGAATTCACATTATCTCTACTTATAGATATACTTGGCAGGGGTTGTTTCTCTTTTATCTTAGCATTGCAGATTTTTAATATAATGACTGGTACACATGCGTGTGCATGTGCACACAAACACACAAAGAATATTAATAAATGCTTGTTGATTGAATGATCCCTACTAGTCTAAAGAGGAGAAGGCAGAGCAGTTATTCTCAATCTAGGTCTATTGAAAGAGTACCCTCGGAGAACTCTCGAAGATGGCGGCAGAGTAAAAAGCAGCTCTTAACCTCTCCTGACCGAAACACACAAGACTCCTCAAGGGGACATAAAAACAAGTCCAGAAGAACGGAGGAACCCCACAGCAGGGCACAGCGTGGAAGGTACGTGGAATAGAGGCATTTCCATGCTATAAAGGGGTGAAACAGCTCTCACTAAATCGTGGGCTGAGCAACCACCCCACCCCCACCACCTCCACACACAACACCTATAGCGCCGAAGCCAGCTAAAAAGAAATAGAGCAAGTTTGGGGCACCCATCGAGTCATTGGCAGCTCCAAGGCCTGTTCCTGAGAGCAGCAAGATTTGGGACCCCAAAAAGCTAAAGAATGCACACGAACTCTGAGCTCTGGCATAGCCACGAGCTAAAGCTCTGAAACCCTGAGTGGGGAACCAGTGCAGATGGGTATACGACTGTGGAAGCAGTGCCCTGAGACTTGTAAAGGAACCTCCTGCAGAGGATCAAGCAAGGGGGTCCACCATGGGGGTTGACCTTGGAAAAAACCAGACCTCAGACCTCAGGAGCCAAAAGACCGCGGATAGACCCTGAGCGCGAGGATAAAGCTGAGAAGCTGCTGGGCTAATGATGGCTACCCAGACTCAGGAAGTTCAGAAAAGAAAGATTAACAACAAGAAAAAAAGTCTTTAACACTCGACAACTTTTACACAGAGAAAATCCAGACAACAAAGCAAACAGAGGAGGAGAACAAACAAGCATCCGGACCCGCCTCAAATAAGGAAAACGGGTCACAAGCTATGGAAGAGTTCAAAACTGAGATTTTGAGGAAAATGGAAGAGATCTGGCAAGAAAATAACAGTTTAAAAGGTAGAATCTTGCAATTGGAAAGTGAGGCTCAGAAATCAAATGAACTGATAAGCAAATTGAACACCAGAAATGACCAGAGCGAAAAGGAAAACCAGAAGATTATAGCCGAAAACCGAAAGATTATAGCCGAAAAACCAATCCCTAAAGGCTAGAATTGAGCAATTAGAAGCTAATGATCTCTCAAGACAACAAGAACAAATAAAACAAAGTCAAAAGACTGAAAAAATAGAAGGAAACATGAAATATCTCAATGAGAGAGTGACAGACCAAGAAAACCGGTCTAGAAGAGACAATTTGAGAATAATTGGTCTTCCAGAAAAACCAGAAATTAATAGAAACCTGGACTCCATACTAAAAGAAATTATTCAGCAAAATTGCCCTGAAGTCCTACAACAAGAGGGCAATATAGACATCGAAAGGATTCATAGAACACCCACCACATTCGATCCAGAGAAGAAAACAGCCAGAAATATAACTGCCAAATTCAAGAGCTTTCAAGCAAAGGAAAAAATCTTACAAGAAGCCAGAAAGAGACAATTCAAATATCAAGGAACACCAATCAGGATCACACAGGATCTGGCAGCCTCCACGCTAAAAGACCGTAAGGCTTGGAATACAATATTCAGAAAGGCAACAGAGCTGGGCCTACAACCACGGATCAACTACCCATCAAAATTGACTATATATTTCCAGGAGAAAGTATGGGCATTCAACAAAATTGAAGAATTCCAAGTATTTGCACAGAAAAGACCAGGGCTAAATGGAAAGTTTGATGATATCCAACCACAAAAATCGAGAGAAACATGAAAAGGTAAGAAACAGAGGGGAAAGAAAGAAAACTTATAATTTTTAAATTTCCCTTTTTAAGGGCCTCAGTAAGATCTAATTATCTGTATTCCTATGTAGAGAAATGTTATGTATAATTCTCTGTAGTGTACTCTAGTCACTATTATAGTATTCACTATTATAGTAATCAGAAGAATAATTCACAGGGTGAGGGTGGAACACTAAATAATCTAAGATGACATGGGGAATGGGAAAGAGGGGGTGAATAGTAGGGGACACCAAGAGAAAATTGAGTAAATAAGAAAAATAGGATATTCTATTACACACAAAGAGGGCATGGGAAGGGGAGGGGACAAATACTATTATAAGAAGGAGAGGAAGAGAGCATTAAGGGGTAATAATCAAACCTTACTCTCAGTGTAATCAACCCGGAGAGGGAAGAGTAGCTATACTATCCATTGGGACATAAAACTCTTATCTAACCCTTCTGAGAAAGTCAGAAGGGATAAACCAAGGGAAACAGGGGAGTGGGGAGGTCAAAAAAAGGGAGGGGAAAAGAAGAGGGAGGGAATTGATTAGGCCTTTAAAAACAAAAAGAGGGGGGGAAATAAGGAAGGGGGTAGAAAGGGAAGTTAATCAAGGGAGGGGATAAGGGATAGCAGCTTAATAGCAAACCATTGGTTTAAAAGGAAATAGTATAAGAAAAAGAGGGTAGGAATAGAGGAGGATACGAAAATGTCAGAAAATGCACAACTGATGATTATAACTCTGAATGTGAATGCGATGAACTCGTCCAGAAAATGGAAGCAAATAGCAGAGTGGATTAGAAACCAAAATCCTACCATATGTTGTCTACAAGAAACACATATGAGGCGGGTGGACATACACAAGTTTAAGGTTCAGGGCTTGAGCAAAATCTTTTGGGCATCAAATGAGAAAAAGAAGGCAGGAGTGGCTATTATGATTTCTGACAAAGCCAAAGTAAAAATAGATATGATTAAAAAAGACAGGAAAGGTCATTACATCCTGATTAAAGGCAGTATAAACAATGAGAAATAACACTGCTCTATATGTATGCAACAAGTGGCATAGCTCCCAAATTCATAAAGGAGAAACTGGCAGAGCTCAAAAAGGAAATAGATACTAGTGGGAGATCTAAATATTCCTCTTTCAGATCTAGATAAATCAAACCAAAAAATAAATAAGAAAGAGGTAAGAGAGGTGAATGAAGTCCTAGAAAAATTAGATTTAATTAATATGTGGAGAAAAATAAATAGGGGCAAAAAGGAATACACCTTCTTTTCAGCTGCACATGGCACATTCACAAAGATTAACCATGTTATAGGGCATAGAATCATTGCAAACAAATGCAAAAGAGCAGAAATAATAAATGTAACCTTCTCAGATCATAATGCAATAAAAATAATAATTAGTAAGGGCACCTGGACAGGAAAATCAAAAACTAATTGGAAATTAAATAATATGATTCTCCAAAACCAATTTGTCAAAGAAGGAATCATAGAAACATTCAACAATTTCATTGAAGAAAATGACAATGATGAGACATCCTACCAAACTCTGTGGGATGCGGCCAAGGCAGTGCTCAGGGGGAAATTTATATCCTTGAGTGCATATATTAACAAATTAAGGAGGGCAGAGATTAATGAATTGGGCATGCAACTCAAAAAATTAGAAAGCGAGCAAATTAAAAATCCCCAGATGAAAACTAAATTAGAAA
>NC_058132.1:195154632-195226672 GCF_016433145.1 Gracilinanus agilis | reverse complement strand
TCTCTCTCTCTCTCTCTCTCTCTCTCTCTCTCTCTCTCTCTCTCTCTCTCTCTCTGCCACCTTTGCTGCCAAGTCAACTGGACAAAACAGAAAATAGGTAACACAATAAACCAATGTTAAAAGAAGAAATCAAACACATTAAGTACAATATAAAAAGTTCCATCCCTGTGCACAAATATTCTAAAAATAAGTAATTTATATACTACATAAACAATTTTCCAAAAGGGAGAAAAATCTAAATTAAAGCAGAAAAAGAAAAGTATAGCCGAATATTATGACTGAATATTGCTATAAAATATTTTTAAAATACTGACAAATATAAGTAAAATGAAGTATATACTCTATTCCACCAATCTTCCATTTTGAGCAAGTTGGATTTGATCAAGCAGAAATCAAGGGATAGTTTAAAATGAGGAAAACACTGAGTATTTCCCAACCCAGTGTACATTATCTCCCTTTCCTCACCAGTAGTTCTCCACCTCCCATCTCTGTGTCAATTTACATGAATTCACCCAGGGCTTGGAATTTATTCCCTTTTTACCTCCACCTCATTAAATTCCCCCTCTTCCTTCAAGACATGATCGAATCATCTTGAAGTATTTCTTGCCCCCCCCCCAAAACCACTGCCTACCCTTCAGAATTGTTGTTGTTCATCTTGTCTTTTCTTTTGGCTAGGACCAATGACACTTTGAGATGGTTTTGGAGCTTCTTGGAGTCATAGGTGGAAGTTGGATGAAAGGTGAGCACTAAAGCTGGATAAGGAGCCTTGAAAAGGGCTTGACGAGTTCTCACATCAAAGGTGCCAGTCCTCCTTGAGTATCCTGTATACTACAGTCTCATTTTGTATTTAACTACTATGTACTAATTTTTGTTTGTTTCTTTTTATGGTTATTCTGTATATACTTAGGTATACTTAGTGTTTTTTCCAATTAGGGTATTCTTTGTGCCTATATCTCCCTGACACATAGCACTTGGCATATCAGAGTCACACTTAATAAATACTTATTGATTGATTACTTGATTGGAAAGAGAAGTGGTAAGGTTCAAGGTGCTTAGGGATGTCTAAAGAATAGTACACTCCCTAGTTTTTAGTGAAAACTGGAATGCAAACTTGCTTCTGCAAGTGAAAAACCTGGAAGAGACAGTGGATCAGATTAAGTTGGGAATAGAAGTTGCAAAACAACTCAATTACCAACAAATCACTTGATCCTATAATTTTTGGATGTTTTCATGCAGAACCAACCAACAGCCAGGAAGGGAAAAAGATAGAAAACAGAACTGTTTGAAGAGGTCATCTCAGGCACAAATCAGCAATCCAGTGCCAAGCACAAACTGAGTTTGCTTTTTCCCATTTTCAGCCAATGGCAAGAAAAATCCCCCATTAATATGATACTCTTGGAGCAGTGGAGATTGGCAGTGATCTGCCTACTCATCAAGCTCCTTAGTAAAAAAAAGGGGGGGGGCAGGGCTCCAGTATTAGTGAATCCAGGAAATGTTCTGAGAAACCAGCATCCAGCGAAGGAGCTGGTTTCCCAGGGCAAGAGGTAATGGTGGAAATCATTCAACCTCAACTTTCTGAGTCATTATAGTCTGAAAATGCCTGGAACTTCCCCTGACAAAACATCCAGCTACCAACTGAGCAAGGGCTAAAAGAGCTTGGTTCTGCTTTGTGGGGAGAAGCTGGCATAGAAGCCTATTGGCTGTGTTCTCTATCCTGGTATTCCATACAGGTCTCTGTAGAAAGAAACATTGAAACTCCCATGTAGGTCCTTACTCTCTTTGTTCTCTGCCTTTCTGAGGGGCACTTACCTACAAGAAAGAAATACTAGCATCTGGGTAGATTAGGAAAAGTTTCATAAAGAATTAATCAGTTGGAGGCAGCTGGGTAGCTCAGTGGATTGAGAGTCAGGCCTAGAGAGGGGAGGTCCTAGGTTCAAAGCCGGCCTCAGACACTTCCCAGCTGTGTGACCCTGGGCAAGTCACTTGACCCCCTTTGCCCACCCTTACCACTCTTCTACCTAGGAGCCAATACACAGAAGTTAAGGGTTTTTTTTTTTAAAAAAAAAAGAATTAACCAGTTGAGTTAACTTTGAAGGGAACCAGTGATTTTAAGTGGCAGCAGTGAGGAGGAATGGGGACAATAATTCAGGAATGGGAAACAGCCAGTGCAAAGAAGAAAAGCAGTGTCATAGAGGAGGAGAAAAACAAAAAGGTCAATTTGTCTGGATTGTAGAGAAGAGGACAAAGAATAGTACATAACAGAATAGGATTGGGGCCAAGTTGTGAAGGGCTCTAAAATTAAATAGAACTATGATGATGTAAAAACAAAACAAAACTGGAGCACATCAATAGAAACTGTTTGTAAAAGAAAAGAGGGAGAAAAGACAATGGTGGCTATGGAAAATAAAAATCTGACTGAAAAATAATATTAAAGAATGGGATTTGGATTTCTGTAGTAGGGCTTTCAAAAAAGGGTTATTTTGAGGAAAGCATTTTGTAAACATTAAAGTGATCTATACCAATGCGAGTTATGATCAGTGAAGAAAGGAATAGTTGTGTTGTAGTGGTGCTAATATACTAGAAATCCACCGGGCAGATGGAGCAAATGGAAGATGAGTTCCAGAAATAAGTAACAAAGCCAATAAGAAACAAGACATAGTGATGAAAATCTAATGGTGATGGCACATAAATGCACGAGCATCTCTGCTAGAAGCTCCTCTGCAGATAAATCTTGATTTTGGAAAGTTGATTTAGAAGAGATCATAGGTAGTAAAAAGGTTCAAGTGGAATAAAATGATCACAAGTAGATATATCTAATGACACAAACAAAAATGGTTCTGATGAGGAAGGAAAGAAGGAACATAACAAGAGGTATTGATGAACAGGGAGCTCACTGACCAACTTAGATTTAAAGACATTTTCAGTAGAAGGTTGAAGCAAGAAAAACAATGGCACAATTTTGTGAGAATACTATAAGGAATACTATATCTCACTTAAATCATGTTCAGGAAATCCTGCATTGGGACATGACTATAGTCTGATCATAAATAAATTGGCACCTAATAGATGCAGTACACATGCAGCCTATGTGTTAGTTGTTTTGCAAAATTTTAATTATGCTCCTTTTATGCCTTTTGTCATGAGTAAAGACTATATGACGTTAAAAAATAACTAGACAGACATACTTATATTTCGTCCTAGAGGCAATGGGGAATCATTGGGATTTATTAAATAGGTGAATGACATTGTCAGTTGTACATTTTAGGAAAATCATTTTGATGGAGAATGAATTGAAGAAGGAAGACACTTGGGGCAGGAAGAATAAATAAGATATTACTGCAATAGTCTAGACAGAAGGTGGCATGAGTCAGAAGTAGGATGGCATCTGTGTGAATACAGAGAAAGAGGTATATTGTGAAGATGTTATGGAGGGGGCCGCTGGGTGGCTCAGTCGATTGAGAGCCAGGTCTAGAGACAAGAGGCCCCAGGTCCAAATCTGGCCGTGTGACCCTGGGCAAGTCACTTAACCCCCATTGCCTAGCCCTTACCACTCTTCTGCCTTAGAACCAATACACAGTATTGATTCTAAGACGGGAGGTAAGGGTTTAAAAAAAAGAGTAACAGGGAAGGTTAGAAAAATAGTGAGTTTGTGGAGAAAAAGTGGTTCAACTTTAGACATATTGAGTTTGAGATAGCTATAAAACATCCAGTTTGAAATCTACAGAAGGGAGTTAGAGATACATGACTAGAGCCCAAGAGAGAAACTAGATCTGGATATGTATAGTTCTGGGAGTCCTAGAGAAAGGTGATAATTGAATGTATAGAAGCTGATGAGCTTACCAAGGGAGAGAGAGTCTAGGATAGAGTCTTGGGATACATCACCATAAGGTGCATAATACTGAAGAACCAGCAAAGGAAACTAGGAAGGAGCAGCCAGAGAAAGAACAAAGAGAAAGCAGTTACAAAAAGCCAGGGAGAAGGGAGGATCCAGGAGGAGAAGATGTTCAACAGCAGCAAATGCTACAGAGACATTAAGAAGGACTGGGATTGAGGAAAAAATATATCAAATTTGTGATTATGAGACCTTTGGTAATTTTGGAGCAAGTGGTTTCACCTAAGTAATGATATCAGAAGCCAGACTAGAGAGAGTTTAAGAGAGACAGAAGTGAAGGTAATTTGTCAAAGTGAATTTTTTCCTGTTTGGTTGTAAAAAGAAGGAGAATTATTATATAATTATATAGATATATAAATAAATCGAGGGGATGGTAGATTCTAGTTGGCAACTTTTTTTCAGGATGGGGTAAAACTTGTTTGAAGGCATCAAGGAAGGATCCAGTAGATGGGTAGATATGGAAAACTGGAGAGAGAGGTGATAGCTATCATGGCGAACTGATGAAAAAGATGGCAGGTGAGAGGACTGAGGGTACATGTACAGACCTTCGTGAGGAAATGGACCACTTCTTCATTATCAAAGACTGGAATAAAGCAGTAGAGGTTTCGGAATGATGGCAAGGATCTTGTGGTGTTGAGGAGGGAAGAAGAGGAAGCTCACATTCTGTGATCTCTTGTCTCTTTGAATTATGAGATGATACTGGGCACAATGGGTCAAGTGATTTGACTGGCCTATTACTTCTGATTGCTCCATATGGTACCAGTAGCCATTCTACTGTTAATCCTAAGGCTCTGGAACTAAGAAATGGGGTCAGAATCCTTTATATGGCAGCTGTTGTTTTTCATTACCATTTATTTATTGCTCTCATCACTAATTGGTGGCATTCTCAGACTTGTGGAAGAGTGTGTGTGTGTGTGTGTGTGTGTGTGTGTGTGTGTGTGTGTGTGTGCGTGTGCGTATTTTGGAGGGAGGGGCAGGGATATGGCTGAAGTGTTATCTTGTGTGCTTCTGGCTCAGTGGTCTTTAAGGACTACGTGGTGATCTCCAGTGTAAGGCAATTCCCAGGCTTGCTCCTGGGAGCAGTTTCAGACTGAGTAAGGGCCAGAAAGAAGCTGTGATATGATCACATTTTTCCTGGTGGCTGCTGGCTGCTCATTTTTTACATATTTTGAAATTTTAATGAATAAGAATTTGATTTGCACATGCACCATGTGGCTACTTTAATTAAGCAAAGGGTATCATTTTAGTAAAATAATAAATAGTACATAATTGGTCTTGCATTAGATGAACACGTGTCTGGTATGGCTTTACATGTACATGTGTATATGTATGTACATAGGATACATATAGACATACTCACACACCTGCATTTTTAAGGAGCAAAACATACCTTTGTAGGTTGTTTCAGTGTGATGTAACCTGTTGCCTGGAAAGGATCAGTTTAATACTTTGAAGGTCCTCTAAGAGACAAGACTCCATGCTGGCATCATCCCCAGGATTCTTGGGTTTGATATCTTGGAAAACAGAGAGGGTATGAAGGGAAAGAAAAAGTAAACAGCTATAAAGCAGTGCATCTAAAGAAACCTATTTTCTATTGATTAAATGACTTAAATTATACTCACAGAAGTGGCAAGAGTGAACAGAAAAGTGCTTTGAGAGTAGTAGACATGCCCTGGGCTTCTGGGCTTTGTTGCTAAGCATTTGCCCAGGGCAGGGGAATGGGAATCCAATAGAGAGAAGAAGAGAACTAAAAATAATAGAGGGGGAGAATAAGCTTAGCACAAGCATGTGATGGAAAACCAGTGGCACTGGGATTTGGAGAAGAACCAGGAAGGTTGGGGAGCTGCTAGACAGACTGGCGAGATGCTGCCAGGCAGACAGGTGGGTTTTCAGAGTCCTTGTGCTTTCAGTGAATTGCCTGAGCTCCAGGTTCTGGTGCCTGCTCTTTCTCAGGATAACTGAGACTAAGTGGGACTATTCCTGGATCCCCCTCTGAAGAGAAAGACATATGTGTCGAATTCAGCAGCAGGGGCATATTTGCACAGTGGGGTCTCCAGCACACATCCAGGAGATGACACTCCAAAGATCCAGTCCTCCTCCCCCCAGTATTCACTGTCATCTCCCTCAAAACAGAGGAACCAGAGTTTCATACTCCCTGTAGAGACTTCTTGTTTCTTTTTATTTTAAACCCTTATATTCTGGCTTAGAATCAGAAAGTTGCAAAGACAAGGTAACGGGATCAAATGATTTGCCCAGAGTCACCCAGCTAGGAAGCATCTGGGGCCAGATTTGAACCCAGGACCTCTCATCTTCTGGTCTGGCTTTCTGTCCACTAAACCACTTAGCTGTCCCTTCTTATTCCTTTCTAAATGTTCTGTGAATCTGTCCCTGACAGAATTGTGGATCATTAGGTGTACAGGATGTGGGTGAGGTAGGAAACTTCTAGTCCCATCAGTGTGTAGTTCATTGAATATTAATGTGATCATAATTCCCAGACAAAACTGTCTCTATTTGTACTCTAGAGCCCAGCCACAGCAAGGAGAAATTGGCCCGGTCTGGATGTATATTCCATTTCTCTTAAACTCCTTAGGATGACTAGATGCCTGCTTGTTTATGGACTGAGAGCTAGAAGGAGCCATAGTGATCCCCTGGTCCAACCCCCTCATTTTAGAGTGACGAAGTCACTTAACCAAGGTCACACAGGGAGTAAGCCATAGAGCAGATCCTTGAATCAAGTTCTATGATCTTAAATCTGACATTTTTTTTCAGGCTATTATATTCAGATAAGGACAGCTAGATGGTGCAGAGGGAAAACTGCTAGGCCTGGAGTCAGGAAGATTTGAGTTCAAATCCAGTCTCACACATTTACTAACTGCATGATGTTGGGCAAGTCACTTAACCCTGTTTGCCTTAGTTTCCTCTTCTCTAGAAAAGAGCTGGAGAAGGAAAAGGTAAACCCCTCTGATATCTTTGCCAAGAAAATCCCAAGTGGGATCACAAAGAGGAAGACATGACTGAAACAACTGAACAACAAAAGGCTTCAGAAAATGTGGTTCCTGTAAGAATAGGAACCAACTTAGATTCCATTTCAGCTACATCTACATGCACTCCTCATTGCCATAGAAACACAATTTTCATTCCAAAAGCTGAGTCCCAGTGGTATTTGCTCCAGCATTCATTAATTCATCAAAACTATTTATTATGTGTATACTATGTGCCTAGCACTGTGCTAAACTGTGGCGAGGTTAGGGGTGAGTAAGAAGAATATGTTACAAAGATTTTGGACATGGTTCTATTGCCTCTTAGAAAATAATTAACCAGGGGCAGCTGGGTGGCTCAGTGGATTGAGAGTCAGGGACAGGAGGTCCTGAGTTCAAATCTGACCTCAAACACTTCCCAGCTGTGTGACCCTGGGCAAGTCACTTAACCCTCATGGTCTATCCTGTACCACTCATCTGCCTTGGAACCAATACACAGTATTGATTCCAAGATGGAAGGTAAGAGTTTTGGGGGAAAAAGAAACTAATTAGTCTCCTTATTGGGAACCAAGAATTACATATCAAAAAGAGCTCATCAATGTGTGAAGGCATACAGAGTTAGGTGCCAAATGAGTGGTCAGTAAAAGACATTTAGAGAATTGAGTTCAAAACACTGCCTTGCCCTTTGTATGTGTAAGGCATTGTCCTAAGTACTATGGATATGTTCATAAGATGAATTCTTGTCCTCATGGACCTTACTATGTATGTAAATCCAGGAGAAAGAATCAGATACGTCTAAAAATAAATTTTATTCAAAACATAGTATGAAGGGGCAGAGCCAAGATGGCAGAGAAGGTACATACATCTCCCTTATCTCTACCAAATTATCCTCCAAACAACTTTGATATAACACCTCCAAACAAATAGCAGAACACATCAAAGGATGGATTGAAATAATTTTTCAGGCCAAGATAATCTAGAAGGTTTTCAGGAGGGGCCTGTTGCACCACAGAAGGAGAGAAGCACAGACTAGTGTGCCAATGAGGGACCCATCTTAGCAAGCCAGCCCAGGCCTTGAGGGGGGACCAAATCAGCAGCAAAGGCTTCTGGAGCTCTCAGCCACAGATGGTGAGGGGGGATCAGACAACTAATCAGAAGGCAATTATAGGGTTCCCTTTGTTGGACCTGGGTGAAGGTCTCTGTTGTATTATCCATACACAGATCCAGGTTGTAGTCTCAGGTCACAGTCCCAGGTTGAAGACAGGCACAAGTATGCACCAGTACTTGGGGCTACAGGGGAGCAGGAGACTCGGGTCATACTTCCAAAGTGGAAAAGAGTGCTTCTGGTTGCTCACAGACCAGATCCTAGGCTGAGAAAATATTAAACACACCTTTCCTTAGATAATACCACTTTGGAAGAACTGAAAACTTGTAGATCCCCAGAGCTAGCTCTGAGGTAGCTATAGAAAGAAAATAAAGCTTTTGGCAATGCCCCCTTCACCGCAGGAATGGAGACTACTTATAACAATTTTTAAATTAAAAGACAAGAAAAAGGCTGGAAAATGAGCAAATAACAAAAAAAGGAAACTCAGCATAGAGATTTATTTTGGTGATAGGGAAGAAAAAATACCAAACAAAGAAGAAGACAACCAGGTCAGTACTAGTGTATCTGAAACCTTCAAGGAAAATATGAATTGGTATCAAGTCCCAAAAGAATAAATGGAGGAGCTCAAGAAGAATTTTAAAAGTCATATAAGAGATGTAGAATAAAAATTGGGAAAAGACATGAGAGTGATATATCAAAATCATGAAAAAAGAGTAGACAGATTGATAAAGGAGGTTCAAAAAATATTGAAGAAAATAATATCTTAAAAAATAGAATAGACCAGTTGTTAGAAGAGGAACAAAAATGTACTGAAGAGTGGGACTCCTTAAAAAGCAGAACTGGCCAAATGGAAAAGAAGGTTCAAAAGCTCACTGAAGAAAATAACTCTTTAAAAATTAGAATTGGGCAAGCAGAAGCTAATGTCTTCTTAAGACATCAAGAAACAATAAAGCAAAGTCAAAAGAAAAAATAGAAGAAAATGTGAAATATCCCATTGGAAAAAAAACTGACTTGGAAAATAGATCCAGGAGAGATAATGTAAAATTTAAAATTATTGCATTGCCTGAAAACCATGATTAAAAAAAAGCTTAGATATTACCTTTCAAGTAATTATCAAGGAAAATCACCCTGATATTCTAGAACCAGAGGGTAAAATAAAAATTAAATGAATCTACCAATTGCCTTCTGAAAGAGATCACAAAATGAAAACTCCCAGTAATATTATAGCTAACTTCCCAGAACTCCCAGGTGAAAAATAAAATATTGTTAGTAGCCAAAAAAACCCAAAATACAAAAAACTCCCCAAAAGCCCAAACCCAATTCAGATATTTTGGAGCCACAGTCAGGATAACATAAAATGTATCAGTTTCTGCATTAAAGAATTGGAGGGTCTAGAATATGATATTTCAGAAAGCAAAGAAGTTATTACTTCACCCAAGAATCATTTACCTAGCAAAACTGAACATAATTTTATCTTTTGGGGGAAAACCAAGTATTTGATGAAATAGGGAACTTTCACACATTCCTGATGAAAAGACCAGAACCAAATGGAAAATTTGACTCTCATATACAAGACTCATAAAAATCATAAAAAGGTAAACAAGATAGAGAAATCAGAAGATATTCAATGAGGTTAAACTGTGTATATCCCTACATGGGGAGGTGATTCTCGTAACTCCAAAAAACTTTATCATTATTAGGGTGTTTAGAAATAGTATACATAGACAGAAAGCAAGAGTGTAAGTTGAATAAGATGGGAAAATATGTATAAAAACAAAATTAAGGTGTGAGAAAGAGGAATGAATTGGGAGAAGGGAGAAGGGATAAATAGAATGAAGAAAGTTATCTCAAAAAAAGAACTTCTACAGTGGTGGGGAAGATAGGAGAGGAAGGGAAGGAGTGCTTGAATCTTACTTTCATCAGAACTAGCTCAAAAGAGGGGAGAGCATAGACCCTGAACCGGGTAGAGAAATTTATATTACCTTACAGGAAAGGAGTAGAGGAATGAAATAAGAGAGAGGAGGAGTTTATAGAAGACAGGATGATTTAAGGGCAGTAGTAGCCAGAAGCATAACACTTTTTGAGGATGGACAAAATGAAAGGAGAAAAATAGGATGGAGGGTAATAATACATTATAATCATGATGGTAGAAAAAAAGTTTTTTACAAGTCTTTCTAATATAGGCCTCATTTCTCAAATACATAGAAAAATGAGACAAATGTATAAGAAAATAAGATTCCCCAACTAATAAATTATCAAAAAATATGAAGAGGCAGTTTTCAGCAAAGTAATTAAAACTATCTGTAGTCATGTGAAAATTGCTCTAAATCACTATTGATTAGAGAAATGCAAATAAAATAACTCTCAGGCACCACCCCACACCTATTAGGTTGGTTATTAAGACAGAAAAGGAAAATGACAGAACTTGAAGAGGATGTGGGAAAATTGAGACATTAATGCATTGTGAATTGATTCAGTCATTCATGAGAACAATTTGGATCTATGCCCAAAGAGCTATAGCCAGTACATGCCCTTTGACTCCGCAATTCCATTATTAAATTTGTATCCCAAAGAAATTTTTAAAAAAGGAAAAGGAACTATATGTACATATGTACAAAAATATTTAAAGCATTTCTTTTTGTGGTGGCAAAGAATTGGGTAGTGAGGGAATACCCATCAGTTGGGAAATGGCTAAGTTATAGTATATGATTATAATGGAACTCTATTGTACTATTAGAAATAATGAGCTGGGGAATTTCATAAAAACCTGGAAAGACTTACAGGAACTCATGCAGAGGGAAGAGAGGAGAACCAGGAGAACATTGTACATAGTATCAATATTGTACAATGAAAAATTGTGAAGAATTAGCTATTCTCAGCAATACAAAATGATACAAAACAATACCAAAGGACTCATGATGAAAAACATCTTCTCCTTCCAGAGAAAGAACTAAAAAGTCTGAACACAACAAAGCATACTTTTTTTACTTTCTTAATTATTTTTGTTAGAGTTTCCTTTCACAAAAGGATTAATATGGAAAATATTTTACATGTTCACACATATAAAATCTATATGAAATTGCTTACTGTCTCAGTGAGGGAGGAGAAAAAGGAGGGAGGGTGAGAATTTGAGAATCAAAAGTTTAAAAAAAATGTCAAAAATTCTTTTGCCATATAATTGGGGAAAAATAGAATATTATCAAAGAAAAAAGCAGAATATGAAATTTTATTTCATACTTATGATGATGAGAAGTCAAAGGCATGAAGATTCATTTAGCTAAGAGTCAGGAAAACCTGTAAGGAGGAGAGAGAATTTCAACTGGGTCTTAAAAGAAGAGAGTAACTGATCTTTGTGGTGGGTGGCAGATGACTAAGGAGTATATTCCATTCTTTTTTTTTTTTTTTAAACCCTTACCTTCCATCTTGGAGTCAGTACTGTGTATTGACTCCAAGGCAAGAAGAGTGGTAAGGGTTAGGCAATGGGAGTCAAGTGACTTGCCAAGTGTTTGTTTTAAATCCAGGGAAGTGCTATTTGGAAGTGTCTAGCAGACTCCCTATGGACACGTGGGGGCTTTGAAACTACATTTCCCGTGGTCCAATGGGTTTCCTGGGTTTCCTGTTTTGGATTACGTATTCAAGGTGAGGGCCAGCTCTAAATAGCGGGAAGTGACTTTGAACTTCCTCTTTTTTAGCTACCTGAGCGTGGGAGATATGAAAGGTAAAATGGCTCGGCTGCAGTTTAAATACTTACAGGTGCGTGGTGTATGATTTGTCTCTATCAGCATGGCTCTTATTAAAATACTATTCTCCCTTTTAATCTAGACCTTCATCATTTTTAATCTTAACACTAGGGTCACAGGATATTCTATTCTTAAGGAAAACAGTGAACAAAAAATCTGAGGAAAGTATTAAATGTCTTTAGGGAACTGTAACTATGTTGTTTTGGTTGGAGTGCAGGGCATCTGAAAAGAGGTATGATAGATATAACACTAACTTTTACCTAGACTTTTACCTGGACTAAGGATCAATCCTGGTCTCAATGCTCAGTAGACAAAGGGAAATGTGATTAGCTGAGAGAATGCTGAGCATGATATTACTTATCTACATTAGGGAAATTATGGCAGAATACTTTGAGAAAGATCCATGAGTTAAGTAGAGATGAATTGAGTAGAGTGACTAGGTGCCACAGTGGATAGAGTGCCAGGCCTGGAGGCAGGAAGACTTGAAGACAAATGAAGCCTCAGACACTTACCAGCTATGTGACCTTGGGCAAGTGATTTAACTCTGTTTGTCTCAATTTCCTCACCTGTAAAATAGGTTGGAGAAGGAAATGGCAAACTCCCAAGTTGGGTTATGAAGTCAGACATGACTGAAAAGGCTTAACAGCAATAGCAACAACAATGAGTTTAGCAATAGTCAATCACAAACCATTGAAAACCCAAACCCACAGACATGAGGGGAAATGGACTTCCATTATGCTCCTTGACTTCCAGTACTTACAACTTCATTGGCTGCTGAGAGTATACTTCCTTTTGTGAGATTGGTCCATTTCTCCTTCATGGAACAGTGGAAAGAGCTCCTTATGTGGTCTTTGGTCTCTTTAACTACATAACTTTCATGACTTTTGTTCACTGACTAGCTTAAATGAATTTATTCACTAGTCATGATGAGATTTGTTTAACTGGCATTTGGTGGGAAGGAGTGAAGCTAATAAGTACATGCTAAGGATTATTGTTGTTTGACCTTCATTTTCAAAGAGGACTGATGACATCATGGGTGGTCTTGACCTTCTCACGAATCTGATTTAATTGAAGCAGAGTTGCATAAAGTCATCAGCCTCATTTTCTCTTCCAGTCATTTAATTCCAATAGCAAGACATAAGTCAAGTCCAAGCTAAGGATTACTCTCTCCCTTGAAAGCAATTAGGGAAATAGTTTTTGTCCTGAACCATTTAGTATCAGACCCTGGAATAAACATATTTGAGATGCTGTTGTTCAATGGTTTTTCAGTCAGTGTGACCCTTTGTAACCCCATCTGTGGTTTTCTTGGCAGAGATACTAGAGTGGTTTTCCATTTCCTTCTCTAGCTCATTTTATAGATGAAGAAACAGAAGCAAACAAGGACTTGTCCAGAGTCACACAGCTGGTAAGTGTCTGAGGCCAGATTTGAACTCAGGTTGTCGGGACTAGAGGACTGGCACTTCATTACCTAGCTTCCCCATGAGAAGTGGCAGATAGACATAATTTTAGCCCAACATCCCTCTTAGAGAGTAGAGGAGAAATTGCTCAGCCTCAGTGGTCCTGGAACCTTCCTGCTCTCCCCAAAGATGGGTCAGAGCTCAGATCATATTTCTCTATGGTATCTGAACCATGCCATATGAGTGTGTAGATACATATATGTATATAATTTCCATATATCTTACATGAATTAAATAGTATCACTATAAAGAACAGTAGTTTAAAAACAGAATGTTGAGAGCCTTGAATGCCAAGTGAACGAGTTGCAATAAGCAATGAGTCATTTTTGCAATCATTATAGGCTAAAACAGTGAGTAGAGGTTCAAGAAGAAATTGGAACCTGGAGCTTTGCCTTTAAGGGTGAGTAGAATAATGATGGGGATGAACTGTAGTAGGACATTCCAAATGGTTGCTCAGGATGAGAAATTTCTTAGAGGTAAGTGGTGTTCAGTACACAGTGAAGAAATTGCCTTGACTAGAGCAGAGGGTTCACAGAATGGAATAGTTGAAAATAATAATGGATAGGTAGTTTAGGACCAGATTGTGAGGGTCATTCACACAAAGCCAGATGAAAAGTTTGGAGTTTCTATTGTAGGTTTTCAAATCAAATCAAGTGAATAGCCATAAATTTAGTTTCAGTACTTTAAAAGACCCCTTGCTAAGTATTATTGAAGGATATAAATCCCTACTTTCAAGAAACTTATACTCTTCCCAAGATCTTGCTAAGCTAGTCTGGAGTTACTGCTAAATTTCTCTGAGCATCCAGGAGCAGCAGTGACATTTGCCCTTCCTATGAACAATTTAGAGATGATGATACCCATAGGGTTCCTAAAAATACCCAAATTTGATCAATCAATATTTGTTAAGCTCCTACTTTGTCTCTGGGTATTATGGTCCCTTACTTTTCCTTTTCCTGGGCTGGTGATACCTGCCCTAGTGGTACACCAGGGATAAGAGATAGATCAAATATCTTAGGCAGGATGCCAAGAAGTCAAGTTGCTGAGTGATAGAAATCTCAGATTGTTCAAAAATCCTAACAGGCATGCAGTTTTGTCAGGGAAAGATGAGTGATGTGGCATCAGGTTTCTGGTTATGTGCTATCCGTGGCCCTAACCCAGAGTTTCACCGTCCCTGGAGCGGGCCACGTCTTGATTGGCATTCAGACACCCTTAATGCCTGATTTTTAAGGGAACAAAAAGCTCTCATAAAATGAGCAACCATGCTGTGTTGTTTTGGTGAGAAGTAAATGTTTCAAGGTTTACTGTAAATATCAACTTTTTAAGAAGCTCTTTCCTGATTCTCCCAATCAGAAATGATCTTTTCTTCCTTGGACCTCACATCTTACCAATACTTTTTCTGTACACTTACCTTCCATTTTGGATTATAGTTATTCATGTGTGCACCTTATCTTCCTACTACCTCCCAGCTCTAAAGTCTAAATAGGCAGAGATTGTTTATGTATATCTCCTCCAAGACCTAGAACAGAGCTTGACACAAAGTAGGCACTGGAATATTTGCCAAATTGGACTGAACGGAAGTCAGGAGATGGGGTGACATTCCACTGTGGGCAGTAGATTTTGTTGTGGGAATCCAGTTCTTTCCATTTCTAAACCACAAGTCTTGGGTCCAAGGACTTCTATTTTTTCCTACAATACAGATAAAGTCGCCAACAGAGCTTAGCCCTTGGTGGAGACAGCAGGAGCCTGGGACCTCAGTCTGTGATCTCTGCCCCATCATATCTGTCTGTTCAGGCTCCTCATACTGACATTGCCTGGGGGAGTTTAACTTCCGTTCCTTCTTGTACTGTTCTCTCTACACAAATGTCACAGACTGTAAACAAGCACACAGCAGGAGGAGATTTAGGCTAAAATGTCCTAGATGGGAGAAGCAAGTGGATTGGCCCCTCAGAACTATAGCCGGATTGGTTCCCTATTGACTTGGCTGATTTGATTGGCTCTCCAAGTGTCAATGAGGATAAAGAATCTTTTCCCTTTAGGCTTTGCCTACTACTAGAGCTCTGGCAGAGACCTTGCTGGCAGAGCTATATGCTACTCATAGCCACAGACACTGAACCCCCTGAGCCAAGATCTGTCAAGTCAGTGAGCTTGCAATCTAGGAGGGGAAATCAGACTGGCACAGAAATAAGCAAAATATGAAATCGAATATGGTAAGTATATAGGAAAGGTCCAAAACACTAGGAGAGATCCCAGGAGGGAGAAATTGCTTTCAGCCTGCAGGGAAAGGAAGCATAAAGGATGGCTTAATGGAGGAGGGGGCCCTGAGAAGGAGCTAAAGCTTCAAGATCAGGAGTTGTCTAATAGTTCTCTACTGATCATCTAAAATGTCTTTTGAACTAATTGCCTTTTGACTTCCAGGCTTCTTCTTCAAAGTACAGAGAATAAAGTAATGCTGAAATTCCCAGGTGCCTTTTCTATATCCTCCTTTCTTTTTCCTTCCTCCACCTGGGAACAAGACTGTATTTGCCTCTTATTTAACTTATTAGAAATTCAAGAGCTTTTCACACTGACCCAGGTTCTCCATGTTGTTGACTCCATTGTCTGCAACCTCACAGGGATCCTAGAGGTTAGAATGAATGCATTTTCCCCCATCAAACTGCAGAAGCTGGGAAGTTTAGGGGTTTATGATATTTGGTGTGGGAAGAAAGAGAAGAACCAGATATGCATGAGATAGATGCATTTCAGGGATGAAGGAAAACCCTTGGCAAAAATTAGATTTGCAGGCTGAAATTTCAGTTTGTCACCACTTTCCAGAGAAATAGTGGAGGCAGCTGGGTAGCTCAGTGGATTGAGAGCCAGGCCTAGAGACGGGAGGTCCTGGGTTCAAATCCGGCCTCACACGCTTCCTAGCTGTGTGACCCTGGGCAAGTCACTTGACCCCCATTGCCCACCCTTACTACTCTTCCACTAAGGAGCCAATACACAGAAGTTAAGGATTTAAAAAAACAAAAACAGAGAAATGGTGATTCTGATTCATTTCTAGGTGAGGTTTTAAGATTGTTTTCCACCCAGAGAAGAGCCAGCTCACATAGTGAAGGATTGTGGTCCAAAGGTAGCAACATAGCAGCATTGATGTGTCGTAGGCAAAATAACCCTCCCTGTGCTTTTTGAGGAAGGAAGATGAAATATTTGGGTCACATTTATTTATAAAAATTTCATTCTTCTTTCTCATATGGTTTAATAAATATTTATTGAACACCCACTATATGCATGGGGTTTGACGATGCACCTAGAAGACAAAGATGAATTATCCCTACCCTCAAGTAGCTTGCAGTCTGGTTAGGGAAGAAAGACAGTGACACCAATAATCATAATTGGAAATTCGAATACATCTCATCTATAGGAGAAATAAAGAGTATCACAAGAGCCTCAAAGAGGGAGAGATCATTTGTAACTAAAATAGCCTTAGTTAAGATTTTATGGACCCCTTAATATTGAAGGATCTGTTTAGCTGGTAGCAAAGATATCCGAACATGAGAATTTGAAGCAAGAACTTTCTTAAGTTTGATTTTCCCCAGAATATCTCATCTGTGTCTTGTTTAGAGACACATGGATGACACTGCAACACTGTCAGTTTGGGGTAAGGGCGTGAAAGGACCTTAGAGCTCATCTTCTCCAGAGTCCCCTATTCTACGATGAAGAAACTGAGGTCAAAAGAGGGGAAATGAATAACCCTTCATCACACAGATATTAAAAGAGATGCTGTTTGATCTAAGTTGTCTGACTCCATAAGTCTTAATGCTTTTTCATCATACCACATTGGGCAGCTGCCCAAGGAATGCTTTACTTTGCCTTTAAACATCCATTCTAGAGCTTCAGATATGGCTGAAACAGGAAGAGGAGGGTAGTTGAGGATGGGAAATAGGGTTTTCCCTCCCCCTCTTCTGGGTTTGGCTTGGGCCTCAACAGGGCTGATTAAGCATTATAACTCTTTTTTTTTTCCAGACTATCCCACACATCCCTGGATCACTGAACACTAATCCAGGGCATAGCTGAGAGTTGTACTGGAGGCCATGCCTGCAGGCCAGATGGATATGGTCAACAAGCAGGCAGAAGTGAATTTAACTTTACTGCATGCTCTCTCCCTCCCACTCATAGTCTCTCAGGGTTATTGACTCTGTCCCCTACCCAACTCTGAAGGATTGTCAGCAGAGAGACACTCCCTGAAATCACATTGTCTGGAAGCCTGGGAGCTTGACTCAAACTGGCATTCATGAGGCAGAAAGGGGGTGGAGAGAGAGAGAGAGAGAGAGAGAGAGAGAGAGAGAGAGAGAGAGAGCAGACAGAGTAGTCAGCCAGTGAGAAAGACTAGAAAAATATCTGCCCTTTTTAGTATTAGCTGTTCCAACTCTGCCTAGGAAGAATCTGGATACATTTTTCAGTTTTCTTCCTCTGGGGTCTTTCTAGGTAAATATCAACTCCAAGGTATGGAAGTAGGAGACAAAGCAGGTTTGTAGCAAAATCCTTGCAGTGAGAGTAAAATCACAATGGTTGGATATGTGATGCAGATGGACTCAGCATTAGTTATTACTTATTACTGTTCCGATGTGCCTCAGAAGGAGACAATCACTGACTGTTTTTGGATGGATCTAAATGTTCTCTAATTAATTTATTAGCCTTAATCACATATGTATAGTCATTTATTCGTTCTTCTGAAAAATAAACACCCCCAGATTAAAAGAAAGATCCCCCTCCCCACTCAAACTTCCCAGTCCCTCCTTTTTCAGTGAAATGTTTAAATGACTTGTCAACACAGAAAGAATAACAATAATAAAAAAGTGACATCTTATGAGAAGGGAGGAAAAACCGCGGGAGGGGGGGCATGTAGAAGATGGGGGAGAAAAAGAAACAAAGCTTGACAGGCAATTAGAACTTGAGTGAATGATCTTGCAGATCCATTATAGGGAGGAAAGTGTAGCTGCTGATTTCCTCTCGAAACTACACCAGAGCTTCAGTGGAAAGTGTGCTGCCTTCCTGAGGAGAGAGGTACCCCCTCTCGCCACTTCCCATTATCTAGATCTTCTCAGATTTTAGATGGAGAATTAGAAGGGATTTTAAAGGATATTTAGTTCAATATCTTCATTCTATAAATGAGGAAATTGGAGCCAGCATTTGAATCCAGAGTCTGACTCCAAATTCAGGGCTCTTACCACATCAGTTCCTTTTTGGCCCCCGTGGTATAGTTTGGATCAACTCTCTTAGGATTTCACGATCTATACTTCTCTCTTTTGCATGGGGAGAGACTTGGAAGAACCCCTAAGCACCATTCAGGAACATAAATTCCAAGTCTAATAGGACTAAACATTGAGAGTTGCTCTTGAAGCTGAGGGGAAAGCAGGAGTGTCCAGGGAATCAGTTGGTGGGGTGGGAGGAAAACACAAAACACTCTGAGAATGATTTATCCTTTTATCAGGCTATAAAGCCCAAGTACCCCAGGAAAAGCCAGTTAGAGAAAGGAGGGGTGTGATGGGAAGAGCCTGCCGTCTAAAGAGATAGGGTCACTGCCTTCTAATAAGTAATACAGAGCCCTTGCAGTGATGAAAGAGACCCCAGATTTCCTGCAATTCTCAGAGGTACCCAACTGAGAGAGGCGGAGGGTTTAATAAGGGACAGTGTTAAGGGGAAAGCCTTAGAAGACCTAGAGAGATCTTCAAGTGACACAGATAAAGGGGGGAATGCCAGTCTGATACATACCAGAGCTTTGAGACCCACCTGACTACCCCATGGAAGCCCTGAGAATCAAGGCATCTCTCCCTAAAGTTGATGTCGGGCATGGCTGAGCTTTATCCTGGGAGAATTGGGCAGTTGTCATGGTGACCATAGGGCATACAGGTGCATTATACCCATTCATTATTCCCTGTGGTGTTATACACTCAGTTTTTTTCAGCTCCATCTAGGATTTATAAGTAAATGTTTTGAAACTCAGTTCTTCAGGTTGATGCTACTGGTCACTTTGCCAATGCACTAAAAGGCCTGCTTTGCGCCTTTCATTTTCTGTTCTGATTTCACACCTGTCAATGGATGAATGATTTGCAGTGCTCCTACTGGACTGGGTATGTGAAGAGAGGAGGCATTTTTTAAAAATCATAAAATGGAGTGATTGGATCTCTATTTCTTTCAACTTGTTCCTGTTCACTGAAATGTCATGAAACCTAATGAGTCAAGCATTGTTCCGGGCCAAGCCTTCAATTTAAACTCTTCTGGTATTTTCTGGCACCTCACTTACTTATTTTCCAGTGGTAGCCTCTGTATCTCGAAAGCACAGCTAGAAGAGCTGCCCCAGTAGGTCTATCTTGGGCACCTTTGACCAGAGTCAGCAGGGTTGTTCAAATCTAGCCATGCAGATGACTACTTGCCCATAAGTCTACGTTGGGGATTAAATTATAGAAAGGCTCTAGAACAGAGAAATATTCCTAGGATGATCGCTGGTCATTCCCAACCTAGACTTTGGAGAGAAAAAATCTGATTCCCAGGAATTTCTAAAGAGATAGGCAGGTGGGTGGCACAGTGGATTGAGAGTCAAGCTGGCCCTTTATCCACTGTGTCATTCATTAAGCAGGGGATGCTAAGTATAATTTGACTCTGTTATAATAGAGTTCTATCTATCTTTTAGTTTTCTGCCTTTCCTTTGATGTCAGACTGTCAGCTTCTCTCTCTGGATCTGACTCTATCTACCTCCCCAGCTTCCACTAAATTTGTTGTTTTTAATCTGCCAGGGGAGAAACTAGATGCTCCAGCCTGTGAAGAATTGTACATTGAATAAATCAATAACACTTTGAACAAGGGCCAAAAGGGGAAAGTGAGTGGCTTTAGTGCAAGGGCTTTGGGACAGCTCCTTTGGGCCTTCAGAGACCTTTTTAAGCTTGCTTCTGGGATGTGGGGCTATGTTCCAGACGTTTGAGATCACTGGAAGCCTGACTTTTAAATAAATAGGCTGTTATTATCAGAATGAAGGTCACACATAGGCTCTGGAGCTGGGAAGAGACTTTAGAGATAACCAAGTCCAACCCTCCTAATTTTACAGATGGAGAAGCTGAGGCCTCCAGAGAAGAAGTGATTTGCTCAGAGTTACAGAGGTGGACAAGCAGTAGAGTCAAAATTCAAATTGAGGTGTATTTGACTCTCAATTCAGCTCCTTTCCCAAGAGAACATGCATAAAAATAGAACCTCCACCTGGGCACAATGACTTTCTTCAGATGTTTTTCTTGGAGAATTAGAGGACTCTGCCTTGGGGAGCACTGTATAAAGAATAAGGGAATGCTCCTTCTAGAGAGGGGTTCTTGCCACATGGGTACTATGAACCCCATGAAGGCATCTTTGAATAGTTCTAGGAGGTTCTTGATCTTGAAAAAAGGAAAGAAATACATCTTTATTTTAATATGATTTATTATATTACCTTATATTTTAGAATCAATAAAAACCACATATTGATTCTAAGCCAGAAGAGAGGTAAAGGCTAGGCGATGGGTAATAAGAGGCTTACCCATATTCATACAGCTAGTAAGTATCTGAGGCCAGATTGGAACCCAGGACCTCTTGTCTCTAGGCTTGCCTCTCTATCCACCGAGCCATCTAGCTGCCCCCAATATAATGTAATCTTAATATAATATCATCTTAATGCATTATTTTAAGAAGGGGTTGATAGGCTTCCTCATGCTATCAAAGGATCCAGGACAGCAATATAAGTAAAGACTAATGATCTAGATCAGTGATGGGCAAACTTTTTAAAGAGGGGGCCATAGGAAAGGAAATGCTCATCTGTCAGTCCATTTCTAAGGCAACTCTTTGGAAGTTTCATTATATTGTATCCTACTCATTGTATTTGTCAGATTAGGAATAATGTCATGCAGATGGATAGAACATTTCAGGGGGCAGCATCTGGCCAGCTGGCTGTAGTTTGCCCATCACTGGCCTAGAGGTTATCCCCCTTCTTTCACAATCATCAAGCAGAGGCTTTATGACCATTTGCTGAGATTACAGGTTCGATTATATGGCACCTGAAATTACTTTGGTCTCTGAGATCCCAGGCTATGTGTGGACAGGCAAAGTCACAAGTTATGTTTGCAAGCAGACAGAGGAATAGCACCATGTGCAGAGGGCTAAGCACTGGGTTTCCTAAGAGATAGGCAAGTCACTGGCATGGAATATAGGGGCTCAAATTTGCATGTTGGAACTCAACGCATCAGTCTAACTCTTAATGGTGGATTTCCTCCAGGCTGTCCAATTTGTTTCTTCAGCTTCCACCCTTTGAAAGGGTTCTTTCTTGCTAGCCTTCAGATCTAGGTCAAAACTATTCTCCTTGAAGCCTTCATTCCTTAGCTATCCTGTCCTTCCCTGCATTTGGTTCAGTACCTCTTTATCAAGACTTTCCCTCACTTTCTTTCTTGGACAAAATCCCCTTAGCAGCAGCGCCGAGGTTTTAAGCCTTTTCTAGATAATTTGTTTCTGGATAGTTAATGTACTCTATATGCCACTGTAGCTCTCTGGGCTACATCAAATCCTCTCTTTTTGAATGCTTTTTCTATAAAAGCTTCCTTTCTATTTCTACTGCCCAACCCCAGGCACATCTTCTGGACCTATTTTTTATCATTCATCGGTTCATTCTTACATACGCATGTCTAAAACCCAAATTTATGTGATGACTTTGTCTTTAGGATTCATATGTGTATATATTTAGATATCATATATTTCTAGAAAGGGAACTGTCCCCACAGGTTGCCACCAGAAATTTCTGAATCTCTTTGCAGTTTAATCAAATGCTAATTTGTTTTGATTATCTATCAGTGAGTTTAAGATTTTTGGTAACCCTTGGTCTTCCTGTATCTTGGAGGTCCAGGATTGTTTAAGGATTTAGATCCAACTTGCTTTAGCTGTTTACTTAGAGGTCACATAGTAAGGTTCAGATCTGATTTAGACTAGCTCCAGGCGAATGGGAGAGAGAGGAACTTCATCCCATGTGTCCCGATGCGTTTCCCACAGGTTCAGGAGAATTCTTTTTTTTTTTTTAAACCCTTACTTTCCATTGGCTCCAAGGTAGAAGAGTGGTAAGGGCTAAGCAATGGGGGTCAAGTGACTTGCCCAGGGTCACACAGCTGGGAAGTGTCTGAGGTCAGATTTGAACCTAGGATCTCCCGTCTCTAGGCCTGGCTCTCAATCCACTGAGCTACCCAGCTGCCCCCAGGTTCAGGAGAATTCTGAAGGCTTAAAGCAAGGGTTTTTCATGCTCAGTCCACAAATCAAAAATAAAACAAAACTTAATAACTGTATTTTATTCAAATTGGTTTTCTTTATAATCCTATATATATTTATTTTATGCATTTAAATGTTATTCTGAGAAGGGGCTCATAGGTTTCCCCTGATTATGGAGGAGTGCATAACACAAAAAGGTCAAGAATCACTGATTTGGGGGACTTTAATAAATTCCAAAGTAGGCCAAATTAAGTTCAGAGAATCTTTAGAATACCTATAACTGATCTCTCCATCCTCTAGTTTTCTTTCAACCCCTTTCCCCCCCCCCCCCGCTCCCCCCCCCCACTTACACCCCTGGCTAGGCGACTGATGATGCAGTGGATTGGGCACTTTCCCTGGAGTCAGGTTAGACCCAAGCTCAAATCTGACCTCAGACACTGTGTGTAACCTTGGGCAAGTCACAACTTCTGTTTGTCTCCGTTTTAGTAGCATCTACCTCCCCGGTGTATAAGTGGAAATTTTATATCCTTTAGACTTCATCTCCCAGAATTCTTCTCTCATCCCCAAATTCCCCTTTCATTTGTGTTTACGTGTGTCTTTTACATTATTGCATTTAAGTTTTGGGAATGCCTCTCTTGTTCTCTCTCTTCCACGTGAGTGGTGAGCGTTCCCTGTTTTCTCTAGCTCTCTAGTTAAATATTATTAAATCTTTATAAATATTATACTTTGAAGATATTGAATATTATTTTTAAAATTTACACAGGGTTGCTTTGAGAATCACATATAAAAGCACTTAGTACAATGCCTAGCACATAGTAGGTGCTATATAAATGCTCATTCTTTTTCCCTCATCACCAAAAGACAAACAAAAAAACCCAACTAAGATATCTTGAGCCAGGAAAGCCCTTGTTATACCCTAAAGTCTTCAAAGGCTTTAGGATTACCCTCAGAATTGGAGTGAGGATTTGAAACAAAAAAACTGTTGACTTGTCAGGCAAATTAGTGATGCTGGAGAATACCGGCAGTGTGGTGATGAGTAGTAAGGACAGTAAAGCTTACACACAGGAGAAAATGAGGCAGATGCTGGAGCAGCCTCAGAGATGGGTCATTAACACTTCTCTTAAGAAAATGTCTTTCCAGTAGTGAAGGGGAAAGGGTTAAGGGTTCTCTTATGCTAGATAAAACAAGTTTTCAGTTCACTGGATGTGTGGTGCAGTATAGATTCAGTGAGAGGAGCCAAACCTTCCCCTTCACCATTCTGGGCAAACTACTGCTGCCTGCCTGGGTCTGCGTCAGATGGGGCTTCACTGGGCTCAAGGGAAGCTTTTCTTCAACCCAGGGAGAACCCAGAACTGCACTCCAGTCTGGCCTCCACTGTTGACTACCTTGGGACTAGTGGCCTGGGCTGCATCAGACACTTAATTAGCACTATCTCCCATCTAAAAGAAGCCAGAGACACTTAAATTGCTCCCCAAGGGCAGGGCAGGAGGCAGAGAGAAGGGGAGGAGGAGCAAATGAAGGAGATTACATCAGAAAAACAATACCACACAAACATTTCCAGGCTTATCCTCCTATCCTGCCTACCTACCCTGCCTCCTCTTCAGCACCTGGCTGGAGAGCGGGAGCCTGCTGAGACTCCTGGGGTCCCTAGAGCAACACACCTGTGCTGAGGGCTCATTACCAAGGAGCAGGATGGGGCCTGTGCTGTCTCAGTTAAGCATGAGTTGTCTTTTCCATGGTTAGTTTGGCATCTAATGTCTCTGCTGTTTCCCATCACACAGGCTAGGAAATTTATTAGAGATGTTGTGAGCTGCAGTGAGCTTAGATCTGCATGTGTTTCTGAGAAAGCCTGTGTGTCCACCAGCATGTCCCTGAAACAAAGATCAACATAGTCCTATTGGAAAGTCATGTGTGCAGAAGACAGGAGAGATCTGTCAAATGTGGGAGGAGGTATTTACAAGAAAACCCCTTAGTAGCACCAAATTAAATTCATCCTCTTTACCTTGGCATTCAAGGCCTTCTGAATCTGGCTTCTTCTAACCTTTCCAGTCTTCCCATACTCTTCCTCACTTTTCACATTCAATTCCATTCAATTAGCATTCAATATAGTTTGGGCAGTTAGGTGTTACTGTGGATAGAATATAGGCAGGTAGTCAGGAAGACCAGAGGTTAAATCTGGCCTCAAGATACTTACTAGCTATGTGACCTTGGGCAAGTCACTTAACCTTGTTGGCTTCAGGTTCCTCATCTGTAAAATGAGCTAGAGAAGGAAATGGCAAATACCTCCAGTATCTTTGCCAAGGAAACCCCAAATGAGGTCATAAAGAGTTGTTCAGAACTGAAAAACTACTGAATTACAATAACAGAATTCAATTCTATTCATATTTTATTTCATATTCTAGGCTTAGTCCATGTTTCAGCCTAACATGACTAGTTGCTATTGTAATATGGAAATGCATACTCCATATTACACTGTTTCTTGAAAATGCTGAGTTCCATATGCTTAAATCTTTGTGTCTTTGGTCTTGATGGCTTCCATGTTTAAAATATGCTTCCTTCTTTGCTCTTGTCAACCTTCCCCCACCTCCCCATCCCATTCTCACTTGGATTAAAGTGAATGAAATTCAGTGGTTTGGAGACTATGAATATATATTTGGGAAAAGGGCAGCTCTAAGATGAGAAGCATGGAAAAAGAACAGGAGACAGACTGACAAAAGGGCTCTTATGAGGGTGGAGGATGGTGAAAGAAAAATAAATCTAGGGAGTTTGGTAAGAATGACTTTGGAACTAAGATCATAAGCTATAGTGAGCAATTAGGACTAAAGATCCTATTGGATAGGAAGGATTTAGGTGATCAAGGCTGGCTGAGGGTAGGGTTTAGGCTTAGAAGATACCTTAAAGATCTGTCTTGTCCAACCTTCTCATTTAAAGATAAGGAAGGGGAATGTGACTTTGTCCTGGATCACACAAGTAAAAAGTTCTTGAAGAGGGGAAACTAAATAGTTCAATGGCAAGAACCCCAGGCCTGGATTTGGGAGGACCTAGATTCAAATCTGGCCTCAGATATTTCCTAGCTGTATGACCCTGGCCAAGTCACTTAACCCAGTCTGCCTAGCCCTTGCTGCTCTTCTGTCTTAGAATTGATACTAAGACAGAAAGCCAAGGTTTAAAAAAAGAAAGAAAGAAAGAACACTGGGCTTGGGTCAGGAAGATCTGGGTTGAAATCCTGTCTCAAACACATTAGCTGTGACCCTTGGGAAATCACGTAATCTCTCAGCCTCAGTTTCCTTATCTGTAAAATAAAAGTAACAATACTCTTAGTACTTATCTCACTGAGTTGTTGTGGAGATAAAATAAAAAAAAAACTTTAATATACTCTATAAGATTCCATTTCAAGTAGGATTGTCTTTAAATTAGTGATAGCTAAGGTGGGAGAAGGCAGACATAGTCTGATGACTATTAGAGAGTTGACCTTGAAGCCAGGAAAAGCTGGATTCAAATTCCAACTATGATGCATATAACCTTTGATTTTGGCAACTCTCTAAGACAGTAAATTACTGAGCAGATGTAGACCTCGATTGGTAGAAGGAGTTCTCATTCTGAGGTCTCCTATATCAGTAAAATCACAGGGCAATCCTGATCTTCAATTTGGTGTTAGATAAGGACAGACAGCAAAGCATCATCCAAGGACTAAGTAGAGTTTGGGAGAGGGTATTTCAAAGAGTTCAGAGAAATGAGGTGTAAGATCCCATAATCCAATATTCTACAGGAGAGATAAATTCAAGAGGGATAGGATTTACTCAAGAACAGATTGACAAATTGAACACAAATCATCCTTATGAGGAAGAAAAAAAGAAACAGCATAAAGGGACAAATGTAGCTGCACAGGAAACTCATTGCTCAACTCATTACGTGATTAAAAAGAGTAAAGCAGGGGGCAACTGGGTGGCTCAGTGGATTGAAAGCCAGGCCTAGAGATGGAAGGTCCTAGGTTCAAATCTGGCCTCAGACACTTCCTAGCTGTGTGACCCTGGGCAAGTCACTTAACCCCCATTGCCTACCCTTACCATTTTTCTGCCTTAAAACCAATACACAGTATTGACTCCAAGACTGAAGGTAAGGGTTAAAAAAAAGAGTAAAGCATGTAGTCATTTGGGATGTTGAAAAAGAATTACCAATATAGAATGGATTTATAGTAGATGATCTCTGAGATATCTACTAATGACTAAGTTCTCCAAAATGCTCTGATTCTAAAAAGGTCTATGATTCTGGGCTTCCCTTGTGGTCATAATTTTATAATATTCAGAAAATAGAGCTATCTACTCTAATATTTTCATTTTACAGATGAGGACCTATTATTACCAAAACCTAGCATGAAATCAATTGGCTAATCACTCTTTCCTCACATAAAATATTGTTCTTAGGAAAATAAATATCCTTGGCAAAAGCAGTATAGTTTCACTTAGCACTATCTTTTCATTTGGTCATTAAAGGATGTGTGAGGTGAGACATGCCTGTAGTCATAAAGTCTCCACTTCTGTGTTATATCTTGAGATGCTCTTCCTTATACTAAAGTAGATTTTAAGTTCCAAGTTGCTAATTGAATACATCATAATTGTACTGAACACTTAACATCAAGAGAGAAATATGGAAGAAGATGAAACAGTCAGGCTAGATTGATAGACTAAAGAGAAACCATATGAACACCTTGAATGTTGCTGGCAGTAGAATTGACCTGTAACAAATTTAAAGAGGCTGCAGTTTGAAGGGGGCAGCTGGGTAGCTCAGTGGATTGAGAGCCAGGCCTAGAGATGGGAGGTCCTAGGTTCAGATGTGGCATCAGACACTTCCCAGCTGTGTGACCCTGGGCAAGTCACTTGACCCCCATGGCAGCCCTTACCACTCTTCTGCCTTGGAGCCAATACAAGATGGAAGGTAAGGGTTTAAAAAAAATTAAAAAAAAAAAAAAGAGCCTGCTGTTCGAGAACTTCCTAGATGGGATTTTCCAATTTTTAAACCTTTAGACACTCAACATATATTAATCTTATTCATTCATACTATTCCCCTGTGCCCATCCTGTATATATGCCCTATATAGAAATGTCTTACACACCTTGGGGGCTAGGGGCATGATGCCCCCAATCTGGAAAATTTTCTTAAAAATTTTTGGCTCTTCCTTTGTGTCAGAGAAGTCTGATTTTTTTCTTTTTCTTTTATGGGATGTTTATACTATCTTACTGTAAAATCTGGGTTAAGTATTTGGTCATAGGCTATCTGTGGATCAATATTAAGTAAAAATATTGTATAAAAACAAATTTAAAAATACAAAATCAATATGAAAAAAATTAAAAATAAAACAAATTTGAGGAGAATAATGCTAAGCACACTGTACAGGTAATGTCATATATAACAGTACCTATATTTTATGCATTTCTGAGTTACTAAACCTTTAAAGATAGCTCTATAACTCTCCTGTTCTTTTTTCAAATTTTGACTTTGTACTTATTTTAACTTTAAAAAAGAAATTGTGCGTACTCGTGGTATTAAAAGATAAAATGTTATACAAAACTATACATTTTGTACATTTCTGAGTTTCTAAATTTATTTTCTGTGTTGTTTGCTGGTCTTTGCATGTTGTCTGCAGTTTCTCCCCCCACTCCCACCCAAGTTCCCTTTTAATTTCTTATGCTGACCTGCAAAGGGGAAAATTGTGGATGTGGAAGGGAACACCTGTATTTAACAAGACAGCAAAACTGATGAAATTTGGTACTATGAACAACTCAAGTTGCCAAAGATAATCAGTCAATAATCAAGAATCATTTATTAAGCACCTACTATGTGCCAGGCACTGTGCCAAGCACTAAAGTTACAAAAAGAGTTTTTAAAAAGTTCCTGTCCTCAAGAAGCTCATAGTCTAATGGAGAAGAAAACATGCAAACAAAAATATAAGAAGCAAGCTATATATACAAGGTAAATAGGGTAAGTAGGAAATGATTGAGGGAAGGAAGGTACTAGATTTAAGGGGGTTGAGAAAGGCTTCCTGAGGAAGATAGAATTTGAATTGGGACTCCAACAGAAGTCAATGAGTGGAATTGAGGAGGTAGAGTATTCTAAGAATGAAGTACAGTCAGAAAAAAATGCCCAGAAACAATAGATGGAGAGTTTTGCTCATGAAACAGCAAGGCCAGTATCAATGAAGAATACAGTGTAGGGAATAAGGTGTAAAAAGATTGAAAAGGTAGGAGAAAGCTTTGAAGGCCAAACAGAGAATTTGCTATTTGCTACTAGAGGCAACAGGGAGCCATTAGAGTTAATTGAGTAGAAGGATGACATGAATGGACCTGTGTTTTAGGAAAACCACTTTGGTAGTTAAATGGAAGATGGATAGGAGAGAGGCATCAGATCCACCAACAGGCTATTGTGGTAATTAAGACTTGAGGTGATGAAGACCTGCACTAGAGTGGAGGCAGTGTTAGAGAAGAGAAGAGGCCATATTTAATGATGCTGCAAAGGTGAAATCAATAGATCTTGGCAAAAGCTTGGATGTGAAGGGTGAGAAATAGTGAATATAAGAGGATGACTTCTAAATTGAGAGCCTGAGGGTCTGGGAGGATCATATTACTCTTGAACATAATAGGAAAGGTAGGAAAGAGGAATGAATCCCAGGACTGTATCTCCTCCAGGATGTAAAAAAAAAACCTGGCCTTTTCCAGATTTGTTTATGGACGCATGGCTTGGGGGCATGTTGACACTGGTTACTGGCAAGGGGGAACACTCAGGAAAGGTCAGTCTCCTAATCAGCTTCTAAAAGGGATTACAATTATATCCATCTTTCTCTTGGGGTTGGATGGGGCACTCAGATCCTATCACTTCCTCTATCCGCTCTTGTGAAATCAATTTCTGCCAATCATAGATTCTTAAACTGAGGTTTGCAAATTGTTTCCTTTAAATATTTTGATCATTATATTTCACTATTTTGGTTTAGCTTGTAATTCTATATATTTTGTTATATAAATACATAAAAACATTCAATGAAGTTTCTATGAGTCTCTAAATTCTAAATAGGCTCCTGGACTGCCAAAGAGATTCAAAAATGATCAAGAATATTTAACTTCTTTGTTATGAGAGTCCAAAAATATCTATAGAACATTGGTTTGTCGGTTGTTATCCTTTAAAATGAGGACCAAGGTGGCATCACTGGTGTGATAACTATTTCAGCAAATTTATAAAGAGGCAAAACTCTAAGCCAATAACAGATTTATTGAGAGAGACCACTGTCTCTCAGGAAAGCTGGGTCTTTGAGTTTCCTCAAACCTAAAGACAAATGACAGGGATTTCAACCAGTTATATATCCTAATTCTTCCCTTTTCGAGGACAGACACTCCCACAGCCAACCTCTTCATGCCTTAGATGGCAAAGATGAAATGCCTTACATGGTAAGTTTTCCATCTTCCTTAGGGCAGGCATTTTATACATGCCCAGGAAAACTTCCTCTTAGGGTCTTCCACAGTACAGGTCTCCTCCACACACTAGGAAGGGGCACAAACCTTCAGCCCAGAGGGCATAGCCTTTTAACCTGTTATGTGGAGGATGCTCTTTAAGTCACTCCATTCAGCTCAGCCTGCACAGGCTGGACAGGGCCACACCTTATTGCAAAATGCTGGCTTACTGTGAGTTGCAGAAAAGGAGGAGTTATAGAAGCTGCAGCTAACATGAAATCACAGAGAAAGCAGCTAAATACATTGCATTCAGCTTGCAATATAAGCATACAAAGTATAATTACCATAATTATCAATCAATATCTCAGATTCATCAAGGGGTCAGGGATTCTCATTCTCTTCACCGGAGATATCTTTGACTTGAATAAATTGGATTTTAGTGAGGCAGAGTGGCATAAAGCCTCACTCTCTCTCCCAGAGTCATCCAAGTCCAGTGAGGAGAGGCAAATCAGCACTGCAGCTGACAGCCAGGGATGCAGTGGGTAACCTTGGGTTCTTCAGTGTCTCGCCAAACTCCACCTGCTTCAGCTGCCTTCATAGCCATTGGGACAAGTTATTCGCATCCACCCTTCTGCCAGGGGAAGTCTTCATAAGCTAGATATTCCCTAAGCTAGGTTGGAGGCTTGTCAGTCACTCTCAACTGGTTTAGCCCATCTGCACAGACAGTTTATCAGGATTTGGTCACCTCATTATAGATTCTTGGAGCCACAAGTGGGAGCTGAGTGGCAGGTGGACCCTAAAGGAAGAAAGCAGCCTTGAAAAGGGACGCATAAACTCTCGCACTCTCACAGAGGTATTAGTCCTTCCTGAACACCCCATATATATGACATAAATATCCCTTTATAGGAGATATGTTGTCCTTGTGGAAAAGGCATTAGCTCTAGAGTCAGAGGACCTTCTATTCATGTACTACCTGTGTGACCCTGGGCAAGTCATTTAAAATCCTTACACATGGGGGCAGCTGGGTAGCTCATGGGATTGAGAGTCAGGCCTAGAGACGGGAGGTCCTAGGTTCAAATTTGGCCTCAGATACTTCCCAGCTGTGTGACCCTGGGCAAGTCACTTAACCCATTGCCTAGTCCTTACCCCTCTTCTATCTTAGAATCAATACACAGGATTGATTCAAAGATGGAAGGTAAGGGTTTAAAAAAAATCTTTATACATCAGTTGCCTAGCCTATAAAATGTTGGAGTTGGATTAGATGACTTCCATAGTTCCTTATAACTCTAAATTAATATCCTGAACATTGGGCAATAGTTTTCCTGTTCTGGGCCCATTCTAGTTGACAAGAGCTAAGAGGTCATGTATTTTACCTTGAGAGAGCCAGCATGCATGTAAACCATGTGCAAATTAGTGCCTATTACTTTTGAGTCTTATGACTCGGGCTTTTTGCACGCCAGGAAGCATGCAAACCTCCATCCTCAGCTGGCACTGTCCTTATCCCTCTCTCTCTCTCAGGCAGAATCAGAAACTCGAGCAAAGATTTTGGCTGAGGAGAATGTTGGGAGCCTGTCAATTTGGACAATCTTGGAATCTCATTAGTCTTAATGAATTAGTGTTTTGGAAAAAAGAGGGGATGATTAAGATGGGTGAGAATACATCTCTTTTATTTATGCTTAAAGTGAGAGAAGCCATTTTCTTTCATTTTCTTCAATCGTGCCAGGTAGGTGAGCATAAATATCTCTCAAAGGCTGCTCTCCAAACCTTCTGACTTCTCTTCACCAGCTCATCCTTTACTCTTTTTAGAAACTGAAGTGTCAGAGGAACTCATAACTCAATCTCCCATCAAGAAAATGTGACATAATGGATGGAAATCTGGTTTGGGAATCAGAAAACTTGGGTTCATATCTTTACTTTGCCATTCATTACTTGGGTGACCTTTGGAAAATCACTTCCTCTCTCCCAACATCAGTTTCCCAATATATAAAATGAAGAGATTGGACCACATGATTTCTAAAGTTCCTTCCTACTTTAATATCCTATCATCCCAATATTTGGGACACCAGATCAATTAGACAATGCCTTTCTTTCCTTGCCCAGTTTTACTTACCTCTCCCCAAATGTCAATCAAGTTGATGCAGATGCTAAAGGGGTTCATCCATTGTATATTGCAATGTAGAAAGAATACTTCTCTGCAGCAGAACGGGCAAAAAGAGATGGTGCAGGTGGGGCATGTGGATTAAGATTGAGGGAAGCAAAGGATTTCTGACCTATAAACTCATGTCCTTTTCAAAACAGGCATTTGCGGGGCAGCTGGGTAGCTCAGTGGACTGAGAGCCAGGCCTAGAGATGGGAGGTCCTAGGTTCAAATTCGGCCTCAGACACTTCCCAGCTGTGTGACCCTGGGCAAGTCACTTGACCCCCATTGCCCACCTTTGCCACTCTTCCACCTATGAGTCAATACACAGAAGTTAAGGATTTAAAAAAAAGAAAAAAACGAACAGGCATTTGCACTACAAGTAGGAAACTGTCACTTCATGGCAAAATTACATTTTGCCAAGGGAATATGACAGTGACAGAGGCAGGTGGAGAGAGATGTTCAAAGGGAGGGAAAGGGTCAGAGACAAACCACCAGGAATAACACACACAGAGAGACACACACAGACACAGAAGAGCTACAAGTACAGGAAAACAAAGGATTAGAGAAACAAGGGGACTAATAAAAGGAGATAAGTAGAGACAAATTTCATCTTAGAAAAATATGGACTGATCTTGAATTTGCCCATGAGTTTTGGCTATTCGTGTTCCTAAGAGAAACAGAGCACTTTCTGATGGAAGCAGAACCTATTTAGAACCTGGGGGAAGAGTCAGTGAAAAGATGAATTGTTAGCTTGGGAATAATTAAACCAACAACAATGGCCATATGGTGGCATGGTGCTTTACAAAGGTTTTTTTTTTTTTTTCTGATAATAATTCCATGTAGTAGATGGCGTAATCATGCCTACTTCCTTTTCAAAAGACCTCCCCCATTTTATCAGATTATATATTATCTCTACAGATGTGAATTACACCCCCTCCACATCTTAGTTTCTTGAGCTTTTTGGATCACATGCTCAGAGCTGGAAAGGACTTTAGAGGTTACCTAGCCCAGTTACTTAATTTTACATATAAAGAAACTGAGGCTTATAGAATTTAAATGACCCATGGAAGGTGCATTGGTTATTAATAATGACAGGGTTGTGATCTGAAAGGAGGTTCTCTTAATTGTAATGCTCTTTTTTTAAGTATCACAGTTGAATCTCTTCTGTGGCCAAAAAATTCAACACTTGGAGACCAGTCCTGGTGATGAACCTCTCCAGGTCTATTTAGACAACTCCCTTTAGACTTCATCTACACTTATATTCTGGGTTCATTCTCAAAGTTGGCTACAACTTGTGATTCTCCTGTCATAGCCTGGGAACCAATTGCTGACATGATAACAGGGTATCAGAATAGGATCCTAATGGAAGAATCCCCATAATATTGATGTGTGAACAGGACCTTAGCAGTGAAATAACCTGCACAGGGCCACATGACTAATAAGAATCCCAGGACACACCAGGTTTTCTAATAGGCTTTCCTCCTCTTATTAACTTAAGAAGAGATCAGAAAGAATTTTCAAGGAAAACTGAGTGCTTCAACCCCACAAATTTTTCTCAACACCAAGTTTTTTTGGCCACTTATGCAATAAACGAATGGGAGGAAGAAAGACAAAAGACCCAAAGCTTCAAGGGATTCCCACTTGGAGTTATCACCTCATTATTTAATCTCTGTTTTTCAGGAAATGAGAAAGTATATAAAGTTGTCAAAGATTTTAGGAATCCCAGGAAATGTGAGCTTCGGCTTGCTCTCTCCTCTCCCAAGTCCTGATCAACTCTGGCCCCTCTGGAGTAGAGCATGAAATGATCATTCTCCACCAAGTAGGAGGGTCTTTGTCAAATGATCTTGAACCTAGGTTTGCAAAACAATAAATAAAGATACTCGTTTAATAAGCCTAAGCCCAGTAGCTGAACAGGATATCCCAAGATGTATTCATGACTTTTCTAAGGTGCCATTAAGAGGCTTTCATAGACGCAGGTTCTGGGGAATAAGATTTCTTTTACTGTGATTCTACCCTAACCCTGAAATAACTCTAAGTAAATCTCTAAAACAAAGCTTAAATATGGCTCACATAACACTGTCACCCTATAACATGAAGGTCCCTATAAAAAAGGCACATAGTATACAATACAGGCTTCACATACATAATAATTTGTTTTTCCTGCATAGAAACTGCATAAGACTCACAGGTGTGCCTTAACAAATACAGAACACATAAAACATCTCAAATAACTCATTACACTCCCACACAAAGGTCATAAGATCATAGATTTAGAGCAGACGTTGAGTCTATTCCATCCTCCCTAGTCACAAGACTTTTCTACAAAGAGCTCATAACTGATTCTCTAAAAATTGTATTTTTTTTCTTAAGGACACTCTACTTTGAAAAAGCAGTATCAGTGGTCAGCCTCTAACTCCAGCAAAGAAACCCTGCTTATGTTAGCTTTTGTGGACAGGCAGTCCCAGCATGGGAAACCTTGTAGTTCCTAGCTCAAAGTTATTGGAAACACTCCTTCCTTCTTACCTCTGCAGCTCAATTTTCCTTTTTTCCTTATTGAAGTAATAACTCCCCCCAAACCCACTGGGCAGTTGTGATGGGGTTCCCCATCTTCACAACTCTTCTGGGTCAGAAACAAAATAATGAATGCTTCACTGAGCTAATTTGATTTCAAATGTGACCCATATTGGGTCTGGCAATGGTCTAAATAGTAACGTAGAATAGAATTTCAGCATCACAGAGTAAGAAGGGAACTCAGAAACCATCTAGATGGACTCTAAACTGTGTAAGAATTCCTTTTACGACATATCTCACAAATGTTCACCCATCCTCTGGTGAATGAGAACAAACTACTCTCTGAAACAGCCCATATTACTTTTAATTGTTAGGAAGCTTTGAGGGTTTTTTGTTGTTTTGTTTTGTTTTGTTTTTTTAAATCAAGTCTAAATTTGTCCCATGGTAAATTGTACCCATTCCTCCTACAAGAATAAGTCTTAAGACCCTTCACCATACTAATTGGCCTCCTTTAGAATCCTTCCATGTCTTTCCCTAAAATAGGATATCCAGATCTGAACACAGCATTCCAGATGTGGTCTGATTACTGCAATGTAAAGCAGTGCTATTGCTTTTCTGGTCTGACAGTTAGAACTCAGGTAGGGCAAACTGGCCTTTGTCTTAGGTCCTGAGATTCAGAGAGGAATTATTTCTTTTCTAGAGAGTAGTGTCTCGCAAAGAACATTGCTCTTCTGTTTTCCAAACTAATTGTTTAAGGTGGGCTGGGGAAGGTAAGAACTATCTGTAAGAGCCAATGTCTCATGAGAGCATGGTATGGTGAAAAGAACATTTGATTTGAAATCAGAGGACCTGAGATGAGTTTGGCTCTGCAACTTAGCAGTTGTGCTACCTTACTAAGATTCAGTTTCTTTATTTGTAAAGTGGGGATAATCATAACCAGCTAGGATAAGCTGAAAGTAAACAGAGGGAATGAGGAAATAGAATATTGGAAAAACCTGAAGGTAAGAAAAAGATAATAAATAGAAAACATTATTCCTAAGAGCAGAACCTGGGGAGAAATTGGTAGTAATTGCAAGTCAAAGTGCCTGTGTATAGTGGAGACTAAAATCCTCTGGGATTCCTCAGCATCATGATTTGGAGCCTTTTTCCTCATAGTTTGAAGTTTGAATAAAAAAAAAATTATTATACCTTAAGATGGGCAGCTAGATAACACAATGGATAGAAGGCTGGGCTTGGAGTCAAGAAGACCTGAGTTCAAATCTGTCCTCAGACACTTACTAACTGTGTTAACCCACTTTTACTCAATTTCCTCATCTGTAAAATTAGCTGGAGAAGGAAATGGCAAAACTACTGCATTATATATTGCCAAGAAAACCCCAAAAGGGGTAACAAAGAATCAACATGACTGAAATGAATAAACAACAACAATAAAACTTAGAAATATCATCTCATCTCATTACGATTCCTACAGTCTCAATACATCAAGAGGAAGGCCTGTATATAGCATTTCAAATAGACTGCATAGAGGATTCAGGAAAAATGTGGGGTGACAGTTGCAGAAAATGAGTGAGTACCGAAGTAGATTAATCTACAATTGCCAGATTGTGGAGTTCCCAGATCAGTGCAATCACAGTTCCATTAGAGAATCAATAGCACATTTAAAATGGGAATTTTAGAGATTTTATTTACAAATTGTCTTTTTTCACATTTAATTTATATTCAAATTGAAATGGAAGATAAGATATTGCTACTTCCACATTTTTATATTTAGAACACAGCAATAATTTGTAAATTTAAAAAATAGGTTTCAGAACATGCAAAAATGATACCGCTAGGATTCTCTCTCCTAAAACTGCCTTATATTTATTTTGTATATATTAGGTACATAGAATACATATGTATAAATATGTAGTTATATATGTTCTCTTGTCTCCCCATTAAAATATGAGCTCCTTTAGGACAGAGCATCTGTCATTTTTATATTATTTTTATATTGGTATCACCACTGTATAGTATGGTGCCTGGTACATAAGAAGTATTTAATTAATATTTGTTGGTTGAATGAATGAATCTATAGCTTATATGAGCTCAAAAAAAAGGAATTTGAAAAAATCTAATAACTGTTAAAATATAAAAAAGTGTATTTCCCCAAATAACATTACCCATATACAAAAAGAACTTTATTGTCTTAGCCAGCCTAGATACTACCTCAAAGAAAAGGTTTTCATAACCCAAAGCTTCTTCTAGGATAGTCTTGTTCAAAATATACTGGAGAGAAGTAAGGGACTAGGAGAAATATGTGACATGGGGGAGGTGACATCTTATGACTCTGCCTGGTACATAATAGGTACCTAATAAATATTTGTTTAACTTAATTAGAAAATTGCTTGATGAATCTTCTCTATAGGAGGTAATAACAGGAGCTGTGGATGAAAGAAGATCTATAACTGATGCATGGGGAATATGGCCTCAGATCTTCAGAGTCAAACCATGGTTTTACTCAGATGCTGTTACAAAAGTTCTACAAAAGCTAAAGAGAAGTAGGACCAGAAAAAGGAAATAGAGTACATAAAATAGTTACTTAATTGGGCTATAATAATAACTGTGAAAATTTACAATGCATGCGATCCAATATATGTTTTTTTAAATGCAGATTAGAGTATGCATTTAAAATTCTGTAATATCATAATTTAGGTCCATATAATTACCATCTAAGTAGTCATTGTCTCTATTTCCTACATCAATTTTAAATAAGAAAAAAAATTTTTAAGGGTCTACAAATATTCCTTTCTTATCTTTGGGCTCATTTATATTGACTTTAATTGTCAAAGTTAGAATTAGTTAAGGAGTAGGTGCCAAAGTCTTCAAGGATTTTGCCAAAATCATTGTCAACACTTCCAAGAAAATCAGTTTTATTATAGTCTCTCAATGGAAGTACCAGAAATGATGTTAGTATCAGCTTGAGGGTCCTTAATAAAAAGCTATCAAAGTAGATATGCCAATTCTAGGATAACAAATGTGCTAAGAGTTAGGTATACAAGGACTCTTCCAATAAGATTAGAGATGAGAACAACTACTGTACACTATAGGATTGACAAAATTTGTTTGCTTAGATGCATCCTATCTTTTATTACTTACCTCTACCCAGCCATGTGTTACAATTATGCATGTTCATCTTCTAGAACCCATTTCTATCATCTGGGTCAGCATCAGGATTCAACTTGGTGTATTTGCTTAAAACTCTTCATTGGTTGAGGAAAAGATTATATTACAGGTATGTATAGGTGGAATTGGAGAGAGCTTGGGAGAAGAGAGATCTTCTTGCTTCTAGCTTCAAGACAGGGTATACAACTTGGCACCAACAAATCCCTGATTTCTAGATTGCTTCTCTAAATAAAAGGGAATTTTCCTCTTGAATCAAATCAGGTGCTTTCTATGGGTTGAGTTATCTTGCTCCCAACTGGAGAGCTCATATACTTGTGTGTTGTTAAGTATATCATAACTAATATAAACTTCTATGACTTATTTTTGTTATCAGCTTGCTTAAATGCGTTTATCTGCTACTTACTGGTTGTGATGGTCTCTATAAAAAGAATTTGATATAAAGCTTGGGGCCATCCTTCTCCTTTATGGGAAAGTGACCGGTAAAGTGGTATGAACCAAAAATCATTTCCCCTAGATTAGAAATATTAAATTCTAGTTTAATATCCTTGGTTGGAAGAGAGTACCCAGTCTGTACCCCCAATTTCATGCTCCCCTTACAGGCAGGAATCAAAGTTTCCTTTGTAGAGGAGTGGGTAAGATTCCTGGGAATCTCATTTAGACAAATGACAGAGAGATAACTTAAATGGGATACACATATTCCCCACACATATAATAATCAAATTATATAACATATATGTACAATACTTTACTAACTTTAAAGTGCTATATAAATGCTAGTTATTACTATTATTACATAATGTATAGACTTAGTAAAACATGAAAACAAACCAGTCCCCACATGACAGCATTCTCTTGAGTATGTCATTTTGAATTTTATTCCTCAGCACTTAATTTTTACTATCTTTGGGCTCCTCTCTACAAATACCCAGTTTGGCCAGTTACTGAATCTCACAGAAGTTTAGTTTCGTCATCCATAAAGTGAGGATAATAATGTTTGTAAACAACTTATCTAAGGGCTGTTGTGAGGAAAGGCCTTTGCTAACCTTGAAGTACTGTATAGTAGTGAGTTGTTATTGTTATAGGAACTTTGACTAGAAGTTAAAGAGGATGAAATAGGAGGTCCAAACAAGAAAGATCCTTGCTTCTGTAATACCCAAGATAAGTCTAGAGAAGACTGATCATCTTTGAACTGGAAGATGCCTTGTACGATGAGTTGAGGCTAGTGACAAATGCTAAGGAAAAGAAATGAAGATTTTTTAAAGCTATGTTGGGGTCAAATTATTAAAAGAGGCATCAAGCTTTGACTTGAGATAGATGAAATAATAATGGAAGATGGAGAAAAGATAGCAAACAGATATTATTTCATTACTGTACTTTTCTACCAAGACAACATCTTTAGACTAGGAGAAATAGAACATAGATGGTTGACAAGGAGTTAAAAGTAAAGGCAAGTTAGGTGGTGGTGAGAGAACACTTTGCTGACCTTGAAAGCTCCAATTACCAGGCTTGAACAAAGTATATCCCAGGATACAGAAAGAACTAGTTGGTGAAGTTGGTATTCATCCTTGAAAAATCATGGTTGTTAAATATGTTCACTGTTTAGAGAGAGGCAAATACTGCAAAGATTTTCCACAAAGGAAAAGAGATAGATTTTTCCATATTATGTAATCCAGAAAACTCGATGTTGATGCTGGGTAAAATTCTAGAATTTTTTACTAAAGGGATGGTTTATGAGCATTTATAAAATAGTGACAACTAAAAATCAGTATAGCTTCATCAAGAACTGGTCACATTAGACTTATCTCATTTCCTTTTTTTGACAGGGTTACTAGCCTAGTAGTCCAGGAAATACCATAGATATAGCATGCTGGGTTTTTCAGCAAAGCATTTAATGAAGTCTCTCACATTATTCTTGTGGACAAGTTGAAGCAATGTAAATGGGGGAAAATAGTATAGTTTAGGAGGATTTGGAATTGGTTGAATGATTGTACTCAAATAGTAGTGATTAATGGATCAATGGAGACCTGGAGGGAGTTCTCCCACAGAATACTTCTCTGTTCTGTTCAATATTTTTATCAATGATTTGGATGATAACATAGCATGCTTATTGAATTTGAAGATGGCATGAACCTGGGAGGGATAACTAACTTGTTGGATGAGAAACTAAAGATTTACAGAATCCTAACAGAGTAGAATAATTGACTGACTCAGATAAGGCGAAACTTAGTAGGGAAAAATGTGAAGTTCTACACTTGTTTAAAAATAAAAATCAGTTGTAAAAAAAAGTACAGAATAGGGGAGACATGGCTAGATAATAGTCTATGTGAGAAAGAAGTAGAGATTTTAATGGACCACAAAAGCTCAATATATGCCAAGAGTGTCACATTTTTTAACTGGGTCTAGGATGTAGGCACAGCATCCAGTTATGCAATCAAGTTCCATTCAAAAATCATTATTAAATATTTATTATGTGCCAGGAATAGAGACGATGCAAAGACAAAAATGGATCATTCACTATCCTTAAGGAACTTAGATTCTAAGGTGGGGGGAGCATATATGCAAATAAATACCCCCAGAGTAAATACAAAATAATAGAGGAGGCTACTGAACTGGATGAGGAGTCAAGAAAGAGAATTCTTTTGGAGGCAGCACAGGCTAAACCTTGAAAGGAACTAGGGATTCCAAGAAGTGAGACAAAGAGGGAGAACATTCCAGGTATGGGTGAAAACCTTTGCAAAGGCCTGGAGGTAAACAGAGAATAGCAAACAGGACAATTTGTGTTGGCTGTAGAGCAGAGTGATAGTAAGAAATGAGAGTGCATTGGAATATCAATTTGGAAACTATTTGGATAACAGATTTCAGGACAGTAGGCAGGAAAAAGGAAGATTTGGAGGTAAAGAAGCTATTAAAGTTGTCCTGGAGAGAGGTAATAAAGGCTGGATCTAGACCATATGAGTAAGAAGAAAAAGATTTTGGTGAAAGTGTTGACAAGATAAGACATTGATTGAATATGGAAGATAAGGGTGTTGAGAGCTGCTACTCCAACACTGTGAACCTAGGTAAAAGGAAGGATGATGGGTCCCTCATCATAAAGAGAAAAACAGAAGAAATTTGAGTTTAGTGGTAAAAAAAAAAGAATTAATTCTCTTTTGATTATGTTGAATTTGTGATGCTTATGAGACACACAGGTGGAAATGTTGGACTAGAGCTTAGAAATGAGGTGAAGCCTAGGTATATAGATTGGGCAGTCACTGTTAAAGGAGAAGATGATTGACTTTATGGGAGAGGGAATTAAGAGAAAGAAGATAAAAAGAGTAGAAAAGAGGCACTGAGTAGAGTCCTGGAAAATACTCATACATGGCAATTAGGATACAGATGATGATCCCCCAAAGAAGACTGAAAAGGAGAGTTCAGACAGATGGAAAAAGCAAGAGAAGGCAATATTAGAAGAGAGAATATCCAAGAGTGTATACATATATATGAGAAAGTGTACCTATCTATAATATATATTTCTGTACGTAGGCACATAGACACATAGACCCATGTATATGCATGTTTATATATGTGTATATATTGTAATGCATAAATCCTGCATTACAATATTTACATATAAATACATTTGTGGAAAAGCTCACGGGAGCTTATGTTGTGATAATAGACAAATAAGTCCTAAAGTGATGATAATGATGGTCCCACTGTACTATGCCCTGGTCAGACCATATCTACAGTATTTTGCTTAGTTTTGAGCACATTGTGCTCAAAAAATGACATTGATATATCTAAAGAAAGAGAAATGGACTGTTATAAGGGAATAAATCTAGTAGGCTATAAACTGGTTGTAATAAGGGAATAGGCTAGAGGTAATAGAGAAATTAAGGCAGAGGTAAGGTTGTAATAGGGAATAAGACAGGTAAGGGACTAAAGGTAGTGTGAATAGAGATAAGGCACTGTGGATAGGGTTTGTGGATCCCTAAGGCCATAAAGTGGATAAGGAAGGTACAATGGTGAGGGTGGTAAATTGAGGTGATAGGAGAAGTAAGGGAATGACTGAGTTTAGGGAATATAAACACGGAGGTATAAAGAGTTGCAAGGGAGAGGATGAGGTATTTTGGGCAGGCAGCTGCAGCCTGGGAGACACAGACTGGGACACAGTTTGAGACAGAGACACTAAAGGGAAACAGACTGAGCCCTTCAGGTAGGAAGGGCACTTCTACAGACAAAGGTTAGGGCCAGCCAAGAATGGCTTGAAACTGACTAGAGGGCTTTCTAGTCAGTTTCTCAGGTTCACAAAGGAAGAGTCCAGAGGAAGTATTGAGATTACACTCCCTCCAAAATGGACGCCTCCAATTCCCTTCAGGACCCAGAGACAATATTATTCCTTTCTCCCCTTCTCCTTCTCTTATCAATCAACTAATGAACTAGCAAAAGGTTTGATTAAGTGACAAACAGGGTTTATTGAGTTTCAGGGTTGATTGGAAGGGATGGAGGGATACAAGGTAACTCTAACAGCCGCCTAGAGAAAGCTTCAGGTGGGGGAGGGACATAGGAATGTGAGACTGAGAAAGGATCTGCCAAACTCAGCCCTGAGAGGTTTTGTAACCTATAGGGTTAGGAAAGTTGGATACAGTGATTCAAGAGATAATTTGTAACAAGGGCAAGTCCTATTTGACTATGGGGAAACTAAATCTACCAAGTTTGAAAGCTGACACCCAGATCCACCCTCCTTTCAAAACCTTACAGAAATTCAGGAAAGGAAAATGATGATTGGGAATAGGATTAGGTTAGGTTAGGGAGATCCAAAGGAAATAGTTAAGCTAACAAATTTTAAGAGAAAAGCTGCAGAATATAGGCCAGGTTTTCAGTCCAAAGATAGAGTTCAGTTGACCATCCTACTCTCATTGATTCTCCAGGGTCAACTGACTAACCTCAGGATTCTAAACCCTTTTCAACTGTCAGAAACTCTGTAGTAAGGTTTTGCAGGGTTGATATGCACCCTTTTGCACTACAGGACATATAAGGGGACTGGCGACTAAACCATCAGCAGTGATTCCCAAAGTGGGTGCCACTGCCCCTTGGTGGGTGCTGCAGTGATCCAGCAAGGCGGTGATGGCCAGGTGCATTTGTACAGGTGAATAACTGTAAGGGGGCAGTGAGAGTATGTGACAGGTGGCGCTAAGTAATATTTTTTTTCTGGAAAGGGGGGCGGTAGGCCAAAAAAGTTTGGGAACCACCGCATCAGAGGATTAGTTTAAGAAACTAGAGATGTTTAATTTTGGAAAAGAGGGCAACTAGGTGGCACAGTGGATAGAGAGCCAGGCTAGAGGGTCAGGAAGACTCATCTTCCTGAACTCAAATATGGCCTCCGATAGTTACTAAGCTATGTGATCCTGGGCAAGTAACTTAACCCTGTTTGCCCCACTTTCCTCATCTGTAGCTGGAGAAGGAAACAGCAAGCCACTCTAGTATCTTTGAAAGAAAACCCCAAATGGAGTCATGAAGAGTCAGACACAATTGAACAACAAGAAACCTTGGGAAAAGAACATAGAAGGGGGTGATATTGGGCTAGTGGGTAGATGGGGCATGACAGTTGTCAATCTATTGTATGTAAGAGGAATTAGACTTGTTCCATTTGCCTCAAAGAGTTGATTTAAGGGAAGTCAGTAGCAGCTACCAAGAGTTACCAATAAGTAACTAAGCAATAACGATAACAATAAGTAAGTAAGCAATAGTTAGCAAGTGGTAGTTAACAAGTTACAAAGTAAGTGCTAGGGTACAGATTCAAGGGTAGGGTTCTAAGAGCAGCTGGGTGGCTCAGTGGATTGAGAATCAGGCCTAGAGATGGGAGGTCCTGGGTTCAAATTTGATCTCAGACACTTCCTAGCTGTGTGACCCTGGACAAGTCACTTAACCTCTATTGCCTAGCCCTTATTGCTCTTCTGCTTTAGAACCAATACATAGTAGTGATTCTAAGATGGAAGGTAAGGCTTTTTAAAAAAAGGGGTTAGGGCTCTAACTCCAAACCTAGGATATTTTCTACTACATATCCATTTATCTTACTTGAAATTTAAATAACTTGCACCTCAAAATTTATTCACTTTATAGCAAAATGGAACTGTGTGTTTTTGCTGAACTATAGGGAATAGGAGGGGAGCAGATAACACCAGAGAAGAGAAAGTGGATAAATTTAGGGGCATAGGATTGTGGTTTCCACAAAATTATCAGTCTGGAGAGAAACCAAGAGACTGACTGCTGGTCCATCTCTCATATATATTATAGATGAGATCTAAATAGCTGAAGAAAGTTGTCCAAAGTATATGACAGAGCAAGGACTCAACTTCTGCTTTTTCTGATTCTTAATCTAATTAGTACTAATTCTGTTTTATGCCAAGATGATCACTGGAGGGGAAAAATCTCTGTCCTTCTTCCCTCCTTCTCCTCCCTCCACCTTTCTTTCCTTTGCCCTTAGTGGCAACACAAATATAATCCCTAAAATGGGGAACTTCCCAGAGGACTGTATTGTCTCTCTGGGAAGAGGATAATTTAGATGAGGTGGATGCTTCATTTCATTAAGTTGTACTTAGATTCAGGTCACTGTTCCAGTGACCCCTGACCACCCTGAGAAAGAGTAAAGCATTTAGAAACTGCTTCCAATAAAAAACAACTTCCTTCTTCCCTTCCCTTTCCTTCCCTTCCAGTATTATCCTGACAGTAGTCAGGTTCATCCTGCATTCTGTGAAAAACAAAATATCTTCAACATGTCAAGGTCTATAATGTAATCCATGTGGGCATTCCTTTCACCAACTCGGATTACATCTCCTCTTCCATTTCGTATCTGGGCTTTGAAAGCTACTTGACTGAAAAATGTTTCACTCTGTGGTCAGCCTGGCAGTGAATGTTTCCTGTCTTAGCTTGACTAGTCAGACATAAGAGACCTTTACTTGAGGCCTTTCCATATCAGCACTCCCTGTCACAGCCATAGATAAAAAATGCTGTATAAATATGAGATATCTTTCTGCCTCTTCTCCCCAGTCATGCTCATGATGATGGTGTATCAGAGCCATAACTAGGGTGGAGTAGCTAGCATCCAAAATTAAACAGCACAAAAATTGAAAATAATGACCTAAAGAGACTGTGAAACAAAACCATTTGCTTCATTTACATGTTTAAGATAAGAGGGCACAATGCAACTACCAACAATTTGGAAATTGGTCTTGATCAAGGACACATGAAAAACTATTGGGTGGGGGGAGTGCGGGGGGTGGGGGTGGGGGTGAAGGGGATAGGAGGAGCATGAATCAGGTAACCATGTTAAAAATGTATATTAATAAATGTTAAAAAAAAAAAAAAGATAAGGGGGCAGCTGGGCGGCTCAGTGGATTGAGAGCCAGGCCTAGAGACAGGAGATCCTAGGTTCAAATTTGTACTCAGACACTTCCTAGCTGTGTGACCCTGGGCAAGTCACTTAACTCTAATTGCCTAGCCCTTACCACTTTTCTGCCTTGGAGCCAATACACAGTATTGACTCCAAGATGGAAGGTAAGGGTTTAAAAAAAAAAAAGACTCTCTGATTTACATTTTTAAGATACTTGTTCTGCCTTAGTAGAGTAGAAAAAACTGAATTGAACAACTAGTTAGTAAGAATAATTGATTTAAATAGGAACCTACCAAATAATTCTAACTTCCTCACCCCTTCTCTAGATACGGCTCCTCAGGCAAACTTCTCTGGGGTCTAATTCCACATAGCTTTCTTCACACGGTGGCTTCCTGGGCAGTAGTTTCATGGTGCCTGAGATCTGTTCCCATGGAATTAGTGTCCCTTCCTACTTAGCTGAGGCAACATGGCATAGTGGATAGGATTCTGGTAGAGTAAATAGAGCTATATGGGGTCAAATCCTACCTCAGACCCTTACTATCTGGGTAAGTCACTTAACCTCTTTTCCTTATTTATAAAATGAGAAGCTTTGACTTGATGGCTTCTCAGGCACTATCTATCAATAAATCCTTAATTCTATTCATTTCTTTGAATTAATTCTGGCATTATATTTACATCCCAAATCATAAAGTTGAGGACTTCTTTCATTGTTATTCAGAATTCATTGTTATTGTTCTGGATGCAGGACACAGAAGAAGAAACAATCATCATTCCAAGCATCAGCTGAGACATGAGGCACGAATGGCGATGCCTAGAGGAGGATGGAAGAATAGTTCATGTCTGATTCATTTTCTGCAGCTCAAAATGCTCAAGAAGATCTGGGTCTCAACCTCTTAGATTTAACTTAGAAGAGAGACACAGTCAGATAGTTAGTTCTCAGAGGGGAGACCTGAGATCCAATCTGATGCTGACTCAACTTCTCCTCCTCCTAAATGGGAAGACTTCTCTTTTCTCTCCCTCCACACATCCCCACCCCCTACGGTTGTTAGTAGGCAAAACTGACTCACAGTGGTATCATTTTTTCACAATGATTCAGCTGTTGCTTCTACTCCTGCCATAGGCAGGCATGTAGCATCTTACTTCCTGCCTTTGTGACTTTGCTCCTGGTGATCCCCATGCTAGGAATCTACTCCCCCCCGCCCAAACCCTTGCCTACTGAAACTCTACCCATTCTGAAAGTCATATTCTCTCTCTTCCAGGAAGCTGTCCATGATGCTCCCTTCCTCCCCCATAGCATTCTAACACCTCCCTCGTGTACTTATCATTTTGAATTACAATTATTTTATACGTGATATATCCTCCTACTCTATTTCAAACTGCATGAGGGTGGGCTTCAGGAATGGAGCGGGGAGGGAGGCATATCAGTGTACATAGCTGCAAAAAGGGAGGGACAATTGACAAGGTAAAAAACCAAATTGCTCACAGTGGGTCAGAGCCTCTCCAATTGCAGACACATTGGCATTCTGCTCCAATCTGAGTTGCTTAACTATGACTTTCAAGATCCCACCTGCTGGCTCAGTGGATTGAGAGCCAGGCCCAGAGATGGGAGGTCCTGGGTTTAAATCCGGCCTCAGACACCTTCTAGCTGGGTGACCCTGGGCAAGTCACTTGACCCCTATTGCTTAGCCCTTACCACTCTTCTGCCTTAGAACTAATACACATTATCGATTATAAGATGGGAGGTAAGGGTTTAAAAAAAAAAAGTCCTACCTGCTTCATTTTCCTCTAATAATTCAATCCTTCTGGTCCTTTGACATAGTTTGTTGGCTTTACTCCTACTCATCTAAAGTTCCAGATCCCACTTACCCACAATCCCTCTGCTGCCTCTATATACTCTGTCCCTAGACCAGTGATGGGCAAACTTTTTAAAGAGGGGGCCAAAGGAAAGGAAATATTCCTCTGTCAGTCTGTTTCTAAGGCAACTCTTTCAAAGTTTCATTGTATTGTATCCTACTCATTGTATTCATCAGATTAGGAATACTGTCATGTGGCTGGATAGAACATTTCAGGGGGCTGCATCTGGCCCACAGTCATAGTTTGCCCATCACTGGGCTAGACAATAGTTCCTCAAGAGCATCTAGGTGGCACAGTGGATAGAGTCCTGGGTCTGAAATCAGGAAAATTCATCTTCCTGAGTTCAAATCTGGCCTGAGATATGAGACCCTAGGTAAGTCATTTAACCCTATTTGTCTTAATTTCCTCATTTATAAAAGAGCAGGAGAAGAAAATGGGAAACCACTCTAATATCCTTGCCAAGAAAACCCAAAATGGTATCATGAAGAGTCCAACATGGCTAAACAACAATAAACTAGAGCTCCTGGAGTGGGAAAGGGGGAGGACGTTTTGAGAAGAAATTCTGATTGACAGCATGCCAACTCACCTGTGGGCTTGAATTTATAATCGTCTCTATCTTCCCTTCATCTTACTTCCTCATCTACTACATCTCCTAGCGAAAACTCCCAGTAATGTGTCCAGCTTGTCCTGGCAACCCGGACAAGTACCCTTTGTAGTTCCCCGAGTGCCTAGCCCAGAGGCATGCAGACAGGAAGGGGATAGAGAAGAGGGACTGAATCAGTGATTTCAATGATCCAGGGAACTCCTGTGGAAGGAGACTTCCTTTGCCAATGCAAGCTAGCCCTTTCTCTGCCACTTAATCTTAGAGACTTGCCCAGAGCCCTGAGAGCATAAGTGATTTACTCAGGGTCCCACAGTCAGTATATGTCAGAGTCACTTGAATTTGTCATGGTTGGCTCTCTATCTCCTAAGCTGGGCTGCCTCCCATTATATCTAATAGAAAGCTTAATTAATTCTTGTTGAATTGAATGATTGATCTTGTTCAGTTATTCAGGAAATTTAAACGTATTTGAGTGTTAACTCTGGCTAGCACTATCCTGGAAGAGATACAGGGGAAGTAAAAGACAGAATCCCTACCTGCAAAGAGTTTCACATCTAGTTAGTGAGATAGTGTATGTATATTCACACACACACTCATTTTTGTATATATACATGCACATGTGTATGTTTTATATGTAGATACACACATGTATGTGCATGTATTTATAAACAAATCCCCTATGCATTTCATATATATTTTATACATACCTGCATGTACACACATGTATGTGTGCGTGCACATACATGCGTGCCACACATATACACGCATATGTGTATTGTGGATATCTATATCTATATATCTCTTTTTGGGCATTTCCTAAGCTCCACCATGGAGCTGAGCTGGGACAGGGAAAAGGTAGTGCCTAGATGAGGATGGAAGACCTGGCACATGTCCTATCCCTCATTTTCTACACTCACAATGCTCAAGAGGATCCGAGTCTCCACCTCTTACACTTAAGATAGAAGACAGAGACAGACAGTACAATCCTAGAACGTGGGGTGGGAATGGTGAAGCTTAGGATAGACTACCTAGTTCATGTCTTAGTCTTCATTTCCTGCACCCCTACATAAATGTATACATATGTATACATATGTGCATATTTACATATTTGTGTATACAAACACATATACCTAATGTGTGTGTGTGTCTAAGGCAGTGTATGTGCTGAAGTCTAATTTGTATTATTCTGAGGGAGTTTAGGGAAGAAAAGCTCCAGGGAAGCATTCTTGGAGAAAGTCAGACTTGAGCTGAGTCTTGAAGAATGCGAAGGATTTGGACAGACAAGGTCAAAAGGGGGTTGGTGACATCGTCCCTACTGTCCCAGAAATGCTAAGGCAAGAAGGAATTGTGCCTTTGGTGTTGACACTCCTCAGTAGTGCCGTACTAGCTCTAGCATGCAGCTTACAAGCCAGAATTAGAACTGAAATCCTCCCTGATCAGCAGGGGCACGGTGCTAGCTGAGGTGGTGATTAAATTCCAACCCTGACAAATCAGTGTATATTTTTATATTTGCTCTTTTTTAACTAATTAGCTCTCAGATGAAGCACTTGGTAGAAACTTAAGGGTAACAAGAAGCAACAATTATATAAGTACAGTTTGTGTGGAAAAGAACATTTGGAAATCTGCATGTATGTATACACACCCACACACATACACAAACAACACAGGACATGTAGATAGAGTTGCAAGGCAGAATGAGGTTCTTTACTACCCTGTAGATCATACTGATTTATTTTTGGCAACTTCCAACTTCCAGGGGTAGTTCCTTATTATTAGCTGATTCATCTCTGTCATCTGAATGGCCTTTGTTGATATTTTAACCAGCCAATAATAACCAAGGACTTTTCAGGCTGATCTCATAGGGCAGCTCTCTGTGGAATAAGACTCCTGTTTCCTGGTCTTTGAGTAGGCACTATTATTGTCCTCTCGGTGGACATTCCTTCTCCCCCTTGGAGTCTCCAAACTTGTCCTCTCTGGAATTCTGGACTTGACTAGCTCCTGAGATACTCACCTAACAGGTAGACCCTAAGTAAAACTATTCAGTGTTCAAAGCATTCTATGTGAATGCAAGTAATTATTCAAAGACAGAGCACATGAGCTCTCTGTTAATCTGTTTACCTTTAACAGAGGATACGCTAATTCAAAACAAAGATACTGGATCAAATCATATAGCAAATAAAGTACAAGATTCCCTACATTATGTATGAAGGTATACTCTCTTATACCATACCACCCATGTGGAAGAACACACATATATGTGCATACACAGAACCCATGTAATGGGGGAAGTGCAGGAAGGGGAAAAGGCCCCACACCTGAGTGACCAGGGCACATGCCACAAGAACCCTTATGGCCAGAACACATGCATAGATGATGGCTCACAAGTGGCTGGGACAAATGAAACATCTTACACTGACAAGTCCTTAGTATCCTCTAGTGACGACATTGAATTGCTTTTCACTGGGAGCCACAATGTCTCTGCTAGGCAAGTTATTTTGTCTCTGCTAGCCTTGTGTTTGCCAATCTTGGCTATTGGCTGCACTAGCACTCTATAGAGCTACCGGCAGCCCCCTGTACTTATCGATGAGTTACAGTAGCTAGAATATCTTTCCCTACTAAGGGCAGGCTGATGTTATTGGTGTGCATGACAGAAGCTAATTGCCATCATATTCAATCAGGGAGGGAGCCAACAAAGGAGATATGAACAATCCCAAGGTAAGATTAAGTCTATTCTTTTGTCTATGTTTGCCTGGTATTGACTCAAGATCCAGGCCTTAAACACCTACTTGATTGGGGGTAAAAAATTCCTTATAATTCTCATTAAATCCCCAATTGTGAGCTCATATCCATAAAATCTATTTCAGGAACTATTTCCTGTCCCAAACCATATAATAATTACCTGAAAGGCTGGATTAGATGGGCTTGACCCCAAGCCCATCTCTTATTGGCTAGCAAATGAGACAGAAACAAAGTTGAGGTAAGGCTGGCAAGGTCCACATTTCCTGCTTCTATATTATGCTTCTTTTCTAGCAAGAAACCCATCTATCCTTTTTGAATTATATTCCATCTAGCCTAAATCTCTGTGGATGTCTTATATTGGGATTAAGACCTCAAGTGTATGCTGATGTTTAGTGTATATAAAGTTTACTGTAGAGGTAAGCATTGATGAAAATGTTTTTATTTTTCCAAGACTAGTTTAAGAATAGAGAGAGGATATAATCAATCAATGAAGGATACAGTGCACCAAAGCCCTCTGAAGCTTTCCCTTATTTCTTGCTCCCAACTCCATTTGATCTGATTTTAAGAATGGAATCACAGAGGTGGAATCAAGATGGCCCCTTAGACACAGCAAAAGTCCAGACCTTTGTGAAAACCCTTCCACACCAATCAAAAACAAAATGCTTTGAGGGGACAGAAAACCAAATCTAACAACAAGACAGAGTTGGGACCCTCCTGCTAGATTCGAATTAAAAGGTACACCAAAAAAAAGCCTGAGTTCTTGAACTCTTGGGTTTAAGGAAAAGGAAGAAGGAAGGTCCCTCCTCTACCTACTATGCTGAGTCTCTGGTGGTCACTGGAATCTCAGGGTGAGGGCTTTAGCCTGGAGGGGGTGCCTTGTTGGCACAGCTGTGCCAGAGTTAGACCACAGGCAGCTGGAGGAGAGGTGTGGACATGAGGTCAGCCTAGTCACAGCCACTACTCTCCATCTTGGTGCTCTGCTTCTCGAAGTTTTGGCCTCCGGGCACATCCAGCTCTGCAGATCAGCCCTGCCCTGGCTTAATCTGGTCTATCAATAGAGAAGATAAGAAGCCTTCAGAGGGGAGGGAAGCTCAATCTCTAACACCTCTCTCCCACTGAAATACACTGAGAGCCACAGTAAGAATCTGGCTGACTAAGCTCCCAGGGCAAAGGCTGCAACCACTACAGAATACCTTGATAACAGTGTGGGAAGCACAGCTCCCTTTAGCCTTCACACCTCCACACCTTCACCTATACCTTTAGCTTCTGCTGCCAGCTGGGGAAAATCTGATCTCAGGGCTCATTAATACTCCATCAGCCTAATCTATTCAATCAGCAGAGCAGAGAAGAAGCCCCTTTAGGACAGAATAGCCCAAACCCACAGATCCAGAAAATAATCAGAGGAGCAAGATTACAGCCAATGACAGGAGGCAAAGAAGAAAAAAAATATGAGTTAACAACACAAAAAGAAAAAAGAAATTATAATCAATAGCTTCTATCCAGGTAATGAACAAAGAGGAAATGGAATAGGGGAGGATCAAGGAATAGCAAGAAAAAATGCAGAAATTCCAGCAAATTAGACACAGGCTTTGGAAGATCTCAAAACAATTAAAAAACAATTAAGACAGGCTGAAGACATTTGGGAAAAGAACTTAAAAAGCAAAATAAGTCAACTGGAAACAGAGGCACATGAACTAAAATAAGAAAATAGTATTTTGAAAGCCAGAATTGACCACCTTGAAAACAGAGCAAAGAGGGTGAAAGATGACCTGCAAAGAAAATCAGACCAGAAGGAGGATGACCAAAAAGCCAGGGATGAAATTCAGTCTTTAAAAATTAGAATTGAACAACTAGAAGCAAATGACTTCATAAGACAGCAAGAGTCTATGAAAGAAAATCAAAAGAATGAAAAAATTGAGGAAAATATGAAACACTTCATTGACAAAACTAGACCTGGAAATTGGATCCAGGAAAGACAATTTAAGGATTATTGGGCTACCGGAAGATCATAACAAAATTAAAAGCCTGGGCATCATTCTACAGGAAATCATCCAAGAAAACTGCCCTGACATTCTTCAACAAGAGGGAAAAGTGGAGATTGAAAGAATCCACAGAACACCTCCTGTATTTAATTCCCAATTGACAATGCCTAGGAATGTTATAGCCAAATTCAAGAACTACCAGACCAAGGAAAAAATATTACAAGCTGCTAAGAAGAAGTCATTCATATATCATGGAAACACAGTTAGGATAACACAGGATCTGGCTGCATCCACACTTGAGGATCAGAAGGCATGGGATATGATATTTCAGAAAGCAAGGGAAATGAGTCTACAACCAAGAATCAACTACCCAGCAAAACTGACTATATTCTTGCAGGGAAAAGTATGGTCATTTAATAAAATAGAAGACTTCCAAGCATTCATAAAGAAAAAAACAGATTTAAATAGAAGATTTGATGCCCAAACACAAAAATCAAGACAATCACCAAAAGGTAATTAAGAAAGGGAAAAAAGAAAGCAAAACTTTTTTAAAGGACTCAATAAGTTCAAATGATTTGTATTCCTATAAGAAATGATGATATTGGTAACTCTTAAAAATTGTTATTATCGGGGGCAGCTGGGTAGCTCAGTGGATTGGGAGCCAGGCCTAGAGACGGGAGGTCCTAGGTTCGTATCTGGCCACAGCCACTTCCCAGCTGTGTGACCCTGGGCAAGTCACTTGACCCCCATTGTCCGCCCTTACCACTCTTCCACCTAGGAGCCAATACACAGAAGTTAAGGGTTTAAAATTAAAACAAACAAAAAAAATTGTTATTATCATCAGGGTAGTTAGAAGAAGTAGAGGGAACAGGGATAAACTATATAGAATGAAAAGTGTGTATATATATATATATATATATATATATACATGTAACTAGGGCTAAAAGCAGGATAATACTAATAAAAATGGTAAAAGAAGCAAAATGGGATAAATTTATATTTCATAAATAAGTACATGGGAGTAGGGGGGAAGAAGATCAATACAATAGAAGGATGAAATGAGGTTGGAGATAGGTAATATTTAATTCTCACCCACATTAAAATTGACTCAAAGAGGGAAGAATAATCAGAACCATTGGAACAGAAAAATGTATCGTGCCCTATAGAGAAGTAGAAGGGTAATAAATAGACTGGTGGAGAGGGAAGCAATACAAGGGAGGGAGAGGGTGGGGGTAGTTTAAAAGACACTATAGTAAGAGGGAATCAATAAGAGTGGAAGTGCTGGGAAGGGGAGTAATATTGGGAAAGGGAAAGGGGGGAAACTGGCTAAAAGTGAAAAGTTGGAGAGGAAGGTAAGAGGGGTAAGAGAAAAGACAGAACTGAAGGAGGAAGTCAAAATGGAGGGAAATACACAGATAGTAGTCATAACTGTGAATGTGATTGGTATGAATGCACCAATAAAAAGGAAGTAGATAGCAGAGTAGATTAAAAAACCAGAATCCTACCATATGTTGTCTACAAGAAATACACTTGAAGCAGGTAGATATACACAGGGTAAAAATAAGAGGGTGGAGCAGAATTTACTGGGCTGCAACTAAGACAAAGAAGGCAAGAGTAGCAATTATGATCTCAGACAAAGCTAGAGAAAAAACAGAGCTCATTAAAAGAGATAAGGAAGTATAAGGGGGGGGGAAAAGGGTTTTTTTGGTCGCATATATTAAAAGATGGTCACCAGAGGATTGAACTATTATCAATCCTCAATTAAGTATAATCTCAAGTTAAAATTGACTTTCTGGAAGTTTATTTAAAATTGAGAAAAGAGAGAGAAAATAAGGAAATAAGAATGTAACACAGTAGGTAAATTACTACGATTTTCTAATTAATCCAGGTAGATCTAATTAACCCTCAGTTGAGAGTCAGGATTCATAGAGTCTATTTAAGGAAATTCCTTAAGAGATGTTTAGGAAGATTCAGTCAGTCTTTAAACTCACCACCTCCATGGACCAGAAGAACTAGAAGACCTCCTTCACCAGCCACCCTCTTCACCAAAACCCCCTCTCACTCACTCAACTCCCTCTTTTTAAAGGGGTCACTCATATGTCACTTCCTGTGCCTCCCTCCCACTTTACGTGTCCAATCACAATAGACACTTCTCAAAGGACTGCCCAGGGGGCAGTCAGTTGACTCTGATTTGTCATCCACTCTAGCACACGTGGGTTAAGGACCTCCCAGCATTGGAGGTGCTCTCACTTTTGGTGATTAAATCTAAAGATGGACAGTGTAGGCTTAATCTAATTATCACAGAAGGTAATTACATTTTGATGAAAGGCAGTAAAAATAACAAAGAAATGTAAATACTCAACATATATGCACCAAATGATACAGCAGTCAGATTTCTAAAGGAGAAACTGAAGGAGTTTAAGGAGGAAATACATAGTAACACCATACTAGTGGGGACCTTAACCTTACTTTATCGAACTAGATAAATGGAACCAAAAAATAAATAAGAAAGAAGTAAGGGAAGTCAATGAAATAATAGAAAAAGTAAAGCTGATACATATTTGGAGAAAAATAAATAGGGATAAAAAGGAATATACCATCTTTTCAGCAACACATAGCAAATACACATAGATTGATTATGTATTAGGTCAAAAAAATTGCAAACAAATGTAGGAAAGCCAAAATAATAAATGCAATTTTTTTCAGACCATAATGTAATAAAAATCATAATCAATAAGGATTTGTAGAAAGTCAGATTTAAAACTAATTGGAAACTAAATAATCTAATTCTTCAAAACTGATTGGTCAAAGAAAAATCAAAGAAACAATTACTGATTTCATTGAAGAGAATGAAAATGAGGAAACAACTTATCAAAATCTTTGAGATGCAGCCAAAGCAGTACTTGGGGAAATTTATATCTCTCAGTGCATATATCAACAAATTAGAGAGGGAAGAGGTCAATGAATTGGGCATGCAACTTAAAAAACTAGAAAGAGAACAAATTAAAAATCCCCAAATAAACACTAATTTGGAAATCATGCAAGTCAAAGAAGAAATTAATAAAATCAAAAGCAAAAGAACTATTGAATTAAAAAATACAACTAGGATCTGGTACTTTGAAAAAATAAATAAAATAGATAAAGTATTGGTTAATCTAATTTAAAAAGAAGAAGAAAACCAAATTACAGTATCAAAGATGATACTCACCTCTAATGAAAAGAAAATTAAAGTAAATATTAAGAACTATTTTGCCCAATTATATGGCAAAAAATATGACAATCTAGGTGAAATGGATGAATATTTATAAAAATATAAATTGCCTAGATTAATAGAAGAGGAAATAGAATACTTAAATAATCCCATGTCAGAAAAAGAAATTGAACAAGCCATCAAGGAACTCCCTAAGAAAAAATCCCCAGGGATATATGGATTCAGAAGTGAATTCTATCAAACATAAGAAAAGAACTAATCCCAATACTATGCAAACTATTTGACAAAATATGCCAAAAAGGAGTTTTACCAAATTCCTTTTATGACACAAATATAGTACTGATTCCAAAGCCAGGCGGATCAAAAATAGAGAAAGAAAACTACAGACCAATCTCCTTAATGAACACAGATGCTAAAATCTTAAATAGATAGCAAAAAGATTCCAGCTAGTGATCACAAGGATTATCCACTATGATTAGATGGGATTGATACCAGGAATGCAAGGATGGTTTAATATTAGGAAAACCATCCACATAATTGACCATATCAATATTCAAACCAACAGAAATTACATGATTATCTCAATAGATGCAGAAAAAGCCTTTGATAAAATACAACACTCATTCCTATTGAAAACACTAAGAAGTATAGGAATATATGGGCCTTTCCTAAAAGTAATAAACAGTATATATTTAAAACCATAAGCAAGCATCATCTGCAATGTGGATAAATTAGAAGCCTTCCCAATAAGATCAGGAGTGAATCAAGGATGCCTATTATCACCTCTATTATTTAGCATTGTAATAGAAACACTAGCAGTAACAATTAGAGAAGAAAAAGGAATCAAAGGGATTGAAGTAGGCAATAAGGAGACTAAACTCTCACTCTTTGCAGATGTTATGGTGGTCTACTTAAAGAATTCTAGGGAATCAACTAAAAAGCTAGTGGAAATAATCAACAACTTTAGCAAAGTTGTAGGATACAAAATACACCCACATAAATCATCAGCATTTCTATATATTTCCAACACAACTCAGCAGCAAGAGTTAGAAAGAGAAATGTGATTTAAAATCACCCTAGACAATATAAAATATTTAGGAATCTATTTATCAAGACAAATACAGGAACTATATGAGCACAACTATGAAACACTTTCCACACAATTAAAACTAGATCTAAATAACTGTAAAAACATTAATTGCTCATGGGTAGGACAAGCTAATATAATAAAAATGACAATCCGACCTAAATTAATTTACTTATTTAGTGCCATGTCTATCAAATTACCCAGAATCTTTTTTACTAAGTTAGAAAAAACTATGACAAAGTTCATTTGGAAGAACAAAAGATCAAGAATATCAGGGAAACTAATGAAAAAAAAAGTGAAGGATGGGGGCCTAGCTGTGCCAGATCCTAAACTATACTATAAAGCATTGGTCATCAAAACAATATGGTACTGACGAAGAGACAGAAGGGAGGATCAATGGAATAGACTTGGGGTAAATAACCTTAGCAAGATAGTGTCCAATAAACCCAAAGATCCAAGATTTTGGGACAAAAACCCACTAATTGACAAAAACTGCTGGGAAAATTGGAAAACAGTATGGGAGAGATTCGTTTTAGATCAACATCTCACACTCTACACCAAAATAAATTCAGAACTGGTGAATGACTTAAATATAAAGAAGAAAACTATTAAAATAGGTGAACATAGAATAGTATACCTGTCAGATCTATGGGAAAGGAAAGATTTTAGACCAAGCAATATTACAAAATGTAAAATGAATAATTTTGATTATATTAAATTAAAAAAGTTTTGTACAAACAAAACCAATGCAACCAAAATTAGAAAAGAAGCAACAAATTGGGGAAAAATATTTATAACAAAAACCTCTGAAAAGGGTCTAATTACTCATATTTACAAGGAGCAAAATCAATTGTACAAAATATCAAGCCATTTCCCAATTGTTAAATGGGCAAGGGACATGAATGGGCAGTTTTCAGATGAAGAAATCAAAACTATAAGCACATGAAAAAATGTTCTAAATCTCTTATAATTAGAGAAATGCAAATCAAAAGAACTCTGAGGTACCACTTCGCATCTAGCAGATTGGCTGATATGACATCAAAGGAAAATCATATATGTTGTAGGGGATGTGGCAAAATTTGTTCACTAATGCCTGCTGTTGGAGTTGTGAATTGATCCAACTATTTTGGATGGCAATTTAGAACTATGCCCAAAGAGTGCTAAAAGACTTCCTGCCCTTTGACCCAACCATACCACCCCTAGGTTTGAACCCTAAAGAGGTAATAGGGAAAAATATATGTAAAAAATATTTATAGTCATGCTATTTGTGGTGGCCAAAAAATTGGAAAATGAGGGGATGCCCTTCGATTGGGGAATGGCTGAACAAAATATGGTATTTGCTGGTGATAGAATACTATTGTGCTAAAAGGAATAATAAACTGGAGGAATTCCATGTGAACTGGAATGACCTCCAGGAATTGAAGTGGAGTGAGAGGAGCAGAACCAAGAGAACATTGTACACAGAGACTGATACACTGTGGTACAATCTAACATAATGAACTTTTCTACTAGTAGTGATGCAATAATGATCCAGGACAATTCTTAGGAGGAAAGAATGCTATCCATACCCAGAGAAAGAACTGTGGGAGTAGAAACACAGAAGAAAAACAACTGTTTGATCACATGGTTCAATGGGGATATGATTAGGGATGTAGACTCTAAACAATTACTCTATTTCAAATATTAACAATGTGGAAATAGGTCTTGATCAATGATACATGTAAAACCCAGTGGAATTGCTCATTGGCTATGGGTGGGGGGGTTGAGGAGGGGAAAGAGCATGAATCATGTAACCCTGGAAAATATTCTCAATTAATTAATTAATTAACATTTTTTTAAAAGAGCTGCTATTAAAAAAAAATGGAATCACAAATGGTTTTGCTAGTAAAGGAAATATAAGGTATTATTTCCAGAAGACTACAATTAAACTACATGCTATTTGAAAGCAGGATTCTCTAGCCCTATCTAGTTTGATGCTTTAAGTCTTGAGGGGAGAATATAGAGTTAGCTAGGTAGCATAGTAGATATGATATGGGGGTACAGGTTTCCTCCTATTCACCTGAAACTCCAGAAGTGTTCTAGGTGAAAAGGGAGGCAGGAAATTTTTTTGATCCTTGAAAGGAACATCTCCTTTGGACTTTCCCCTACATCTTCAATTAACAAGGTTATGCACCTCCCAATTCCATTCTGATAAGCATTGGATGGTACCTAATCTAGTCACCCGTGAATTCCACAGATCATTCCTTATACCCCACAACCCAGTGGATTACCTCATTCCTGATTCACCCCATCCCCCCTCTCACCCTGTAATTCCTGTTGTCAAAGGGGTATAAAAATCTCAAAGCCCATTTCCTCAGGGAGGCATTTTTCTACCTGCACACTGTCTCCTGGCTGTTCAACATTACCTCCAAATTAATAAATTTCTTTTTTTTTTTAAGCTAAGTTTTGGAGCCTTGCATTCTTGCAAAGGGCAACCTGTCCAGAACCTAGGGTTTCATCTCAAAGCTCTCCTACAAGAGATAGAGTTCCAGGCTTGGAGTCAGGAAGATTTGTTGTCCTTTTAAATTCAAATCTGACCTGAGATCCTTAACTAGCTGTGTGAGCCTGGCCAAGTCACTTAACCCTGTTTGCCTCATTTTCCTCATCTATAAAGTGAGCTAGAGAAAGAAATGGCAAACCACTCCAGTGTCTTTGCCAAAATAACCTCAAATGGGGTCAGGAAGAATAGGATACAACTGAAGAACAACAAAAGTTTTAGAGAGAATGGATTTTTTCTGCTAGACTTAATGTTCTGTATTGGGATTGGGGAAAGAGGAAGAGGGCCATGAATTTCCATTTAGCAAAGAACATTCAGAAGTCTACCTTTGCCTAGATCACAATTTTACTGAGGGTTTTCAGAGACTTCCTAAGTGGAGAGCTATATGGAAATGGGTCTGCAATAGGCAAACACTAAGATTCAGAAAACCTCTAGGCACAAAAAAAAGTTTCATTAGCCTGCCAAGTTGGCTCTTTAGAACTTAACAATATGGCCCATTCACCAGGCTTCTGAGTAAACTCATTAAAGATTCAGGATTTCTGATTACAATTGTCTCTTAACTGGAACTCAGAAATCCTGCAGTTTAGCTCCTCTTGATCCTTTGGGAGCCCACCCTATAGGCACTACTCCACATTTTCTTTCCCCACCCTTCTTAAGTTTTGAATTCCTTCCTCAGGTATGACCATGTGACTAATTTTGCTGAAAATGTTGAGGCCATCAAATATGTGATCCTTCTCCCCCTCCCCCCCACCTTCAATACATTTCTTCAATTAGACTTTTGTACTTTTATCTCAGAAGAGATATTTTTTGACTAATACAGAAAAATATTTTACATGATTGTACATGTAAAATCTGTGCAAGATTGCTTGTTGTCTCAGGAAGGGAAGATGGGAAGAAGGGAGAGAATTTAGAACTCAAAATTTAAAAAAAATGAATGTAAAAAATTGTTTTTACCCATAATTGGGTACAACGAAATATTTTAAAAAAGGAACACATACAAATGGGATAGTATGGAAAGAAAAATGTTGAGTTTATTATACACTCTATAAAATCAATACATAATAAAAACTAGTGATTACACATAAAATATTTTTTCTTAAAAGAGTCATATGATATTAATCCTATCTCTTCTATTTCTTCTATGACTTACTCCTTCCTTCCTTCCTTCCTTCCTTCCTTCCTTCCTTCCTTCCTTCATTCATTCTTTCTTTCCTTCCTTCCTTTCTTGTTAGCAATGACTTAAATAATTGAGGTACCATGTAATGTAGCAAAGGAGAAGTCCAAAGTACTCAAGAATAAGTTGGGGTTTGGGGCAAGAAGTCCCAGTCATTTCATCTGTCTAATATTTACAGTCTCTCCCGCTGACCAACATCTTTCTGCCTATATACATTCATGTGTCATTCATGTCCTTATAATGGAAAGTAACAATTTTCACTCCACCTTATTGCTTCCTCCTAAATCGCAATTTCTGTTCTTTTTTTACTAGAACAAGAGTAAGTATGTGACACCTTCATTTCCTTATCACCCACCTTATAATCTGGCTTCTATTCCCATTACTCTACAAAAATTATTCTCTCAAAAGAGACTCAAACATGGAATCCAATGGCTTATTCTCCATATTCTCATTTCCTTTGTCTTCTCTTCAGCATTTAACACTGTTACTTTACCAGCTGTCTTCTTTAATCCTCTTCGAGTGCTATTGAGCAGGGCTAGAGAACAGGGCACAACTGTGCCAAAGAGATACCCTTCAAATTTATTTTATGACATCACAATTCATCCTCATTGCTACGTGGCAGTCCTTTGTATTATTCCCTTATTCTCTCTCTATCCCACTCTCTATAGTATCTATTTAAAAGCTTGTCTTCTTCATGAATGGGAAATAGACTCTGAACAAGGACACATGTTACAACCAGTGGAAATGTGCGTTGGCCATGGGTGGAGGGAGAGAGAGTGGGGGAGGGGGGTGAAGGGGAAAGTAGGGGCATAAAGTATGTAAACAGGTTAAAAACGAATATTAATAAATGTCTAATTAAAAAAAAATAAAAGCTTGTCTTCTTTCCCCCTATAGTGCTCCTCCTAGTTTACTCTCAACAGAAAACCTCAGCTCCTATTTTATTGATAAAATAGAAGCCAGTCATCAACAAGTTTTATTAAGCACTTAACTATGTCCTAGGCACTTTGCTAAGTTCTGGGGATATAGTGGAAGAGGGAGGAAAAGCCCCTGCCCTCAAAGAGCATAAAATTCTAATGAGGGAGACAACATGTACATAACCAGGAGCATACAGGATATATCCAGAATAGATGATAGTAATCTGAAAGGGGTAGGCAGTGGTGTCTGGAAAGGACACTACTAAAAAGGCCTCATGCAGAAAATAGGATTTGAACTAATTCTTTGCTTTTTTAAACATCTTAATTTTTTCAATTAGATGTAGGAATGCTTTTTGACAATTGTTATCTGACATTTTGTGATTCATATTCTTTCCCTTTCTCCCTCCCATCTCCTTTTCCCCTCCCTAAGGCAATAAATAGTCTGATAAAGGTTGTGCCAGTGCTGTCAGGCAATGCATATTTTCATATTCCTCATGCCATGAAAGGTGACACATATCACACATACAATAAAAAACTCATGAAGTGAATAAAGTGAAAAATGGCATGCTTTGATCTGCAATCAGACTCCAACAGTTCTTTCTTTGGCTGTAGATAGCAATTTCATTGTGAGTCCCTTGGGTTTATCTTGGATCTTTGCTTTGCAGATACAGTCGATCATCGTACAATATTTCTGTTTATGTATACAAGGATTTGAACTAATTCTTAAATTGCAGAAACTAAGTGGGAGAGGTGAGGGAGCAGGGCATTCCAGGTATGAGGACATCCAGTACAAAGGCACAGCTGATTGGCTCAGTGGATTGAGAGTTAGTCCTAGAGATAGGAGGCTCTGAGTTCAAATGACCTTACCTACTTCCTAGCTGTGTGACCCTGGGCACATCACTTAACACTCCATTGTCTATCCCTTACTACTCTTCTGCCTTAGAATCTGCAGTATTGATTCTAAAATAAAGGTAGATTTTTTTAAAGTCACATAGAAGATGGAGTATTAGACTTAAAGAACTGCAAATGGGCTGAATGATGAGGAAGAGAGAGAGAGAGAGAGAGAGAGAGAGAGAGAGAGAGAGAGAGAGCGAGCTATAAGAAGGCTGGAAAGGTAGAAAGGGACCATCTGTTAAAGAGCTTGAAAAAAAACACAACACCTTAACTTCCATCCTAAAATCAATACTATGTACTGATTCCAAGGCAGAAAAGCTGTAGAAAAGGGCTAGACAATGAGGATTAAGTGACTTGCCTAGAGTTACACAGCTAGGAAGTATGTAAGGCCGGATTTGAACTGCGGACCTCCCATTTCTAGGTCTGGCTTTCAATCCATTGAACCACTCAATTGCCACCCATGATAAAGAACAGATAATGTCAATAAGAAGATTTAATATTGATTCTGGAGAAAATAGGGAACAACAACTAGAGTTCATGGAGCCCCAGGTGGGATGCTATAGTCAAATCAGTTCTTTAGAAAAATGGCCTTGGTAACTGAGTGGGAGGATGGACTAAAGTAGGGAAAGACTTGAGAAAAGGAGACTAGTTAGAAGGCTATTACAGCAAACCAGGCTAGGGATAATGAGGACTTGAAGTACTAGCTCTGTAAGTGAAGAGAGAGTTTGTATAGGAAAGATGTTCTATGAAAGCAGAAATAACTTGGCAATGGATATGTAATAAATAAAATTCTCTGGAGGCTGTATTTTTTATTTTAAAAAATTAATTTATTAATCTGTCACTCAAGAAAATCTAACTAACCAATGGACTCCTTTACAATATGAATAGACACCACAGAACTTGAACCAGGCAGCCACAATGAGCCATAGGGAGAGAAAAAAAAAAGCAGAAGCTTGCGTTCAAGCAAAATCAGTAGCTAGATAGGATAAGGGGAGGCAGAAAGAGAGAGAGAGAGAGAGAGAGAGAGAGAGAGAGAGACAGACAGACAGACAGACAGACAGACAGACAGACACAGACACAGACACAGACACAGACACAGACACAGACACAGACACAGACACAGACACAGACACAGACACAGACAGAGAGATAGAGAGAGGGAGACCAAGAGAGAGAGCAAAAAGATAGAAGACAAGGGTCAAAAAATAGGGGCAAAAAAAGAGTAGCTAGGCAAAAAAGACAGACTACCTGTGTGGAACCTAGAAGGGTTCATAATTAAAAATCCTGACCCCTGTATGACATTATGGGCCTGACCCTTGTATGACATTATGATGAAATAGGATTGTCCACAGGACTCCCAAACTTGCAGACCTCTGGTCTCCAGAACCTAACCTTATCTACCTTGCAGACCTTCCCCTTATCTGCAGGATCTCTTCCCTGTAGACATTCCCCTTATCTGCAAAAACACCTTACAGACATTCCCCTTATCTGCAGGATTTCCCAACCTAAAGACATCCCGATACCCTGTCCCCTGCTGCCTACTACTCTATAAAAACTCAGCTCAGGAATAGCTCAGGGTCACTCTCCAGCTTTTAGGTGGGAGACCCTAGCTCAAACTAGACAATAAAGTCCCTTTGCATCGTGCATTGTTGGTTCAAGACTCATTTATTGGGATAAGTCTCAGGGCACTTCACCTGTTGCACGAGCCAAGAGAGTAGAGAGGAAAGCAATTGGGAGCAGGTATTGGTGACTTCCTTGAAAAGTTTAGTATTGAATTGAACGAGCTATATAGGAAAATACCTAGAAGTGATGATCCAAATCAAGTTTTTTAAGGATGGGGGAGATTTGGATATGTTGTAGGATTATGGGAAGAAACCAGTGGACAGGGAGACATTGAAGTTAAATGAGAATATGGGGTATGGCAATAAAGGCAATTTACTGGAAAAATTGGGAGGAAAATTGGATCAAGGGAATTTTTGAGGGGTTGAGCAAAGAGAAGTGCCAGCATCTTCAGTTGAGACCTGAATAAAGGAGGAGATAGTGGAAGAAAAACGTTGGAGTGATAAAAGATGAGAAAGAGGAGAGAAAGTATAGTTTTTGTCAAATGAGTTCATTTTTTTTCCAGTGAAGCTTGAGGCAAGAACCTAAACTGAGAGGGTAAGGAAGAGAGTAACATGAGCCATACAGAGGAGGCATTAGAAGAACTGGAACATCTACCATGGAGAAGGGGATAGTGAATCAATCATGGAGGAACAGAATATTAGCCTTGCTTCATTGAGAGCCCAGGTGAGATTAGCAAAGATAAATTTGTAGTGAGGCCAGTTAGCATACTTTCATGATTTCCTACAGCTCAGTTCAGCAACACATTAATAGGAACAAAGGAGGTAGATGGTGGGGTTATGGCTGACTATTGATAAGACATGATTAGCAATAGAAAAAAGGCAAGTGAATTAAAGTGAAGGATAGTGCAGAATTGAATTAATTCACCAAGAGGTCAAGATAAGGAAAGGAGGAGAGTGTGGCTAGTGCTGACCTAACAGCCTGGGAAAGACATGAGGTGAGGAGGGGATGAAGGTTGGAATGTATGAGTGAGAAATCCCCTGTAGTCTTCAGTTAATCATAATTGTAATTCTAGAATAGTTAAATAATGTTAGCATAAGTAAATCATTATTATAATGCTCCTTATGAGTTTAGTAGTGTTTTTATGGTTGTTTTAGTATAAGTTTTAAGGTTTGATTCAAGTAAACAATAGTCATAATTAGTCATTGTTAGTCAGCATAAGGCCTTAAACTTGTAACCTTGCTATATCATGGTCCCTCAGCATTTTCAGCCTTAAATCACAGGATGGTCTTCTCTTAGAAAATGTGGCTTGTCTATTCCAGTACTTCTTGTTTACATCATCTCCACTGTTGGGACATGAAGGGGGGAGTGTTTAGGTAGTAACTTGATATGTTCCCAACCAATCAACACCTAATGACTGACGTTATGTTATTTTTATCCAGATTGTTTTTATGCTGGTATATTAGTTGTGATACTTCTTTGGCTATAAAGGAGGCCCTTTCACAAGGCTCTGGATCTTTGGTCTTGACCAGAGTCTGCCCTCTCTCAATAAATCTATTTCTTTTTGGCTTGGAGACTTTGTTTCTCTTTTTGGTGTTTCTGCTAATAGAATTTTCCCCACAGATGAATAATAATAATAATGTAAGCCAAAGAGAAAGAAGAAATGATAAAAGATTATGATTAGATAAGGGAATTTTGGAGGTCCTGAACGTGTATTGAGGGTTGTAGCAAGGCGAAGGATGTGACCATCTCTGTGGGTAGTCATGTAGTGGTGTGGAAAATTAGTTCATGGGAATTAAGTATAGTGAGGAACTGAGAAGTTAAGGTATTTAGAAGGGTATCAGTATACATGCTGAAGTTCTCTCATATGGAAATTCTAGAAAGAGTGTGACAGGTATACCCAAGATGGTGGAACATCAGGAAAAAAGCACAATGAGCTCCCCACCATTTTTTTCCCCAAATAGCTCTAGAGCAGTGATAGGCAAACTTTTTAAAGAGGGGGCCAAAGGAAAGGAAATATTCATCTGTCAGTCTGTCTCTAAGGCAACTCTTTTGAGGTTTCATTCTACTGTATCCTACTCATTGTATTTGTCAGATTAGGAATAATGTCCTGCCCCAGATAGAACATTTCAGGGGGCCATATCGGGCCCCAGGGCTATAGTTTGCCCATCACTGATGTAGAGGATGTATTAGACTGAACTCTATGGGGAAATCCAAATAAAAGTCACAGTAAGTTATTTTCCTAGCCCAGTCTGGTATAAGGAGAAAGACAAAGAGACCTGTAGGCCCTGGAGATGGTCAGAAGTATGCCATATGGAACATAGCAGGGCCCAGGGGGAAGCTGTGCATCACAGGGAGAGGAAGTCCCATACCTGTACCAGGAGTCCATGTGTAGCTTGTGGGAACAGGTACCAACTGTTAGCTAAGTAATTTGCTTCCCAGCTCCAGATCATTGATCCAGGGCAGACTAAGAAGGGAACCTGTTCCCAAGGTATATATTCAAGGATAGAAATTAGTTATAGGCCATAGGTTATGTAACAAAAGGAGTAAGCTCAGAAACAAAGAGCAGCTGTATAGCTAGGACCCCAGGAGCAGAGCACAGGCTCAGTTCCAACTTCTACCCTAGTTTGAAGTCTACTGAAAAAAAAACCCTCCAAAATGAAAAATCTCAGGAACATTATAGCCAAATCTAAAGTTTCCAAGTTAAAGAAAAATACAGTAAGCAGCCAGAAAGAAAGAATTCAAGTACTGAGGAGCCAGTCAGGATTGCGTATGATTTAGCAGGTATTTGTATATGTGTGAGTATACACACACAGTATATATATATACATATATATACACACACCTATATATACATACCTATGTACATGTATACACACATACATACATACACCCATGTCTATTTTTGTACACATTTTAACATATGTATACATATATTTGTATATATATATATATAGCTAATATAGCTAGATATTATATAATATAGATAAATATTTTATATCTTACCTTTTGGACATGGCCAATACGGAAATGTGTGTTCAGCTTGAGAGTATATGTATGGAATAGGTGTTTTATCTTCATCTACTTATTTATTTATTTGTTTGTTTATATTTATGTATTTTTCCATGGTTACATGATTCATTTTCTTCCCCCTCCCCCCTTTTCTCTCCCTTCTCCCAGAGCTGACAAGCAATTCCACTGGGTTATACATGTATTATCATTCAATACCTATTTCCATATTATTCATTTTTATAATAATCTTTTAAAAACTAGAACAGGTGTTTTATTTGTCATTCTAAATGGGGAGAATGAGAGGAGATAACTTTTTACTGATTTAAAAAAATAATGTTAAAAAAGAAAGATCGAGTTAGGCACTGAACTCATTAAAAAAAGAATGTGATCTACAGATAACTAGGTGATAATACAAGTGGTCTACAGATAATAACTAGAATTTGGATGAGTGAAACACAAAGGAGGAGAGATTGTTGAATGTGGTCCAGGGAGATTCTGAAAGTGTCAACAAAGAGGAAAGGGCATTCTGACTCCCACCATGAACAATGAGTTGCAGGTATGAGAGAAAATGTAGCCAGTACAGGAAAGAGTGTCAAGGAAAGTAGTGTCTTCAGGAGGAAGTCATGTGTCAATGAGAGTTAAATGATGGAAGGAATGAGAAAGAAAGTTCTAAGTTAGAAGAAAGTTTGTTAATTATGAAGAGGGCAGAGTAGAAAAGTAGGAAGATCTAAAGTGAGACATTTTGAGGTAGGATTGAGATGGTTAAGTGAGTCAAGATAGTACATGGCTTGTACATGGATAGCTGCGGGTTCCAAAAAATTGGGAAGAGGTACAAATATAAGGGAAAGGGAGTATTAGCCATTAACTATCATTAGTATGTTAGGCATTGATCAGTGAGTCCATCATCACAGTATCAGTAGTTAGAGAAGAAAATTCATTGAGAGAATCATATGATCAGACTGTTACACATTTTGAGATTTGACCTTCTGAAAGATGGAGACATGTCCTGTAAGACCCAAGGAGGACTGCTGCTGTGAGGGAGCAGGGGGAGGTATGAGAGCCTAGTTAGGAGACCAGGGTGCCTTGCTTATCCTGGAAAAATCTCCTGGAGTGGAGAGGAATTGGAAAAGGTCTTATCTACAGAGCAGTCTAGTTTTGAAGATGTTTCTGGGACAAAACACTATTGAGGAAGGAAGTCAGCACTACCCCCTCATCCTCCAGGCGCATACACATATTTGGTACAATGGAAGGCCTGGGAAATGGTCCAAAAGGGTTAGCAGATAGAAGAATTTGGGAGGAGTTTCCCTTCCACTTTGCCTTCATGTTCATGCAACAGGGCAGCTGCTGGTGGCCCTGGTTCACACTACAAAATAAAGAAGTCAACAGGGACACCAAAAGTTTTCTCCCCTAGGCACTGGAGGCAGTTAAGAACAGATTTCAATTATTACAAGATAGTTGTCATGTCTTCTCTTCTTCAAGTGGAATATCTCCAGTTCCTTTATTTATCTTCATCACCTGTCTTTGCTTCCATATTTCATCATGTCTGTTGATCTATACTTGTATGAATTTGTATTTTTTTTCAGCATTACTGTCAACTTCCTCTGGATATGTTCCAACTTATTAATACCCTTTCTGAAATGTGACATCCCAAACTGTACATAATATTCCTAATGTTATCTGACTTAACTTCTTTCTAACTCTATGCCCTTAATGTATCTCAGGGCAACATTCATTTGAGGAGCTGCCTAATGATGTTGTTGATTCATTTTGAGTTTGTGGTACATTAAGATCCCTAGATTTTTTCCCCCTACACAAACTTTCCTAGCCATATTTCTCTATCTTAAACTTATTTAGTTGATTTGGGGGGGGGGAACCCTGTTATAGAACTTAACATTTCTTCCCATGAAATTTCATCTTATTAAACTTGACCCAGCATTCTAGTCTGTCAAGATCAACATATTGGTCTTTCCCAACTGTGTCACAACAGATTAAGTGAGGATACTTTGCCATCATCCCTATTATTGGTTAAAATGTTAAATTATTATGGTTAATATTAAAAGGTAGAAGTCTAAAGACTGATCTTTAGGATATTCTATTACAGACACTCCTTCCAAGTTGACATCAAATAATAATTATTCACTGGGTTTGGGCATTCATTCAGTTCTTAATCCACCTAACTTTATCACCATCTAACTCACATTCTTTCATTTTGTATACAATATCTTTCTTTTCTTGGATCTTTAGTCCTTAGCGCAGTGTGTGTCACATAAGTACTTAATTAATATTGGCTGATTGCTGAAATATAGTTATAATATTTCTATACCATTTCTTTGATCTTTGGGCATGATCTATTCTTGATGAAGTCCTACTGACTTTAGATTACTATTTCTGTTTTTCACAAACCATCCCTTTAATAACATGTTCTATAATTTTGCCAGGTATGTGGTCATTCTTTTCCGACTTTAATCTTTTCCATTTGATTGAAAATTTGGACTTTGCTCCTCTCTAGTCCTTCCAAATCTCTTTCATCTCCAGAGTCTTTCAGAGAACACCAATAATACAACTCAGGAATCATGCAGTAAGTTTTTCAATATTCTGTGATACATTTTTTCCAGACTTGGGAATTTGGACTTTTCATAGTCATCTAGATGTTCTTCACTTTTTTTTTTGTTTCTTTGTTTCAGTTCTTGTCATCTTTGTTGAATCCCTTAAAATCCAAAAATGATTCTCTTTGTCAAAGAAAACAAAAACAAAATGAGTTGAATGTTTTTCTGCTCAACATTATCCATAATCAAGGGTATATGGGATTCCAGGAAGACTTGTAACTCTGGTGTGAGGGCTTGCTGAGCCCTTTAGGGCTTCTCATCCACCTTTGGTTTCCATCTTTCACTGGTTCTCAAATGTGGCTGCAAGAAGCATGGGCACAGACCACACCCTGGTAAAACCTTGGCAGGCAGGCTACACTAGGTTGAGGTAAAACAGGCTTTAAATTTATCAGTGAGTTAGAGGAGATTTCTACTCCAAACACGTTATTTCCCCCAGCGGAATGGGCAAATGAAAACAATTCATTCCAATAGGCATGAAGGTGACTGAAGCAGGCTCTATTGAGTGCCTGGAGCTTGGTCAGATATTGAAGAGGTCAAGGTTACCACTGTATTCCAGGCCATTTCTAGTCATCTTTAGACTTTTGTCTTGCCCCTGGGCTTGAATGACTCTGGAACAGAGAATGAGTCTGATGGTTTTGTGCAACTCTCCCTCACTAAAATCCAATTTAAACACAAGTTAAGACTTCACTCTGTGATGACATTGCTCCTCTTCAAAAAATGAAAGATGAACAACATTCATGACTATCAACCCATCCACCCTGAGAAGTAGTGATATGTCTTCTTTGATCAAACTCTTATCATCAGTGTCTCTACTAGGCTTTATACATTTTACTTGTCTTTTGGTCCATGGGATATAGTACTCCTGACACTATCCTTGTAGCCCCATACTACTCTTTTTGAATCTATCCTTCATTACCTAACTTGTTTCCATTTTGTATCATGTCCATTAAAATTCCAAATTGGTTGATGAGTTTTTTTGTAGAGCCAAATCAGTCTTTTGAGATAGCTCCCTTTCCCCAACCTAACCTGATTTTGCTCTTAAAATTTTCTTTTTGAAAGTTTACCAACCTCCCCAGGCTTACTTCCCTTTGTTGTGAGGAAGATTATTTAGTATTAGTTGCATATAGTGTAAGGAAGAGCCCAAACTGATTGCCACAGTGTCAAGAGGACATAATCAATCCAATCTTCAAATAACATTGTACCCATCATTGCCCAAACCGACCAGCCCTACACAAAATCAGTGTTATTATTAGCCACAAATCCTGACTAATAACAATTAATAAAACGATCACAAGTACAATTACAATCAAGTACAAACAACAGAGAACAAAACAAAACAAAGCAAAACAACAACAACAACAAAAAAAAAAAAAAACGGGTACAAATCCCTTTCTCTAGGGCTACTCCAAGTCTAATAGTATTTTGCCTACCCACAGAGATTTTATGAATGACCTGGGGAGGGGCTGAACAGCTCTGAGCAGAGAACTTTCAGCTCACACCCAATGGCTGAGCTCCCTCATAGAATGTCCAAACCCCTCTAACTTCCTGTGTGATTCCAGTAGACCAAGAATACACTTCCTGTTTGTCTATCTGTTACCCACTCATTTGGGGTGCCAAACTGTAAAAGATGGGGCTCCAGGGATGTTAAAATATAACCTAAATGGTTTGTGGGTACACACACTGGGTTGAAGGAGAGACAGGACCAACCAGGATAGGGAGACCAAGAATCAAGAATGGCAGTTAGCCCCAACTGTCACTCTGCTCACCCTAGGCCAGGGTCTTTGGAACCAGCAGGCAAGGTAAAGGGTTTTAACAGTTTTAATTATGATTTACTAATAAAGGTGGGATAGGGGATTCTACATTTAAAACCCTAAAGGGCAAATCACAGGGGCAAGGGGAGGACTTGTCTACTCTAACTCTAATTGACCTAGGCCAGGCAGGACCCAAAGGAGCAGTCCTGGAGTCACAGAGAAGTTCCAGCCAGGTTTGACCAACACAGTTAAAGGACCTGAGGGTGGCTTTGAGGGTTCTCACAGTTATCCAAGGATGATCACAGGATGCCAAAAGCCAAGGTGGTCCAAGGTACCCAAGTAGAGAGAGTGTGCTTGAGATGTTGTCCACCAGATCCCAAACCCTTCTCCGCTTGGTGCAGCTCTGCAGGTCTTGTCCACTTGCTCAAAGCCTCCACCTCTCAGGATCCCAGGGGATCTAGATGCAGGGTTTCCTTAACTCTGAGATCTCCCAGGGCTAGCAACAGTTTGTGCCAACCACTAATGGAGTCTCTCTCAGAGTACAAGCCCTACTTCCTGCTCTTTCATTCCATCTTGGAATCCTCCAGCCCTTCCTGCTAGGTCTATAGAAACTAAATGCAACTAATACTAAATAATCTTTCTCACAACACCTTGTAGGTTTTTAGTTAAGGCAGGGGTTTTTTTAACACTTTTTGTCATGGATTCTTTTGGCAGTTCTCAATGTTATAAACAAATAAAATTAAAAAAACACAGGTTTACAAAGGAAACTAATTATATTGGAATATTTACGTGTATATAATATATATATATGTATATATATATGTATATATATATATTTTCCCATCCAGTTTCATTATCACCCTGAATTCTATCCAGAGATGACCCCAGGTTATGAATCTCTGGTCTTTAGGGTCCTATTTTTTCCCCTTTGAATTCTACTCTCCTATAATCAAAGTTACCCATCAGATTATGTCCAGATTTCATTTTAGTAATTCTGGGATAAGTTTTCATCATGTCTCCCCCAATAGCCAGTACCAAAGAGTTCCTCCTTTTTTTTTTTTTTTTTTTTTTTTTT
>NC_058132.1:195138085-195148085 GCF_016433145.1 Gracilinanus agilis | reverse complement strand
TTAAATGTCCAGAGTCATACAGCTAGGAAGTGTCTAAAGTCAAATTTGAACCCAGGACCTCCTATCTCCAGGTCTGGCTCTCTATCCATTGAACCACCAAGATGCCCCTAGAAACATTTTTATTCATTGCATTTGATCTGAGTTCTTTTGTCTTTAATTACATTATTGTAGTTATGATTGTATATATTGTCCTCTTGATTATGCTTTATTCATTCTGCATCAGTTATATAAGTTGAGCCTTTTTTTTCTTCAGGATCTCTCATATTTTTTCCTTCCAGTGTAATGATATTTCATTACATTTATAACCCACAATTTGTTTATTTTAATTATCCTTTATTCATCTGCAATTTATTCAGTCTTTCTCTAATCATTAGACTCCATTTGTTTCCAGTTTTTTGCTACTATCCAAAAAATATTGTGGTAAACACTTTGGTTTAGATATAGAGCCTTTCTTTCAGTTACTGGGTTATGCTCCCAGAAGTGAAATCATCAGGTCACAGGGTCTGCAGAGTATAATAAATTTATTTGCATGATTTCACATTGATTTCCAGAAGAGTTGAAACAATTCTCATCTCCACCCAGTATATTTGTTAGCATGCTTGCGTTTCCATTGTTGTACCAATACTATTTCTGTTTCTATTATCTTTGCCAATTTGCCGGGAATGTTTTGAAATCTAAGAATTGTTTAAAGTTTCCTTTCTCTTCTTCTTAATGATTGGGAACATTTTTTTCAAATGTTAGTTGATAGATTGCATTTTTCCTTTTGAAAATAGTTCTTGGGGGCAGTTGAGTGGCTCAGTGGACTGAGAGCCAGGCCTAGAGACGGGAAATCCTAGGTTCAAATATGGCCTCAGACACTTCCCAGCTGTGTGACCCTGGGCAAGTCACTTGACCCCCGTTGCCTACCCTCACCACTCTTCTGCCTTGGAGCCAATACACAGTATTGACTCCAAGACGGAAGGTAAGGGTTTAAAAATAAAAAGAAACTAGTTCTTGTCCTTTGACCACTTCTATATTGGGGAACAATTGTGTCAGACTTAAAAAATTAATATGATCATTTTGCTACATATCCCTCATGAGAAACTTTTATCTGAGCTGATTGATACAACTATCTCTCTCTCAGTCACAGCTTCCCCTCTTATTCTAGCTGTATTGAGTTCATTTCATACAAATAATCTTTAATTTTATGTAATCAAATTTTTATATTTTTTCTTTGTAATCTCCTCTACTTCTTATTTTTACTTGCCTATAGCTGATAAGGATAGATGATGGACTGAAGTGGGAAGATACATGAAGAGAGATCAATCATCAGTCTATAGAAATAGTCTAGGTATGAGGTGATTAGGACCTGAACCAGAGTCAGAGGAGAGAAGGGAGCAGGTAAAAGGGAAAATTATCAGAATTTGACAATAGATTGAATATAGGAAGCGAGAGAAAGTGCGCAATCAAGAATGATACCTGGGTTACAAATCCGGTAGGATGATGGTGTTTTTGATGGTAACAGGGAAATTTGGAAGGAGAGGAGGGTTTGGGGAGATAGATAATGAGTTTCATTTTAGATATTTTGAGTTCAATATGTCTTTGGAACATCTTGCTTGAGATGTCCAAGAAACAGCTGCAAATATGAGTCTGGAGGTTAGGAAAGATATTAGGACTGGATAAGTACATCTGAAAATCATAAGCAGAGAGATAGATAATTGAGTTCATGGGAGATAACGAGATCTCTAAGTGGAATAGAATGAGTCCATCACTACTTTGTGTTCTTGGTTTTATCAAGCACTGAGCTATTGTATTTATTTGCTTCTAGGTCTTCCTTATTAACTTTATTATATTTTAATAATATAATAGTTTTGATAATTAATGATATAATTTGATATATGATTATCTTAGGCCTCCTTTATTTTTATTTTAAAAAATAAAAAATATTTGCCTTAAAGTTCTTGACCTATTGTATCTCTGAATGAATTTTGTTATTATTATGGTTCTACGAAGTAACTTTATACTTTTATTGATATAGGTTTAAATATATAAGGAATTTTGAGCAGCATCATTTTAATCCTATTGTTTTTCTTCATCATAAATATTGATATCTTTCTAGTTATGTGTCCTTCTTGGTATCTATACAAATTTTGTGTATCTTGACATGTCAGCTCCCAGATATATAGAAACAGATTTTAAAGCCTTATAATCAATAGTATATATTGGTTTTAAGGCAGAAGAGTCTAAAGGGCTAGTTGACTGGGGTTAAATGACTTGCCCAAAGTCACACAGAAAAGAAGTATCTGAGGTCAGATTTGAACCCAGGACCTTCAGTCTCCAGGCATGGCTCTCTATCCACTAAGCCACTGAGCTATCCTCATCCCAGATAATTTTTTTTTTACATTTTTTAAACCCTTAACTTCTGTGTATTGGCTCCTAGGTGGAAGAGTGGTAAGGGTGGGCAATGAGGGTCAAGTGACTTGCCCAGGGTCACACAGCTGGGAAGTGTCTGAGGTTGGATTTGGACCTAGGACCTCCCCTCTCTAGGCCTGATTCTCAATCCACTGACCTACCCAGCTGCCCCCAGATAATTTTTAATCATTATTTTTAACAGAACTTTTCTCTCCACCATTTGCTATTGTTTTTTTATTAGCATTGCATAGAAATGCTGTTGATTTTTGTAGATCTACTTTGTATCCTTTCACCTTAATGAAACTATTAATCTTCTCAATTAATTTCTTCACTGATTCCTGGGATTTTCTAAGAAAAATTTCCGTCACTGTCAAGTAGGAATAAGTCTGAGTCTTCTTTGCCAGGGTTTATTTAATTTCTTTCTCATGTCATCTTGTAGGTACTGTTCTTGTACTCTACTAAAGAAAATAGTGAAGAGATGATCGTGCATCCTTACTCTACCCTTGACTCACTGAGAGATCCTCCAGTGTTCCTCTATTGCAGATAATGCTGGCTTTTGGTTACTTGAGAATTATAATTTTATCCCCAAAGCTAGCTAATTTACGAAATTTTACATACAATTTACAAAACCAATCATCCTGATTATTCATGTGGGTCTTAACCAATCAAAACAAGGACGGTTTCAATCCTATCTAGCTGAAATGGGGCTTAATTTGAGAACTAGAAACTTAGCTTGTTTTGATAGAAAGGCTCCGTGACTCTGTCTTAGTGATTCATTAAAAGAAGTCCACCATCTTCCTGAACTTCATCTCTCACATAGACGTTAATTGACTTATCTCTGGCCACACAGCTATTAAGAATCTGAGGTTGCATTTGAGCTCAAGTCTTCCTGACTCTATTTCTACCACCTACCTTAGTTTATTAATGTGTTTTTTCCATTTTATAAATGTTACCTTTCAGAAATATGTATTTCCCTCTGAGGACTATTTTAGCTGAACTCATTAAACTACAACAGGTTGTCTTATTATCATCATTCTCTTTATAATAATTATTTATTATTGTGGAGTTTATTTTTTTGATCCCCTTATTATGTAGGATGGTCTTATCTAGACTCTCATTCAGGTTTCTATCTTCTTATGTTCCTTTATAATAACTATTATTATAATATTATATAAAATATGTTTAATATTTTTTCTAAAATAATTTATTACTTCTTTATGCTTGAGTACCTGATCAGTTTTTATTCTGTGTTGTAAGGCTTTGTGTAAAGCTGTGAAGCATGTAGATTCTTTAATATTCCAATTCAGGCCCGTATTTTTCTTCTTGTCTGTCTTTCAGTTAAAATTATCCACTTCTGAATGACGAATATAAAAGCCTTTTATATTTTTTTGTTATTATGTCTTTTTGCAATTTTGCAACTCAGTGAGCTTTTCCTTTATAAGAATTGACACTTTAACATTTTTGTCTGTGTATCACTATTTTGTTTCATTAATTATTCAACCAGTCTATTAATAAGTGTTTAGTAAACGTTGACTATGTACCAAGAGTACAGAGAATAAGATAATCCCTACTCAGAATCAGTTTACATTCTAATGGGGAAAATATAAGTACATGAAAAAATATATACAGCCTAAATATAAAGTTAATAAAAACAAATGTACACAAAGCAATAAAATATAAGATAAGGACATGAGCAGTTGGGGAGAATCAGTAAAGATTTTCAATAGAAAGTGAAGCTTGAACTGAATCATGAAGGAGGAGAGGAACTCTATGAGGTGGAGGTAAGAAGAGAGCATATTGTAGGCATGAGGGATGCCTTATATAAAGGCACAGATATAGGCAATGGACTGCCATTTGTAAAGAACAGAAAAAAAAGTCAATTTGGCTATATTACAGAGTATGGGAGAGGAAGTAATATCTAATGATCTAATGATACTAGAACAAAAGACTGGTTATGAGGCTTAAAAGGCTAAATGGAGCCTATATTTTATGCTAGAAGCAATAAAAAAAACCTGCAGTATAGGAGACTTTCACAAAAATCTGATAGGTAATTAATTAGGTTCTGATTTAACATTGTGCTTGTGTGAATTGAAAGAAGGGGTCAGATATGAATGATGTTGTAAAGGTGGGAAGGGTAAGATTTGGCAATTGATTGGTTATGAAAGGATGAGGGAGAATGAGGAGTCCAGGATAATGGTGAGATTTTGAACCTGAGAAACTGGAAGGATGATGTTTTTTTGTTTTAGAGAACTTTGGAATAGGTGAGAGTTTAGGGCCAAAAATATTTGAATTCTATTCAAAATATTTTGAACTTTGGATGTTTTGGGGACTTACTGTTTGAAATAAGTGATCTAGTACCGAACTTGAGTGGAGAGATTGGACCTGGATATACAGGTCATAGTCATCTGTATTGAATTAACATTAAAACATTGGGAGCAATCGAAATTAATGAGGAAGAGTATGGAGTAGAAAAACTCTGAGAAGCTAGTAAGGGAGACTGAGGAGGAGTGGTTAATTAGGTAGGAGGTAAACCTTAAAGCAAAATGTTTTTTTTCTTTTAATCCCTTTTGAAATTATTAATTTGGTGTTGTTTTCTGAAATGATTTATATTCCTACTTTTTTATAATTGCCTACAGTACAATAAAATGTGGGTTCATCCCCTCATTTTCACTCCAGGTTTCATGTTTTAAAAGTCATTTTTAGGGGCACCCAGGTAGAGCTCAGTGGATTGAGGGCCAGGTCCAGAGACGGGAAGTCCTGGTTCAAATCTGATCTCAGATACTTCCTAGCTGTGTGACCCTGGGCAAGTCACTTGACTTGCCTAGCCCTTACCACTTCTGCCTTGGAATCAATACACTGTATTGATTCTAAGACAGAAGGTAAGGGTTTTTAAAAAATGAAAAAAAAATTTTAAAAGTCATTTTCATATATTGCAAATTGTTAAGTTTTGTTTTCTTATCTATCCTGTCATTCTCTTTTGTGTTATCAGGAAGTTTAATCAATTCACTTTTAGGGTACAACAAATGTTAATTGAACAAACATTTACTTACTATATGCAAAACATGTGAAGGGGATACAAAATAAAAACAAAAATTATTTTAATTTCCGGTCCTCGGGGAGCTTGTATTTTCCTTGAAGTATACAACATTTAGATAGATAAGTAAATATAATCTAATTTAAGGTTTGATGTGGACTGACAATGGGTAGTGAGGGGTAGTAATAGGAAATGGACTCTCATATCCCCAAATCTTGCATTTCGTATTAACACTGGCTAAACATCAACTGTAAAACCTGTAGTTTCTGCATTAGAGGAGGATGAATTGTGGATTGATCAATTACCCACTCTGTATACTGATTCTGTAATATTCTATACTGGCCATCCTCTTTGTGCCAAATCTGTTTTATTAATTACTCATATTGTTCTTCGAAATGAAAGACATAATTAATTACCTATAGTGGTCCTCTAATGTATCGCATCCCCTGCCACCATGTTCTCATTCTAGAAGGGCAGCGAGACCTCTCCCACACTGACAAATGATGACAAGGTGGACAATGGGGAACACGGAACCTGTGCACCGGGGACTCTGGCATTCCAGAAGAATCCCTCAAATTTGTACATGCTCTTTGCTCCCTATGGCAACAAAGCCCCAAATATACTTCCACCTGAATTTAGAATGAGCGATGACAATCTCCCAGACCCCAGTAAATATGCCAACCCTGATCTACAGGGTGTAGAAGCTGTCTCTCAGTAGTGGAAACTGCCACTCCATACTGGAGTGGGAGCTGCTACTCCATACTATCTGCTCCAAGAGGCTACTCTACTAGATCCTGGGCTTGTCCATCAGTCCTAAGGCTACCTGATTAACCCCTATCTCTTTTCTACCAGCTCCATAAACTACTTCTTCAAATAAAATTCTTTTCTTCTGAATTGAATGGAGTTTGTGTCTCCCATTCTTGGGGCAAGACCCTGCTACAAACTTGGGTGTGTTTCTCCCACAACGGGTTGAAATGGGCACTAATAATTAAGAAGTGCAGAAAATGATCCCAGAGAGGGCATCTACAGTGAACCTTAGAGTAAGCTAGGCATTCCAAAAAGTAGAAGTAGAAAGTGCTTCCAAGGTATGTGAAAACTGAGAGTGTGTTAATAGAAGTAATGGAAATATTTTTAAAGATAAACTGGAGCCATACAAAGAATGACTTTAAATGGTAAGAAAAGAAATTTCTATTTTCTCTTAGACAAGAGATCTTAAATTGAAGTCCATTAATTTGCTTTCCGTTTTACAGAAAATATCATGATTACTGTGTCAAAAATAATTGGTTTCCTCTGTAATCTTATGCATTTTATTTTGTGTACTTAAAAACATTAATATGAGATGGGGTCCACAGGTTTCACAAGATCAACAAAGGGCCCCATAATATACAAAAGACCAGTTATTTACATTCCTATATGTAAAGATTATACATGGAACTCCTAAGAACTTTATCATTATTAGAGTGTTTAAAAGGCATTTATATAGATAGAGAGCATGGGTGGGAGTGATTATGTTGTAATGATCTCTAAAGTAGTTTGATTCTTTTTTTAATTAACTAATTTGTTTGTCTGTTGCATTAAAATTTTCACGTATCTCCTTCCCTCCCATCCCTCCTTACACTAGAGAAAGAACCATTTAAAAGAAATATATGTATATTTAAAACTATGTTTTGATTGTATTTTTCATTTCTTTTTCTGGAGGAGGATATACACGAGTCATTCTTCAATCAATATTTCTATTGCTTCATTTAATGTTCTCTTGATTCTGCTCATTTCACTCTTCACAATTTCCCGTACGTTTTTGTATTAAAAAAAAAAATTACCTGCTCATCATTTTGTATGGCACAGTAGTCACAATTAGTTGCCACAACTTGTTTAGCCATTCCACAATTGATGAGCATTCCCTCAATTTCCAGTTCTTTGCCACCATAAACAGAGCTTTAATAACTGTTTAGAACATATAGATTCTTTTCCTTTTTCCCTAATAATGTTAGGAAATAAACCTAATAGTGATATTCCTGAATCAAAAGGTACATAAAATCTTGTAAGTCTTTGGACATAATTCCAAATTGCTCTCCAAATGGATCACCTCACAGTTCTGCCAACAGTGTATCAGTGTCTTCATTTTTCTATAACCCTCCAACATTTATCATTTTAACCTATCTGATGGGTATGAGATGATATTTCAGAATTATTTTATTTTGCATTTTTCTAATCCATAATAACCAATAATGATTTAGAGCATTTTTTCATATAATCATATATAGCTGTGAATTCTTCATCCAAAAAGAAGTCTCTTCATATCATTTGACCATTTATAAATTGGAGAATGGCTCATATTCATATAAAAATGACAAAATTATTTCTGTATTTTAGATATGATTTCTTTCTGAGAAACTATCTATATAAGAATTTTCCCCCAACTTATTGCTTTCTTTCTAATCTTAGCTACATTACAGGGTTCTTTTTGAACAAAACTCTTTTAATTTAATTATTCAAAATTACCCATTTTATATCTCCCAATGCTTTCTATCTCTTGTTTATTCATAAATTCTTCTCCCATACATAAATCTGGTAGGTAATATGTTGCCTGTTATCTTACTTCTTTGTGAGGTCTCCATTTATGCCTAGGTCATACATCCATTTTGATCTTATCTTGGCAAATGGTACAATATATTGGTCAGCATCTAATTTCTGCCAGGCTGCTTTCCAGTTTTACCAGTAATTTTTTGCCAAACAGTGAATTCTTATCCCTAAAGCATGGATCTTTACTTTTGTCAAGCACAAGGTCACTATAACCTTCTGTCTATTCTGTTCCACTTATCTACTATATTCCACAGGTGGTTTGATTCTGGGAGAAGATCACTGCTCTCTTGTCTATACTCTGGTCTTTACCAAAGAGTGAGAAAAAGGAATATTCTGGGGAAATACAGAAGGAAGAACTTTTACAATGGATAGGAAAATAGAGAAGTGGTAAGTAATACTTGAACACCTCACTCTCATCAGAATTGGTTCAAAGAGGAAAGAATATGTGTGTATAGAAGCAAAATAGACTTCTGCAGAGAGACAAGATAAGAGAGAGAGAGAGAGAGAGAGAGAGAGAGAGAGAGAGAGAGAGAGAGAGAGAGAGAGAGAGGAGAGAGAGAGAGAGGAGAAAATGAGATGAAGGAAAATACATAGAATCATAATTGTGAATTCAAATAAAATGAGCTTATCCATAAAATGGAAGCAAATAAACTAGAATCCAACAATATGTTTTTTAGAAGAGATACATTTCATATAGATACACACAGAGTCAAAATAAAGGGTTGGAACAGAATCAAATATGCTACAGCTGAAGTAAAAAAGGCAGAAATAGCAATCGTGATCTCAAAGTTATGGCCAAAATAGATATAATTAAAAGAGATAATCAAGGAAATTATATTTTACCAAAAGATATCATGGGCAATGAAGTAATATTTTTAAAACTTACAACAAGTTTCTTTGATAAAGACCTCATTTCCCAAATATATACTAAGTATAGAACTGAGCCAAATTTACAAAAATAAAAGCCATTTCAGCTGAACAAATTGTGGTATGTGATGGTGATGGAATACTATTGTGCTATGAGGAATGAGGAACTGCTTGATTTCTACATGAACTGGAATGACCTCCATGAACTGATGCAGAGTGAAATGAGTAGAACCAGGAGGACATTGAACACAGTAACTGAAACACTGTGGAATGACCAAATGCAATTGACTTTGCTACTAGCAGCAATGCAATGATCAAGGACAATCCTGAGAGACTTATGAGAAAGAACGCTATCCATATCCAGAGACAGAGTAGAAACACAGAAGAACATATGATTTATTACTTGTTTATATGGATATATGATTGGGGGTTTTGGTTTTTAAAGATTACTCTATTACAAATATGAATAATATAGAAATAGGTTTTGAGTAATAATATATGTATAGCCCAGTGGAATTGCTTGTCAGCTCTGGGAGGAGGGAGGGAACCAGGGAAGGGAGAAAACATGAATCAAGTAACCATGGAAAAATATCCTAAAAAAATAATTAAAAATAAAAGCCATTCCCCAATTGATAAATGATTAAAGGGTATATACAGATAGTTTTCAGAAGAAAAAATCAAAGTTATCTATAATCATTTGAAAAAATGCTCTAAATCACTATAAATTAGAAAAATGAAAATTAAAGCAACTCTGAGGTTCTAGTTCATAGCTATCAGAAATGACAAATGCTGCAAGAGATGAGGGTAAAATAGATACACTAATGAACTTCTGGTAGAGTAGTGAATTAGTCCAACCATTCTAGAAAACAATTTGGAATTTTGCCCAAAGTGTTATAAAACTGTGCATAATCTTTGACTCAGCAACATTACTACTAGTCATACATCTCAAGAAGATCTAAAGAAAAAGGAAAAAAAAAACCTATATATACAAAAACATTTATAGCAGCTTTTTGTTATGGTAAAGATTTGGAAATCCAGAGGATGCCCAGCAGTTGGAAAATAGACAAACAAGTTGTGGCATATGATTGTGATGGAGTACTATTTGCTGGGCAGGAAATGGAAAAG
>NC_058132.1:195037241-195134588 GCF_016433145.1 Gracilinanus agilis | reverse complement strand
TTTTTTCCCAATTTGTTGTTTCCCTTCTGATTTTGACTACATTGTTTTTGTTTGTACAAAAGCTTTTTAGCTTAACATAATCAAAACCATTAAATTTACATTTTGTAATTTTCTCTAACTCTTGCTTGGTTTTAAAATCTTTCCTTTCCCAGAGATCTGACAAGTATACTATTCTGTGTTCACTTAACTTATTTATGGTTTCCCTCTTTATATTCAAGTCATTCACCCATTCTGAATTTATCTTGGTGTAGGGTGTGAGATGTTGATCTAAACCTAATCTCTCCCATATTGTTTTCCAAATTTCCCAGCAGTTTTTGTCAAATAGTGGGTTCATGTCCCAAAAGTTGGGCTCTTTGGGTTTATCATACACTGTCTTGCTGACATCATTAACCCCAAGTCTATTCCACTGCTCCTCCCTTCTATCTCTTAGCCAGTACCATATTGATTTAATGACTGCTGCTTTATAGTATAGTTTGATATCTGGTACTGCTAGGCCCCCTTCCTTCACATTTTTTTCATTATTTCCTTTGATATTCTTGATCTTTTGTTATTCCAAATGAAATTTGTTATAGTTTTTCCTAATTCAGTAAAGAAGTTTTTTGGTAATTTGATAGGTATGGCACTAAATAGGTAAATTAATTTGGGTAGGATGTTCATTTTTATTATGTTAGCTTGTCCTACCCATGAACAGTTAATGGCTTTCCAATTGTTGAGGTCCAGTTTTATTTGTTTGGAAAGTGTTTTGTAGTTGTTTTCCTATAATAGCTGTGTTTGTTTTGTTAGATTGATTCCCAAGTATTTTATATTGTCTAGGGTGATTTTAAATGGTGTTTCTCTTTCTACCTCTTGCTGTTCTAATGTGTTGGAAATGTATAGAAATGCTGATGATTTATGTGCATTTATTTTGTATCCTGCAAATTTGCTAAAGTTGTTGATTATTTCTACCAGCCTCTTAGTTGATTCTCTAGGATTTTTTAAGTATACCATCATATCATCTGCAAAGAGTGATAGCTTAGTCTCCTCATTGCCTATTTTCATACCTTCAATTTCTTTTTCTTCTCTAATTGCTACTGCTAGTGTTTCTAGTACAATGTTGAATAATAGAGGTGATAATGGGCATCCTTGTTTCACTCCTGATCTTTTTGGGAAGGCTTCTAATTTATCCCCATTGCATATAATGCTTGTTGATGGTTTTAGGTATATATTGTTTACTATTTTTAGGAAGGGTCCTTCTATTCCTATACTTTTCAATGTTTTCAATAGGAATGGATGCTGTATTTTGTCAAAGGCTTTTTCAGCATCTATTGAGATAATCATGTGATTTTTGTTTGTTAGACTGTTGATATGGTCAATTATGTGGATGGTTTTCCTAATGTTGAACCATCCTTGCATTCCTGGTATAAATCCCACCTGATCATGGTGGATGACCTTCTTAATTACTTGCTGGAGTCTCTTTGCTAATATTCTATTTAAGATTTTTGCATCTATGTTCATTAGGGAGATTGGTCTATAGTTTTCTTTCTCTGTTTTTGGTCTACCTGGCTTTGGAATCAGTACCATATTTGTGTGATAGAAGGAATTTGGTAGGACTCCTTCTTTGCTTATCATATCAAATAATTTCTATAGTATTGGGATTAGTTGCTCTTTGAATGTCTGATAGAATTCACTTGTGAATCCATCAGGTCCTGGTGATTTTTTCTTAGGGAATTCTTTAATGGCTTGTTCAATTTCTATTTCTGATATGGGATTATTTAGGTGTTCTATTTCTTCTGCTGTTAATCTAGGCAATTTATATTTTTGTAAATATTCATCCATATCTCCTAAATTGTTATATTTGTTGCCATGTAATTGGGTGAAATAGTTCTTAATGATTGCTTTAATTTCTCCTTCATTATAGGTGAGGTCTCCCTTTTCATCTCTAATACTGTCAATTTGGTTTTCTTCTTTCCTTTTTCTTATTAGATTTACTAGTACTTTGTCTATTTTATCTGTTTTTTCAAAATACCAGCTTCTAGTCTCATTTATTAATTCAATAGTTCTTTTACTTTCGATTTTATTAATTTCTCCCTTAATTTTTAGTATTTCTAATTTAGTTTTCATCTGGGGGATTTTTATTTGTTCGCTTTCTAATTTTTTGAGTTGCATGCCCAATTCATTAATCTCTGCCCTCCTTAATTTGTTAATATATGCACTCAAGGATATAAATTTCCCCCTGAGTACTGCCTTGGCTGCATCCCACAGAGTTTGGTAGGATGTCTCATCATTGTCATTCTCTTCAATGAAATTGATGATTGTTTCTATGATTTCTTCTTTGACAATTTGGTTTTGGAGAATCATATTGTTTAATTTCCAATTGGTTTTTGACTTGCCTGTCCAGGTGCCCTTACTGATTATTAATTTTATAGCATTATGATCTGAGAAGGTTACATTTATTATATCTTCTCTTTTGCATTTGTTTGCCATGATTCTATGCCCTATTACATGGTCAATCTTTGTAGATGTACCATGTGCAGCTGAAAAGAAGGTGTATTCCTTTTTGTCCCTATTCATTTTTCTCCACATATCAATTAAATCTAATTTTTCTAGGACTTCATTCATCTCTCTTACCTCTTTCTTATTTATTTTTTGGTTTGATTTATCTAGATCTGAAAGAGGAATATTTACATCTCCCACTATTGTGATTTTACTATCTATTTCCTTCTTGAGCTCTGCCAGTTTCTCCTTTATGAATTTGGATGCTATACCACTTGGTGCATATATATTGAGCAGTGTTATTTCCTCATTCTTTATACTGCCTTTAATCAGGATGTAATGACCTTCCCTGTCTTTTTTAATCATATCTATTTTTACTTTGGCTTCGTCAGAGATCATGATAGCCACTCCTGCCTTCTTTTTCTCATTTGATGCCCAAAAGATTTTGCTCATACCCTTAACCTTGAACTTGTGTGTGTCTACCCGCCTCATATGTGTTTCTTGTAGACAACCTATGGTAGGATTTTGGTTTCTGATCCACTCTGCTATTTGCTTCCGTTTTATGAGCAAGTTCATCCTGTTCACATTCAGAGTTACAATTGTTAGTTGTGTATTCACTGACATTTTTGTATCCTCCCCTAGACCCACTCCTTCTTATTACACTATTTTCTTTTACACCAGTGGTTTGCTTTGAGCTGGTATCCCTTATCCCCTCCCTTGATTGACTTCTCTTTCTGCCCCCTCCTTTGTTGTTCCCCTCTTTTTGTTTTTTTTAAAGACCAAATGAATTCCCTCCCCCTTCTTCTCCCATCCCTTTTTTGGCCTCCCCACTCCCCTGCTCCCTTTGGTTTATCCCTTCTGACTTTCTCAGTAGGGTTAGATAGAGTTTTTTATCCGGATGGATAATAAAGCTACTCTTCCTTCTCCGGGTTGATTACACTGAGAGTAAGGTTTAATTATGCTCTCTTCCTCTCCTTCTTATGATATTATTCATCCCCTCCCCTTCCCATGCCCTCTTTGTGTGTTATAGAATATCTTATTTTTCTTATTTACTCAGATTTTTCTTAGTGTCCCCTACTATTCCCCCCTCTTTCCCACCCCCCATGTCTTCTTAGACCATTTAGTATCCTGTCCTCTACCTATGGATTATTCTTCTGGTTGCTATAATAGTGAATATTATAATAGTGTATAGAGTTCACTACAGAGAATTATACATAGCATTTCTCCACCTAGTAATACAGATAATTAGATCTTATTTATGCCCTTAAAGAGTCAAGCTTAAAAGACTATGAGTTTCCTTTTCCCTCTGTTTCTTATTTACGTTTTCATCTTTCTCTTTATATTTGTGGTTGAGTGTCAAACTTTCCATTTAGTCCCGGTCTCTTTTGTGCAAAAACTTGGAATTCTTCAATTTTGTTGAATGCCCATATTTTCCCCTGAAAGTATATGGTTAGTTTCGCTGGGTAGTTGATTCGTGGCTGAAGGTCCAGCTCTCTTGCCTTTCTGAATGTTGTATTCCAAGCCTTGCGGTCTTTTAGCGTTGAGGCTGCCAGATTCTGTGTGATCCTTATTGGTGCTCCTTGATATTTGAATTGTCTCTTTCTGGCTTCTTGTAAGATTTTTTCTTTAATTTGAAAGCTCTTCAATTTCGCTATTATATTTCTGGGTGTTGACTTTTCTGGGTCCAGTGTAGAGGGTGTTCTATGGATCCTTTCAATGTCTATATTGCCCTCTTGTTGTAGAACTTCAGGGCAATTTTGCTGAATAATTTCTTTAAGTATGGAGTCCAAGTTTCTATTAATTTCTGCCTTTTCTGGAATACCAATGATTCTCAAGTTGTCTCTTGTAGACCGGTTTTCTTGGTCTGTCACTCTCTCATTGAGATATTTCATGTTTCCTTCTATTTTATCAGTCTTTTGACTTTGTTTTATTTGTTCTTGTTGTCTTGAGAGATCATTGGTTTCTAAATGTTCGATTCTAGCCTTTAAGGACTGGTTTTCAGCTTTAATGTTTTGGTTTTCAGCTTTAATGTTTTGGTTTTCGGCTTTAATGTTTTGGTTTTTGGCTCTAATGTTTTGGTTTTCCTTTTCAATCTGGTCATTTTTGGTCTTCAGTTGTCTTGTCTCATTTTCCAATTGTGAAATTCTGCCTTTTAAACTGTTATTTTCTTGCCAGATTTCTTCCATCTTCCTCAACATTTCATTTTTAAACTCTTCCATAGCTTGTGACCAGCTTTCATTTTTTTGGGGAGGTTTGGATTTTTGTTTTCCCTCCTCTGGTGTCTGGATTTTCTCTGTGTAGAAGTTGTCGAGTGTTCCAGAGTTTCTCTTGATAGTCTTTTTCTTCTGGACTTCCTTATTGCTGGCCACTGTTAGCCCCACCCCTTTTCAGCTTTGTCTTTGCACTCAGGGTCTGCCTGGGACTTACAAGCTCTGGGCTCCGGTCTCCTTGTCCTCAGGGTCAGGCCTCCTGGTAGTTCCCGGTCTGCCCCTCTGCCCGAGGCTCCTTCAGCAGTCTTTGGAGCTGCTTCCACAGCCACGCTCAGGTCTGCACCGGGTCCTCACTGGAGGTCCAAGCCTGGGCTGGAGATCGTTATCCAAGCATAGGGCACTGCCTTTGCCTGTGCAGATGCTCTTAGGGCACTGCCTTCACCCCTGCAGAAGGTAGTGAAAGTCCGTGGGCTGGAGATCTTTATTCGCACCTGAGGAGATGCCTTCAGCGCTTGGGAAAGGCCGTGTTTTAGGGGCCTTTGTCCCGTCCCTAGGCCGTGCCTTCACCCACGTGGACGCTGGGGGAAAGTTCGCGGGCCCCCAGCCACCTGGGGTCCCTCGTCTTGCTGCACACAGGTACAAACCCCAGGGCTGCCAGTGATTATCTGGTTGCCCCAGTCCTGTTTTCCCACTTGTGCCTTGGCGTTGTGCGAGGTGTGTGGTGTGGGGGGTTGGGGAGCGGCTTCTTCCTCTCGCATTTTAGTGAGAGCTGTTTCACCCCTTTATAGCGTGGAAATGCCCCAATTCTGCGTACCTTCAATGCTGCGCCCTGTTGTGGGGTTCCTTCGTTCCTCTGGACTCGTTTTTATTTCCTCTTGAGGGGTCCTGTATGGTTCGGTCAGGAGAGATCGAGCAGCTGCTCCTTACACTGCTGCCATCTTAACGGGAAGATCTAAATGTCTGTTTTTGTCATGAGTCCCTTGGAGTTATCTTGGATCCTTGCTTTGTTGATAATAGTTATCATTCACAATTGGTCATCATACATTATTGCTGCTACTGTGTATGTACAATATTCTCCTGGTTCTGCTCACTTCACTTTGTGTCACTTCATAGAAGTCTTTCTAGGGGATTTTTTGTGATCATCTTGTTCATTATTTCTTATCACCCAATAGTATTCAATCACAAGCATATATCACAACTTGTTTAGCCATTCCTCAGTTGATAGACATTCCTTTCAGGTTCCATTTCTTTGCTTGTAATGATGATCAATTGTGAAAGACTGACTACTCTGACCAATACAATGATCCAAGACAAATATGAAGGACTTATGATGAACAATGTTATCCACCTCAAGCGAGAACTAAGGAACTCTAAATGCAAATTAAAGTATAATTATCTCACTTTATTTTTCTTGCTTTTTTTAAATACAGCTAATTTTAAAATGTGTTTTGCATGATTTTACAAGTATGATTGATATCATATTGCTTGCCTTCTCAGCAGGTAGGGGAAGGAGTGGGAAGGAAGAAGAGAATTTGGAACTCAAAATTTAAAAAGAAAAGAATATTAAAAATAAATAGATAATAAATAAAAAAACAAAAAGAGAATACGAATTGAGAAGAGAACCCTACACAGAGTCTCTTGGGATATCAGCAGTTAAACAGAGGAATATGGATGAAGTCCTGGTCAGACAGGCAGAAGAAACAAGAGAAAGTAGTATCACCAAAACTGAAGGAGAAAAAGAGGAAGGAGTGCCTCAAACTCAAAAAATGATGAAGCCTCAGACACTTCCTAGCTATGTGACCTTGAGCAAAATACTTTAATCCACATTGCCTAGCCCTTATCACTCTTCTGCCTTGGAACCAATACACAGTATTGATTCTAAGAAAGAAGGTGAGGGTCTAAAAAAAAAAGAATTATGAGGACTGAGAAAATGTCATGAGATTTAGCAATTAGATTATTGGCAAAGATGAAAATATTTTAGATTGAGAAACTGGGGTGATATTAGAAGCCAAGTTAAAAGGGGTTGAGAAGAAAGTGGGAGTTGAATAAGGGAAAGCAAGGAATGAATTGCTTGAGGTCATGAAAGAGTTAGGTGAAGGCATTTATTAAGGATAGGGAAGACATGGACATGTTTTCTGACAGCAGGAAAGGAGTAATTAAGGAATGATTAGTGAGCAAAAGATGAACAGAAGGGAGGAGAGAGAGAGAGAGAGAGAGAGAGAGAGAGAGAGAGAGAGAGAGAGTTAGAGGAGATCAAGAACACAAGTAGAGAGGTTGTTTTTGGCCAGGAAAAGGGTCTCCTCTTTGTCAAAGATTGGAATAGAAAAAAGAACAAAGTATGATCTAGAGAGCCTTTAAAATATAACGTAGTGGGGAAAAGGGAATTTATAACAGATGGCCTTTATTTTTTCAGTAAAATAGGAGATGATGTCTTCTCCTGACAGGGAGGAGAGAGGGAGTGGAATAGGAAGCTCAAGGAGATAAGAGAAGGTTTGAAATAACTGCTGTGCAAGAGTAGGCTAGAGAATCAATCATAGAAGAATAAAAGGCTTACAGTGCTCCAGAAAAGGCCCAGATGAGATTAAGTAACATAAATCTGTAGTGGACCTAGTCAGCACTGTTTTGTGACTTCCTGCAGTAGCATTCAGAAGCAAAAGAGTAGGTTAGGATAGTTTAAATGTGTTTTTATATAGGAAATTCTATTATTTTCCACTCTTTTTAAAATCCAGTCCAATTCTCTTTGCATGTATTAATCTTCTATTATGTATAAAGCTCCTAGAAAGGCACTAGGATTTCAAAGACAAAGAAAGGATGCTGTCTGTCTTCAAGAGGTTTATATTCTATAGGGAAAATAAACAACTTAAACATATTAGTAAATATTTTATACTTTGAAAATGAAGGGAACACAAATAACTAGGAGATTCAGAAAAATCCACAATCTCTCTTGGGTTTTTTTGCTTATACTAATATAATCTCTGCAGTTTCCTCCCACAGACTAACCTCCCTTCTCTCTAGTTATCTTTCCCTGACACATTTCTTGAGTTACTTTTTTTCCTTTTCCCTCTTCCTACTATATCATTCTGTTCCTATAGACTTTCAAAATGTTTTTGGCAATATTCCATACCACAGACTATGTATTTTAAAAAATTGAGTCACCCTGGCTGAAGGGTGTATCAAAAATACATAGAATTTTGTAATGTTTTGGACACTTACCTTTGACACTTTGGACACTTCAGATGAAGAAGCATAAAGCTCAGGATTACTTGGATATCAATCAAGACTAGAGTTAGTCTTACTTAGAGTCTATTAAAGGTAACTTCAAAAAATGATGGCAGAGTGAGAGGTAGTATCAGCTCTCACCCTCACTACTTCAAAATACCAACATTTTCTTTCAAGCCCTCATCTCTCACAACCACTATCCAGGATAGTCTCTATGCTGTGAATCTACTGTGTATATTTCTGCCTCTTTGTTCCTGGTTCCTGTTTGCCTCATCCTCTCTTTTGACACTCTTCATATCCCACTGATTTTACCCTTATTTGATGACTCTTCAAATTTTGCCTATCTTTAAAGGATCAGATCAAATCGAGAGCAGAATTGTTCCCTCTTCAGATCTCAGAATACTCTCTGTCCTAGTTATTTGGCTCTGATTATGCATGGGTAGCATTAGAAGTGGAGAAATTCAGGAAAAGGGAAACATTGATGGAGGCTGTATGTTGAGGCTATGGTGATACACTACTGTCTTTAACACTTTGGGTCCTTATAGGGAGCTCAGGGGGAGGCAGCTAGGTGTCTCAGGAGATAGAGCACAGGGTCTGGAGTCAGAAAGACCTGATTTTAGATCCAGCTTCAGACACTTGATAGTTGTGTGACTCTGGGCAACTCACTTCATCTCTGTACGGTCAGGTGGGCAGCTAGCTGGCTTCTGCCTCTGTGTTGAGCCCTAGTCTAAGAGAAATTGCATATGGGGGTCTGGATCCTCAGTGCCTCTTCGTTTCACTGATATGTACCAACCAGATTTGGTCTTAAACTAGTTCTCTAAGTGAGGTGTTTTCTGAACTCTTCTGGTTTTGTTTGATGAGAATGAGGAGGAGTGCATGTCTATGAATGATAGCTTCATGATAGCCAGTTGTCATTTATCTATATCTATATGTGTGAATATATGGATGCATATGCACATCCATATATTCACACATATATTGTATACACAGTCATATTCTGTATATCCTATTATTTAATTCTATAATATATAATAACATAATAATTTTATCTATTATTGATATTAATATAATTTTATATTATATACCAATTGACATTAATGTATTAACATATATCAATTAATATTACTATAGTGTATTAATATATTATCTATCCATGTAATATATAATTATATACATACATGTTATACACACATATAGATTATCTCTCCTGCAAATCCCTTAAGATCAGGAAATGTAGCTTATATTTTTCTTGAGGGTGCTAAAGCAAAGTTGGTATAGTGAGCCCAAGGTGAAGGAAAAGATCTACATCTATATGAGCCATCATTAAAGGAGCCAGAATAATATCTCCATGGAGGATCAATGGACCCTCTTTTATTTTATTTACCTCCAAACCTAGAGTTCAGAGTCTGTTGCTATTATCTTTGCCTTATGTTGCTACAACTACACCCTTACTAGATCCTAGTGACAGCTAATTACCAGCTTCTAGGTCAGTATCCTTTTTTTTTTTCCTCCAGGAGTTCAGAACCTGAGCAACCCAATCTTCTTCTCTGTCTCAACCTTTGCCCTTAAGCTTGAGGACTTCAGTGTTCATGCTAATGTTCCTTCAAACACTCTGACCTCCCAATTCACCAATGTCCTCAACTTGCACTATCTACACTAATACTCATGACCTTACCATCACTTCCATGATTAAGAGATCAGAAAATTCTGTATCTGACAATAACCTTTTATCCTTCCATCTTGCTCTGTGCCTCACTCCTCCTCAACTGATTCCTGAACCTCATTATGATATCTAGTTCTCTCCCAGTCCATCACACCTAATGGGCCTCAAGTTCCTTCCTTATATTGTAGAATGAGTTGGGCATGAGCATTTCTCATAGATATCTGAGCATGCATACTTTGGCTCTGGGGAGGATACATATCCTAGTCTCCGCCTGCAGCAAGACCAAAGGCTTCTGATTGGTCCTTGTATAGCCCCAAGATTTGGAGCTGTTCCAAAGAAGATTGGTGATAGAATTGGGAAAAGAGCTGTCCACTCTGTAAAAAGAAACAACTTCTGATGATTTCTTTAAAGGCAGCCTCTCTGTTGGGATACAGCCAACACTAGCTTTCCTTTAGACTTCCAGGGAGGAGATGAAGGGATTCCCCTCTCTACTCCACTCCAAGCATCTGCATGGGATATATTCATATGGTAGTAAAAACATGTATTTGTGTAGGCAAGCCCCCAAATGGTCTTCCAGGCTTGTGTTGGCTCTTCTGCTTTGTGGGATTTTTTTAACCCCAAAGCACAAGAGACCAAACATTGATCTTGAAAAACTGATATTTTCAGCTGTGGAGGATACATGGCAAATTTGAGAAGCTGGGCATTTCTGAGTCAGAGCTAGTCTAGTCTGTATTTCTTTCTATAGCTACGCTTATTTTAGGGAAAGGTGCATCACTGCCAGAAGAAACTGCCAAAAGCATTTTGTAGCTTAAAGGCTAAAACTCAAACCATTTTCTGCCTTGTCAGGAGACTTGGATTTGTGAGATGTGCAGGTAGAGCAGGCCAGAGATGAAAGTAAAATACTTGTGCATTTCATATTTTAAGTATTTGTTAATGTACATTCATGAGTCTTTTTATGGTTAGGGGAATAAATAGCTGCCCTATACCTGATATGTTCTTCTTTTAACAGTGCATATTTTTTCTAGAAAGGACTCTCTTGATCCCTAAAAATGAGAACTCAATCATGAGCCATATTTAAACATAAGTGATTTTCTCTGGAATTCCAAAGTGGAATCAATGTGTCAAAGAATTAAGAAAGGTCTGATTTCTTCTCTTTGGGTACAGTCCTCCTCTAAGGCTGAACCTGATGCATGTAAGTGCAGGTCTTTACACTTTTTCTTGAAAGAGTTCTCCCTAGACTATATATCATGCTAATTTTGACCTTATATTAAACAGTACAACTGTACAGCATCTTCAAGTCTCTCATACTTTTCCTTCATATATATATATATATATATATATATATATATATTTCCTTCTCTTATACTTCGTCAAACCTCAACCTTGAATCAGCCTCACCATATTTCCTCGCTAGCTACACACATCTAGCTGAAGCATTCCAGAGAAAAATCACAAAATACTGACTAGATCCGTTACAAATTCATGTCTCATCTGCCCTCACTGCTTCTTGGCATTCTTTTTATTCTTCCTTAATTCATTCTCTATCATTTTTCTCACAGCAGCCATTTTATATCCTTTCTTCTTTCCTCAAGCCTTCTGCACAGCCCTATCTCTCTTCTCTCTCAGAAAAGGATCACGTTTCTTACTTTACAGAGAAAATAGAGGCCATCTATCTTGAGCTCCCTCTCTTCCCTATTCTATACTTCAAAGGCACTCACCTCCCACCCTCATTCTCCCTTCCTTTGATCCATTCACTGGCAAAGAAATAGCTTTTCTCCATGCCAAGGACAATCCCTTTGCTTGTGCCTTTGCTACTATTGTGTACCATCTCTTCTGACAATCAGCATCTTTGGTCATTCCCTCCCTTTCTCAATAGTCTTCGCCCTCTCCCTCTCTACTGTTTCCTTCTGTTCTGCCTATAAAAATGTCCATGTCTCCTCATTCTTAAACAACTTTCACTTGACCCTACTGTCCCATCAAGCTATGGTGTCATTTCTCTTCTCCCTTTTATAGCCAAACTCCTTTCATTTCAAACTGCTTTCATTGCTTCCACTTTTTCTCCTTACATTCATTTCTCAACTTCTTGTAATCTAGTTTGTGACCTCGCCTTTCAACCGAAACTGCTCCAAGGTCATCAATGATATTTTTATTGCTAATATAACTTGGCAGTGAGGGTGGAGGGTGGGATTTTGATTCACTGACTGACTTTGGAATTTCTCCTTATCCTGATTCAGAAAGGGAGTCAAACAGAATGGATTCTAGGACATTTCTACAGTAAATAGAACTTCCCTGAGGTCATGCTAAATCCCTCTGTTGTAGAGAACAGAAGGGACAGTTTCTATATCTCTTCTGCCCTAGAATTTCTGGAGTTCGGAGATGAGCAATCAATAGAGCAAGAAGGGGATGCTGTATTATAACAATGGCGGTTGACCTAGATCTTGTAAGGAGAAGGCACCATGACTTGATTCTGTGTCCTCCAAAGTCTGCTGAAGACTGTAAGTATGAGTGGAGCTTCCTAGCTCAGTCTGCTGAACTAATGAGAGTCTTTGCTTTCTCTGCATTCTTTTGTTCCTAAAGGACACTACAAGGGTCCATTCTCTATAAGCTCTAGCAGTATAAGGGGGAATTAGTCCTATACAGAAGATCAAGGGAAAAGGAAAGGAAAAGAAGCAATTTATGGCAATATTTATCTCTGTAGTTGTAGGAGTTTATTTTACCTTAACTTCAGTTTCTCTTATGGCGATTCACTGGTTGTGTTCTTGAGTGAGTGTTGCAGAGGAAAGAGGAACTGATTAAACAAAGTCTCTCAAGGGTGAAGGCAGAGCCAAGATGCTTATAACAATTGCTATTTTAAAATATTCCTATTTCATTACTTAGACTAAAAATCAAGAAGCAGGAGGTTGTACAAAGGGCAAATGTTATATTTGCCACCCACTGTGATTTAGAAAAGTAGCTACTACCATTACAGGGTAACTCAGATTTGTTTTTGTTTTTGTCCCCCCCTCCCCTCTCCCCACTCTCAGCTCCCAGTCTTGGAGGACCTTCTGGTTCCCATAAGGCATATCATAGCATGTTGAAAGGTTGACAGTCCCCATATATGTGACCCACAAGAATAGAATAACTCAAATAGAGTGCCATCTGGTGGGTAATTCCAACATATTACCCTGAGTTACTCCATACATCAAGACTAGATTTCATTGTGTGATAGCTATCTCTCTGAACCAAATTGGAACCTTCATGGCACATTAAATCCAGGAGCCTTTTTTCAGTCCTCATTCTTCTTGACCTATATGCATCATTTGAAAGTGTCAACTATTTCCCATTCCTAGATATTCTTGTCTCCATTTTTTGTGGCATTTTTCTTACTTGGTTCCCTTCCTATCTTTCTGTTTATTTTGCCTTTTTTCCCTTTCTGGACCATCTTCCATGACCCCTCTCCCCTCTTAGGTATGAGTGTCCTCTAAGGGCTCTGTCCTTTGCCATCATCATTTTGGTCTCTATAACTTCTCCTGTTATCATATATCATGGGTTCAATACCATTCCTTATACATCTCTATGAAGAGAACTCCCAGATCTAGATAAATAACCCTAGTTTCTTCCTTAAGCTTCAGCACTTTTCATCAAAGCTATTTCAAATCAACATGTATAGAATCCAACTCATCCCTTCCCTTCTCTCCCTACCCCTACTTCAATCCCCAAAACATTCCTTTTCTAATTTGCCTTTTTTAAGGCAAAAAAGCATTGCTAATAGTCTTAAATCATATTTATTCTCCTTCCTCCTTCATTATATATTATTAGTTGCCATGTCTCAAGTCTTATTGATCCTATCTCTACAATGTCTCTCTTTCGTCTCCTTTTTGCTTATACCCACCACCCTAATTTAGGCTTTTATCCCCTTTTCTTTAGAATATTGTAACAGTCTCTTAACTGGACTCCTAACTTCTGGTTTCTTTCTCCTCTAATTAATTTTCCACACAGCTACCAAAATAATCCTCCTAAAGTAAAAGTGTGAGCTTGTCATTTCCATGTCCAAGAAGTTTCACTGCTTCCCTATTACCTCTAATATAAAATGCCAGTTCCTCCTTGGCATTTAAAGTCTTTTCATAATTTGGCTCCAGTTTACCTTTCTAAGCTTATTTCTCATTATTACACATTGTACATTCAGCCAGACTGGCGTGATTCCACCTTGTCCTCTGCTTTCGTGTCTTGGCACTTGCTAACCTCAATGCCTAGAATTCATTTTGTTCCTTCCCTTCACCTTTAAAAATCTCTAACTTCTCTAAAGTTTCAGCTCATACACCACTTCCTAACGAAAGCTTTCCTTGATTTTCTAGCTCTTTGAATCCTCTTCTTCTCCTTCAAAATGTCACCTGTGTGCTTGTCTGTGTACAAGTTGTACTCTGGGAGCAATATACGCTCCCTGGAAGTGGGAACAGTTATTCTTTTTGTCTTTGTGTCCCCCAATATCTATCATAATGCTTTGAATGTAACAGGCACTGAATAAATGCATGCTAGATTAAATTAGAGTGGACACCTACTAACTGGGCTAGTGTTAGGCATATACTCAACACTCAATAAATATTCAGTGATCAATTAATGGAAGTGTTGGCTGGATATCAGTTCCCTGCTCTCACTCACTGGGAATAAAAACCATTTCATCATCAAGAATACCAGCAATCGCATGCCTTGCCTACTTTCCAAGGCCTAATCACACACGTGAACACCACCTCAAAAACTGACAGAAAATAGATTAGGAAAGAAGATTGGTGTTCATTTCACTTCAACTAGTTGGCCAAGTGAAGAGGGCATTAGACTTGGAGTCAGAAACACCTCAGTTTGAGGGGGCAGCTGGGTAGCTCAGTGGATGGAGAGTCAGACCTAGAGACGGGAGGTCCTAGGTTCAAATCCAGCCTCAGACACTTCCCAGCTGTGTGACCCTGGGCAAGTCACTTGACCCCCATTGCCCACCCTTACCACTCTTCTGCCTTGGTGCCAATACACAGAAGTTAAGGGTTTTAAAAAAAAAGACCTGAGTTTGAATCCAGTTTGGCCACTTCTCTAGCTGTGTGACCCTATGCAAGTCACATAGCTTCAGTTTTATCAACTATAAAATGGGGATAATAATAGAATCTGCCTCACAAGATTGTTGTGAGGATCAAATGAGAACTTTGCAAACTTTAGAGTACCACGTAAGTGCTAGGCATTATTATAGAAAGCTGCTGTCTGATTTCCTTGGCACAGAGCATGTGCTTCCTTGATGGAAAGCATATTTACTGTGACTATAAGAACTAAATTTCCCGGGATGGTCTCAGTTTAAATAAAAAAGTATACTTTTAATAAGGCTTTGAAAAAAGGCATATCCTTTGTCTGATCACAGGTCCCAGTTTTTTATTTGGAAAACATGGTCACCATATGTTTATTCTTCTCTCCCCTGAGGGAGATTAAGAACAGGTGGAGCTCTGGAGCAACACAGTTGGAAGGGGCCCCCTTCAATGACAGGTCATGATTTACCTTGCAATTTGTCATGCAAAATGGAGAATTGGGACACCTCAACCTGGTGACCTCTGGGGCAACTTCCCCATGTCCATCTAGCTCCACCTATTCCTTTCTATTCATAATGGATTAGATGGTTTTGTGAGTTTCTGGGACCACTTCAGTGAGTTTTGGTCCCTTTCTAAGGAGGTTGGTGATTTTTCTTTTTTCTCTACCTTTATTCTTTTCTCCACCTCACTTGTAATCCTTGTTGTTCCTGGGAATGAATTTGCTGTTCTGGGTCATGATTTAAACATCCCAGTTAATTTCTCACTCATCACATGGCCCAGTAGCCTGGAATCCAGCTTCTGGGTATCCAGGGTTTGCTCCTCTCCTCCTCCACAGGAACCTTTGTTCTTATTCTGCATCTAAGGATAGAAGCTGGAATGTGGCTTGGTTGCACAGAAGCTAATTCCTGGGGAAAGGAGGAACTATGGAATCCTAGATTTCTGGGTCCATAGGGGTCTTCTAGAGGTCATCTTATTCATTCTTCTAGCTCTAAGTAGATATATACTGCACCTCAAAGAGGGCATGCTGCTGTCTCCTCAAAACCCCAAAGCTCTCTTGATTACTTGTTCAAGTACATGATCCACAATTGGGAAGTTCCCACTTTTACAAAGTAGGTGCTAAATAAATCTTTGTTGAATTGTGTTAAATTATATCTATAGAAAATATATCTCTCAGTTGCTGGAAAGAAGTTTCAGTTTCCAGAAAGTCTCCTTCCCACTCTCATGTTGATGAGTCTGGTTTATAAAATTTAGAGGGGATTCATGCAGAAAACTAAAAGTGGGGGGGGCAGCTGGATGGCTCAGTGGATTGAGAACCAGACCCAGAGATGAGAGGTCCTGGGTTCAAATATGACCTCAGACACTTCCTAGCTGTGTGACCCTGGGCAAGTCACTTAACCCCCATTGCCTAGCCCTTTCCACTCTTCTGTCTTAGAATCATGTTGATTCTAAGTCAGAAGGTAATGGTTTAAAAAAGACAAATAAAATAAGAACAAATTATGGAAACAATAAATAATTAAAAAAAGAAAACTGAAAGGGGCTGTCCCTCCTTATTTAACCAAAATTTCTTTCATTCATTTGTATTTCGTTGTATTTTGTGCTCTTGGAGTTGGAGCATAGATGGGCATTATCTGTAGATAGAGAGCCATTAAAACAATAATGACTAACTTCTTAATGCTTATGAGAGGCAAGATGGTATAGTTGCTAGAGAACTGGCCTCACAGTTGGACAATGTGAATGAAGTTTCTGCCACTGACACATACTAGCTATGTTGTTCTGGGTAATTTATCTAACCTTACCAAGATTTTAGCAATGAACTATCAACCATAAGTTGAGAAGATGCTCACCTGAATTAGAGGAGGGGTCTCCTTCTTGGGAATTCCTTCTACCAATGAAATCACAGGGCTAGTCCCCATCTCCTTATCTCTACTTTGAGGCATAGGATGGGGAATCCCATGACAGAAAAGGAATTCACATTTCCATTGGAAAGACAGACGTTTCACTGAAGGGTGCCTGGACTCTTTACCATCAGGATTAGCCCTGTGCATAGGTAGAATAAGTAGCTGCCTGCATGATGTAATGTTAGGAGACCCTAAAGGCCCATTTTCCCTAAACTAGTCCCCACAACCCACTTCCCAGAAGCCTGACATCCTGCTTTATTCCAGCCATCAGAACCAGCCACCCCTTCCAATGAAGGCATTAGATTTCTAGAATACTGCCAAAGTCATACCAACCAAATCAAATACTCTTTGTGATATTTCACAAGATCTTAATATTTTTTTGGGGGGGGAGGAAAATCTTAGGACCCGCTTTTCCCTGAAAATACTCCTTAGCTCTCAGTTCCTTTTCTACTAAAGTTGGGATTTCTTAGATTTCAGGGTTCATGTATTGACACAGGAGAGAAGTGATCAGTTAAAGGGAGCTAATTGCCTGTCTCCTGTCTGTGTGGTGCAGCAGAATCTGTAGGGTGAAGGGTGTGGGTGTCTCTTTGCCTTTGAGCATGTGAGTGTATGTATTTTCGTAGGTGTGATGCTTATGAGCCTGTAACTATGAGTGATATGCAAATGTGTGTGCATGTAAATGCTGGGGGGCTGGGCATCAGATTGAACAAAAGAAGAGACTAGAAAAGCTCTAATTGAATCCTCTCATTTTACAGATAAAGAAACAGAGGCCCAAAGAGGTCAAGAGATTTGTCCCAAGGTCACAAGCTAATAAGTATGTGAAGCAGGATTTGAATCCATGTCTCTAGCGTTTTATCCACTATTCTAAATTGTCTAATAATCAGAGGTAGTAAAGTAGGGTGATTCAGTAGATAAAGTACCAGGTCTAGAGTCAGGAAGACTCCTGATTTCTTCCTGTGTTCAAATATGTCCTCAGACACTTGCTACCTATGTGATCTTGGACAAATAACTTCAACCTTTTTGCCTTAGTTTCCTCATCTAGAAAACAAGCTGGAGAAGGAAATGGCAAACCATCCCAGTATCTTTGCCAAGAAAACCTCAAAAGGGGTCACAAAGAGTCGTACATGACCAAAACGACCAAACAATTTATATCGCTCCACATTGCTTCTTAACACAAATTAAAACAGGACTAATTTCTGGGCAGCTAGGTGGTACAGTGGAGTCAGGAAGACTCATTTTCCTGAGTTCAAATTTGGCCTCAGATACTTCCTAGCAGTGTGACCCTGGGCATGTCACTTCATCCTGTTTGCCTCAGTTTCTTCATCTATGAAATTATCTGGAGAAGGACATGGCAAACCACTCTAGTATCTCTGCCAAGAAAACCCCAGATGGGGTCATGAAGAGTCAGACACGGCTGAAACAAATGAACAACAATAATAAAGTAGGATATGATAATAGAGTGGCAAAAGCCTGGGTTTGGAGTCACAGGAACTGGTTTCAAATCCAAGATCAACAATTTACTAGTTATATATCCTTGGACCTTAGTTTCCTCATCTACGAAATGAGAGATTTGGACTAGATAATCTCTAGTTTTCCTTCCAGCTCTAAATCTTACCATCTTGTGGCCTCAGAAGTCCCTCTGGCACTAATGTTGTATGAGTCAATATTTATAAATGTGTGTGTCTCTGTGGGAGTTTGTATGAAGGAAGGATTTGGGGGCTGCAGGGCAGTCCCAGAGGCAGGTGGCTACCATATGGTGAGACCCAGATTCCTTCCTTTAGGGGCTGCTGTTTGTGCCACCAGAGGAGAGTTGGATTCCCAAGCTGGGCTCATCTGGATCTTTTTTTTTTACTTTGGATGAACCAGATAGTGAGTGATAGAAAGTGAATCCTCCTCCCTGTCCCAGAAACAAACTCCCCAGTGCCACTCCTGCCTGCCGGGCTGTGAAACTGAGAGCATGATTAAGTTCCTCACCAGCTTCCATTAGGATCTCCCTCACCAGGGCGGTTTCTACTCCTGCCTGGGCATAGGGAAAGAGGGGAAGGCAGTCCCTGGCATAGAATCCTTTCTATGATCCTGCCCAGAATGGATTCCTTATCCCCGCAGGGAGCATCTCTGTTGCAATCATGGGTCCCTTCTAGGGATGCTCCTGTTTGCTGAATGCTGCTACAGGGTCCCTTCTCTCCATCCCCAACAGTCTCTAACTCTGAGTTTCAAACCTTTCATCTTTATTACTGTTCTTGGTAATAGAATTTTGCTTCATTTGGGGGCACAGCTCTACTTCCAAATAAGGAAACCTGAGCCCTAGTCTTCTTCCATAGCTGAAGTGGCGCTGCCAGAAAATTGGCTTCCAGCCAACTCTTCACACCTAGGCTTTTCCCTCAGGCAGCACCTGGCTGCTTGGCAGCATGAGCTGAGACCCGATGAGAGGCCCAGACTTCATCTGTGGGTCAGATTTGAGAAAGGAACATCAGGCTCAGTGCGACTCAGAGATTAGGCATAAAGGGACCAATGTCACACACCCCTTCCTATTCCATCCCCAACAGTGGCCAAACTCCAACAGGAAAATTCACACCAGCAGGGACTGCTCCTGAGGTGTGGTAGATAAGAATTTGGATTTGGATTCAAATCCTACTCCTAACACTAGTCATGTAACCCTACATAAGTCACTTCAACTCTTTGGACTCCTTTCCTCCCTCGAAAAATGAGACCTTTGTCTTGATGACGTTAAAGATCTTTTTCAGCTCTACATCTGTGATCTTATGAACATCCATTGGTTGTGGATGCTGTGCATCAAGGGCAGTGTTAGGTCATAAGGGTATATACAAAGATAAGAAATATAGATCCTTGCTTTCATGGAGTTTACAATCAAAAGGGGGAATAAAGCCTGCCTATCAATAGCTGGAATACAAGTATCATAAGACGCACAAGGAAATCATTCTCCAGAGAAAGAAGCAATCATAACCCCTTTTGAAGGTTAGGGAAAATCAGTAGGTTCTCTGGAATAAGATTGCATTTTAGCTGAATCTCACAGGATATGTTGGAGAGTACAGAGAAGTGAATTAGCAAGGAATCAACTAAGTGGCTCAGTGTAGATCATGAGCCATGCTTAGAAACAGGTGGTCTTGCGTTTAAATCTGGCCCCAGACACTTCCTATCTGTGTGATCCTGGGCAAGTCATTTAACCCCCACTGCCTAGTCCTTATTGCTATTCTGCCTTAGAACCAATACATAGTATTGATTCCAAGATGGAAGGGAAGGGTTTTAAAAAAGACAAGAAAAGAAAAGAAAAGAAAAAAAGAAATGAATTAACTGTTGGACAGTTCTCTAACTAGAGGGAATTGGGAATGGGCTGGAAAACCCAAGTCTCCACTTCCTCCACCTTGGTTTTCTTGAAAGGACAAGCAAGATAGATTGGGATTGTTCTCTTGTCTAGTTAGAACTTTCCCTTCTTACCTGCACATAATTTATTCAACCTACACCCTGAAAATTGTCATTCTTCATGTCCTTCTCAGACTTTACTGGATTCCTGGTTTTAATTTTGCTTCTATATCAGAATTTCAGACATCATTTTTGCCTCTGGCTCTCTGACTCCTTACTGTTATTTATTTGCCCAGTTCTTAAAGAATCATAAGCTTATAGTGTTTAGAACTGGAAAGTGTTTTAGATATCACATAATTCAATCTACTCATTTTACAGAGAAGAAAACAGAGGTCCAGAGAATGACAAAACTTAACGGAGGTAACACATTCAGTGACTGAAACAGAACTAAAACCTAGATCATAGGATTTGACTTATTTTTTTACTATATTACTAACCCCATCTCCCCAGAAATTTCTTGGTCCCCTCCCTTGGTCCCTGAAAAAAAAACAATTAAACAGACAAAATCAGTAGCATCAAACTTAGAACTGACTCAGTTCCAGATGTAGGAGGCCTGGAATTGCGTCCTGTCAAATCATGGGGCTAGGGGAGCAGAATAAATATTTTAATAGGTAAAGCTTGAAGGGAAGGCATTCCATAGCTTGAACAGAAGCATAGAGGTAGGATATAATTGGGCACTTTTGGGAAACAGCAAGTGGCACAATTTGGATGGAACATAAAATATATTTTAGGAGAAGTAAAAAAAGTTTGGAAAGTAAGTTCAAATTCATATTGCGAAGTCATGACATTCAAGCTCAGGAGTTTGGTCTTTTGGGGTTGATGATGGCAGAACCACTGAAAGTTTTTAGCATGAGAGAAAGGAGGAGGCATGATTGGAACTATGAGGAATGTCCAACTTCTAACATGTAAAGATTTTGTCTTCTTAGAGATAGGTGCAGATTACAACCCAATATAGTTGATTAAAAAATAATCCAGAAACCAAGTACTCTTCCTCTCTTGATCAGTGAGTCTATAACCAGAACACCATTTCATGAGGGCCCCCAGACTTGCTCAATTAAGTCCAAGCTTGACTCGTTTACTGAACTTTTCCACCTCTTAGTCAACAGCCTTGCTGCCATTGGGTGCTCTTTACTCCTCCATCCTTCATCTCTTCTTTTTGGGGTATCTTCTCCCATTAGAATGTAAAGATCCTTAGGGGTAGGGATTGACTTGTTTTTTTGAATTTGTATCCCAAGCACTCAGCAGAGAACCTGGCCCTTAATGAATTTTTTAAAAAATGCTCTCTCTCTCTCTCTCTCTCTCTCTCTCTCTCTCTCTCTCTCTCTCTCTCTATCTATCTATCTATCTATCTATCTAAGTCTTCCTTCAGGTGCATTTGTCCCTCATCTCTACTTCCTCACTCTCCTGCCTCTGCTGAGGTCTGTTTTTAGGGTGGTAACTCTGATCAGATTGATATTCCTGTTGGGATTTGAAAGGAGATATTTGCATAATTTCCAGGTAGGGGAGGGGAGGACTTTAGAGGCAGAACATCTTAGAACAGCCCGAACCTTTCAAATCTTTTTCTCTAAGGAACTTATAGTAGGTGTTTACTTGAATCTCTTTTAGCCCACTAGGAGAGAGTTACCTCCCATGACTTCACTACTGATGGGTAGCTGCTTCTGCCCCAGCTGTAGAAGCTCCAAAGGAATGCATTACAGCAGGACCCCCAAATTAGCAATTCTGCTTATACCAGTAGGGCACCAACAGGGTCAAAATTTGCATAATGCAAATACCATTGTGACTTCTATCTCCTGCAGAGCCTGGGTAGCTTCAGCCAAAAAGCAAATAGAAAGCCAAGAAAAAGCAGTCTGGTATGGAGGAAAGAGCAATAGAAAGGCAGCCAAAGGATGGAGATTCTAGGCCCAGGTCTGCCACAAATTTGCTGAGGGACTTTCAGTAAGTCATTTAATTTCTTGGCATCTCAAATTTTGACTCTAAAGATTGAGAAGGTTGGCTTAGAGGGTTTCAAAGGTCTTTTTTAGCACTAAAATTCCATGATTTAAGCCATCAATGGGTTTCTCAATCATTATTTGGATGAAATGGGAAAAATCTAACCATCCTGGACTCCTGAAGCAGGGAGATGCTATCTGTGGAACCTGTGATTCCACAAAATACAAAAGCTGCCATGTCTGTTTAGTTTTCACACTTCTTTCTTTCCAGGGGAGATGGCCAGCTGACTTGCTGTACCTGGGACCTCTCTGGTTTCCAAGTCTACTACTGGAGAGCGAGTGCTAGCGCCCATGACCTTGGGTGGGGTCTCCAAGCTGCTGTGCCATGTGGTGTTGAAAAAATGTCAAGTTGAGTAATAGGCCTCCCCCATCAGAGACCATGATAGATCTGTTTGCGGCTGTTCCCTGTTGGGGTATGATTGATTCCCCCAGAGCCTGTATCCCTTTTCTTACTTATTGAACGAAGTGATGGATTTTTGACAAGATTGATTTTGACCTGAATACTGCTGAGCTAAATGAATCAACATTGTCAATTTCCCTGCCTGCCTCTGAAGAATAGCTGGGTTGATAAGGACATTTTTCTTTCGATTGAAATATTTTTTAGCAGTCTTGGCTCTCAAACTTGTGGCCTCTCGGTACTACGCCAACTGGCCTCCCTCGTACAAGGACTGTTTCAGAGACAGTAGAGATGAATGTGTTTCCTTCTTTCTCTTTGATTCAGCATTTCTAATTCTCAGAACCCATGCCCTGTTGCACTGGCCTACCCACCCTCTCTTCTTCTTCGTCCCTTAAAAAGACATAAACAGATGTGTTTTCTCTTTCTCTGAAGTAGGTATGATTCCTGGACGTGCACATCATTTACTTTCCAGTGACCCGCAAGGAATGGTTAATAACATTAATTATATAATTCATGGAACCACAGAGAGAATTTAGATCTTGTCTTATCTTATATATGAGAAAACAGAGGTTCAGAGGGGTACAGTGACTTGCCCAAAGTCATTAAGATAGTATGCAGAAAAACCAGGGTTCACACTGAGGCTTCCTGAATCTAAAGCTGACTTGCTTTCCACTCTATTACATATACAATGGGATATCCAACTGATATCTTATCTTCTTCTTATCTTCTTATTCCTATTTCCAAATATTTTCCATAACCCTTATTTCCAAAACAGCTAAATGAAAATGAAATAGCTTTTATAATATTCCCAATAAGTGATCATCCTGCTTTGTGATCTCTAGTGAGGAAGAAGCCACTGCCTCCCCAAATGTCCCATTCTACTTTGGGACAGCTTTTTCAGGCAGAACTTTCAAAGGAGTCATTTCATAGAATCATGGAATGTTGGCGCTGGAAGGGACTTTAGAGATCACATGGTTTAGGGATGTCAAACATGCTGTCCAGCAGCATCGCTTCCCTCCCTGCCCCCAACCAGATTAAAATAGTTAATAAATATATGTAAATTATTAATTAAAATAGTGTAAGATTAAAGTAGCTAATAAATATATTAATAATATATAAATACAAATAAATGGGAAACTAAACAAAATATAATAGAACACAAATAATATTAATGTGGGCCTCTAAATAATAATGTTAAAAAATGTGGCACAGTAACAGAGCATTAGATTTGGAATCAGGAAGACATCTTCATGAGTTCAAATCTTCCTAGCTGTGTGTCCCTGGGCAAATCACTTAACCCTGTTTGCCTTGATTTCCTCACCTGTAAAATGAGTCGGAGAAGGAAATGCCAAATTGTTATAGGATTTTTGCCAAGAAAACTCCAAACGGAATCATTAAGGGCCAGACAGGACTGAGATGAGGGAACGACAACAGCAATGTTAATATGTGTTTTTCTAAGCCAATATGTTGCCTGCTGGGATCCTTATATCACACCCCACAACCCCATTTCTATCTGAAGCTGACACCACTGATCTAGTCCGACCCCTTCATTTTTAGATGAGAAAACCATGGTTTAGATGGGTAAAGAGATCTGGCTAAGAAGGTCATGGGACTAGAAGACAGATTCCCGACCTTCAGAGCTCTTCCCATTCACCAGCATTTAGGCAGATATATGCAAACATCTATATGATGAATCTTACTGATAGTATCTTAACCATCTTAGTTTAAATTATTCTTTTGTTAACATCCATGCCGTCTCTGTTTGCTCTTAGCCCACATTGCCAGCATCAGCTCCCCAGGATTTCGAATAGAAGCAATTTTGAGTCAGAGATGGAGAACTGCTCTGCAGGTAATGATGTAAAACGGGTATTTTACATCAGTCCGAGAGATGATGTTGTTCACTCTCAGCATGGAAGGGGCAGCAGGGAAGGTTTGAGCAGGGTCAGGTTGGAGAAAACGATAGCGTTATAGCTCTTTGTGAGAGGGGTCTTCACAGTATAGTTTTTGTTCAAAACTCTCAGAGTGTCCAACACAAGCCATTTTCGACATAAATACAGAACAACACTGAAGCCAAGTATAAATTATCTTTGGGCTATTTTCCTTCCATTTTGGATTATCTGTGCTACGATTTCCCCTCCACTAGTGCAGAAAATTGAGATTGGTGTGCATGTAGATGAGCCATCAGGGGCCTCTCTAGATAGAAGGTGAAGGTTTGAAGAACATAGCAGGTAATTTGCTGGTATGTGGGGACCTGGAGCATGTATTCTGTCATCCCTCCTGGATCCTTGTTCTGCCTCCTTATGTCAAAGAAACATCTAGTTCCTCTGTTCCCTTAGATCAGTGGTTCCCAAACGTTTTTGGCCTACTGCCGCCCCCTTTCCAGAAAAAATATTACTTAGCCCCCTGGAAATTAATTTTTAAAAAATTTTAATAGCACTTAATAGGAAAGATAAATGCACCTGTGGCCATCACCGCTCCCCTGGATCGCTGCAGCACCCGCCAGGGGGTAGTGGTGCCCACTTTGGGAATCACTGCCTTAGATGGTCAATGGGTCCTCTATTTCTAGATGCTAGGTCATCCTATTGATTTTAGCATGTAAAGTTTCTCTCCATAGTCACCTCAATCCTACCTATTGGTACTGACCCTGGCTACAGAGGTGTCAGTAACCAGGCTCTCTTAAGTGGTGGCCACTGCTTTTTTTATAATCCTTCCATTTGGCAAAACCACAGAATCTTGGGGAATTTCAAGCTAGAAAAAAGATCATAGAGAATCCAGTTTAGGTATTCTTAACATGGGGTCTATGGGTACCCCCCAAAAGCTGCATGGATCAATTTCAGGAAATCCATGAACTTGGATGGGGAAAAAATTGTCTTTATTTTCACTAACTGTTGACTAAAATTCAGCATTTCTATAAATTATAAATGTAGGTAACAAATATTATTCTTTAAAGTTAATAGGCCTTATTGGACTGCCAAAGGGAAAGGTTAGGGATCTCTGATCTAGTCTGGTTTCTTATTTAATATGTAACAACAGAAATTAGTGCTGACACAAGGGATCTAAGGATACTTTTTCCAATAAGAAGCCCCTCATCTCTAGGGTTCACACAAGTACCAGACTCAGAACTAAGACAGCCTGCCTATAAAGAGAGGAGTCAGGGGGCAGCTGGGTAGCTCAGTGGATTGAGAGCCAGACCTAGAGATGGGAGGTCCTAAGGTTCAAATCTGGACTCAGACACTTCCCAGCTGTGTGACCCTGGGCAAGTCCCTTGACCCCCATTGCCTACCCTTACCACTCTTCTGCCTTGGAGCCAATACACAGTATTGACTCCAAGATGGAAGGTAAGGGTTAAAAAAAAAAAAGAGAGAGGAGTCAGGCTCTCATCCTTGGCTTTCCCTCAATCCCTATTCCCCTCAACTTGAAGTTCTAGAGAAAATCACTTAAAACTTACTCAGAGGGGCAGCTAGATAACTCAGTGGATTGAAAGTCAGGCCTAGAGACAGGAGGTCCTGGGTTCAAATACTTTCTAGTTGTGTGGCCCTGGACAAGTCACTTAGCCTTCACTACCTAGTCCTTTATAGTTCTTTTACCTTGGAACTAATATATAGTATTGATTCTAAGGTGGAAGGGTTTTAAAAAAAAAAACCCAAAACACCTTGCTTTGGCTCATGTCAAGAGTCTCCCCAAAATAGTGTAGAAAGATAGGTACTCAATGTACAGTATCAGTTAGGTATAGGACAGCTATTTATTCCCTCCATATAAAAAATGCATAAAACACAACAGACTCATAAGCATGCATTGGTGACTTGAAACATGAAACATTAACCCATGAGCCCTATTATACTATTCTGGGAGCATGATGCCTAAAACATAAAAAGTCAGAAAATTCACAGGCCTGCTGAACACCATTTCCTCTTTACTTTGACTCTGCTCAGTACAACAGCTCCTTCAAGGCCCATATCTTCTAGCAAGCTGAGATATGGCTCATAATCATCCTCCTGTTGGTGCTCATCTTCTCCTTGGAGAAGCATTATTGGAATTGCAGGAAGCATCTTGTAGAGTGTAGCCCACATGGGCCAAAGGAGCCCAGAGCTCTCAACCTCTTGTACCTGGGAGGTTGCATCCAAGGCTGGAAATATCCAAGGCAAGTCTGTTCTTTGGGCACATATGCTCAGAGAAACCCAGGCTTCGACCTGCCCTATCTGAGCAGCCACTCCAACTGCTAAGGGATGGAGTAGGAGTAAAGAAGAGTCCCTCTCCTCGTCACAGGATATCTAATCTTATAAGTGGTAGAGACAGAAAGAGAGGACTCCCCAGAGGTCTGAATCCCTGCTTTTAAGGTTCCTGCTGAGTGGTTTATTCTTCTTGGCTCAGTAGCCCATTCTTCTCTGATGCATTTTCTTCTCTGTACTTCCTTCATAGACACCAAAGGGTTGCTACAAAACTCTTCAACGCTGAGCATTGTATCCCTGGAAATGGCCAAGTAATCTCATGTTCCACGGGGTGTGTTCTACCTCCATTTGTTGTTATTCTTGAGTCGTTTTTCAGTGGTGTCAGACTCCTTTTGACTCCTGGAGCTTTCTTGGCGAAGACACTGGAGTGGTTTGTTGTTTCCTTCTCCAGATCATTTTGTAGATGAGGAAACCGAAGCAATCAGGGTTAAACAACTAGTCAAAGATCACACATCTAATAAGTATCGAAGGCCAGATTTGAACTCAGGAAGATAAGACTTCCTGACTCCAGGCCCTGCACTCTACCTACTGTGCCACCTAGGTGCTCTTCCATCTCCATTGCATATGTCTTAAGAAACCAAGGCCTTGAAAGCTAAAGTGACTTTTCTAGTAAGTGGTAGAGCCAAGTTTATTCTTATATCCCTTTCTTCATAGCCATCTAGATTTTGGAGGCAATTTGGCATGGCCTAATCAAAAGATTTATTGGTGATAAGACCAAGAGCCCAAACTTGAAACCTAGCCTTGATACTTACTCCCTGTGTCATAGCCTGTTGTTTTGATTTCCTCTAGTGTCCTGGGATTCCCAACTGGGTCCCCCATGTTCCAAAATCCTTTAGTTCTTTTACAATTCTATTTCCTTTTGGTTTTTCCACACTCCCATTTTAAGTCTAGAGTAGACCCATCACATATCCATAAACTCACCTACTGACCTTTGCTTCTTCTAAAATGAATAATATAGAATAATTAGCATTGCTAAAACTTAAATACAATTCATTTACTCCAAGACCACAGCCATAAAAAACCTGGGCATTAATTTTCAGGAAGGAGGTTTACTGTCTAGTTAGGATTAATTGTATGCTAAAAATCATACAGTTGTATGGTCCTTACAAGAAAGCCAGCAATCCTTTTTCAGATAAGAGAATGTCTTTTTAAGGAAGGATTTAGAGACATTTGAAGATGACAAACCAGTGTGAGCCTGAAGGAGCAATGGAGCTGGGGGTAATGGGCCTTAGGCAGTGCCTCCTTGGTCACAGGGACTAGTTGCCCCTCTCTCCATCCCCCTCCCCTTCATCAGACACCTTTGGATAAGGCAGAAGGGACTGATCATTAGGAAAGGGGCCCTTTGAAGAGGGGCAGTAAAGACAGCAGGGGAGGGCTGGGGGTGGGGATGGATTTACACAGCTGAGGCCCATAAATCTGTAGGCCCTTCAGGAGGACAAAGCCGAAGGCAAAGACACTGGTGACAGAAGAGCCTGTGGGACAAGAGGAGAGCCCCAGGGGTTACTGAGTCTACTGTGTTCCAAGGGGAAAAGAGGGGGAGGTGGGGCTGGGGGCTGAGGTCAAAGAAGAATCAAGCTGAATGACATCTGCCCCAAAGAGGAGGGAGGGGATCAGTTAGTTTCCTGCTCTCAGTCCTTGAGAAATGGCCTGAATCACACAAGTCTCACTTCTTTCCCCCTTTCCCCATTTGTCTTTCGTCTCTATTGGGTCCTTCCCGAAGCTAGAGACTAATGCTTTGCCTTCTTCCCTCTTTTCTCTCTGGTTTTGTGAGGCACAAAAGGTGGGATTTTAGCTGGGATTTGAAGGGACCCAAGGAATCTAGGAGACAGAAATGAGGAAGGAGAGGATTCTGGGTATGGAGAACAGTCAGTGAAAATTCCCAGAGTCAAGAGATAGAATGTATGGCTTGAGGGCCAGCAAGGAGTCCAGTGTGCTGAAGCACAAAGTATTTGGGGGGTTGGGGTAAGGGGGTAAGATGTAAGAAGACTAGAAAGATAAAGGGTGGGACAGCTTCTGAAGGACTGAACACCAAAGAGATGATTTGTAACCCTATTTGTAATAGGGAGCCACTTGAGTTTATTAAGTAGGGGAGAGGTAGGTCAGACTTCTACTTTTAGATCCCTTTGAGAGAGAGGCAGAGAATAGATTGGAATCAGGAGAGATTTGTGGCAGGCAAAGCGATCAGCAGACTATTGCCATAGTCTAGGCGTGAGGTATTATAGAAATGTAAGCATTACTCACCATAATAATAAAAGTTTGTTGAAAATTAATGAATTAGTTAATTAAAGTGTAACCTATGCAGCTGTGCAGACGTTCCTTGCTTCATCTGCACTTTCCCTATCTCAAAGGTGCCCAAGGGATGGACAGTGCAGAATTGAGGAGACTAAGGGGATTAAAATAAACTGAATGCTTACAATTGCTCTAATGTCTTATCATGAGGGGGACATTTGAAAACAGAGTCGCTCAGCTTTATGAAAAAGATGGCAGACGTGCTTGAATCAAGCAAGGAGGGGCCACTAGCTGGGGATGAGTAAGTGGACATCACAGTGAGTGATGGCTCTGGGGAAAAACAATGAGATGAACCGGACTTCAGATCCTCTGCTGACCAGCCTCCCTGCGCTGCAGGCGTCAACAGATAATTGGCAAAGGAAGCTGCAGGAGTTGGAGAGGGTGATCATCCCAGCCATGCTGTGAAATCGAGGGTATGGGATAGTGGTAAGGCAATGAGTCAGCCAGGAAGCACCTACTATGTGCCAGACACTGTGCAAGCATGGGGATGTAGGGAAAGGCTATATTCTTCAAGGGTGAGATGTTGTGAATGGGACTGGGGTGAGACAAGGATCCTTTCATCTTCCTCTTCCTCCTCCTTTGTGGCTACAAAACCAAGCATACTTGTCATAAAGGACTTGGGAATACCCTGGTTAGTGACATCAAAAAGAGGCAAATTGAGAGAAGAAGGGAAATTGGAAAGTATATGATCGACCACCGGACTTAGAGTTAGGAAGATTTGAGTTCAAATACTAGCTCAGACAATTGAGGTAAGTGAAGACCTCTCTTGTGCCCATTTTCTTATCTGTAAAATGAGGGGGTTAGACTTGACGGCCTCTAAGGTCCCTCCCAGCTCTTAATCTGTGGTCCTCTGATTTCTGAAACAATATGGTGGAAATAACACAAATTTGGAGTAAGAAATATGAATTTAAATCCTGACTACCATGTAAAGTGTACTGTCATGGGCAAGTGAAAGCCTCTCTGAGCCTCCGTATTTTTCATCTATTCAATGGGGACAGTAATATTTGTGTGTGACACCTCCCTCACAGAGTTGCTGTGATGAAAGCATTTTGAAGCACATAGAAATAAGGCTATATTCCCCATGACTGCTAGGGAACAGGAGACAGGCCTGTGCTCCTCCTGAGGTCTCAATACCAAGCCTGAGGAATTAGATTAAAACTTGACAGTTAGCAGCCTCTGTGACTCAGACAGGCTGACTGCAGGAGCCAGAGATCCGAGACTTGTCTCGCCCCTTAACCCTGAGTTATGTATCACTCTTGGGCAGTGAGGAGTACACACGTCCCTGTGGGATACAAGCAGATAATCCCTTTTTGGCTCTTACAGGGAAGGTCATTTTCTAGGCAGGTCATTCCTACTCTCAAATTCTTGGGGTGGTAGATAGTAGGGAGAGAGGGAAGCTGGGGTGGCCATTAGCCTCTTTTCTACCTGCTGCAATAAAGAAGTCGGGCTTGACATAAAAGCAAGATTTTCCTGTCATATAGTGAGAATCAGAAGTGAATCTGGGCCTTTATGACCAGGACAGGTGCTTGCTTCTGGCTGCAGCTGCCTACTATTCCTAGGAATGGGAAGAGAGGGAGAGAACAGTTGTCTTTCATCTCAGTTTTTAGCACTAACTTCCTCAGCATTATTTGGGACTTGTTCTGTGACTCTGTTTCCTTGTTTGAGACATTAGAAGAATTCCTAGGTCTAGCCTAGGAATCCGGGTCTTGCTTTGGGTTTTGCTTCCCCTTGGGATAAGCTGGCTTGTTAAAAAGCTTAAAATATTAGCAGAGAAAAATTCTCCTATGTGCCAAAAGACCAAAAGGATGGAAGTAAATAAATGGGCTGAATCTCAAAGTTATAGTAAATTCATCACTTCACCCAATGGACATTTGACTCATGGGATCATAAATTGAGAATGGAAATCATCTAATTGAACCCTCTCATTTAAAGCTGAGATGAAGCAGGTCACAAGGGTAGTAAAAAGGAGAGAGATGTGAATTGTGGTCCTCTGACTTCAAATCTAGTTCTCTTTCTATTTCTTTAGGGTCCTTAAATTTGCTCTTTGGAAATACTTGAATGTGGGTCGGAGCATCCTGGAAGCATTGTGGGTGGGTGGAATTTAAACAGCAGGAGAAACTTCCTGAAGTTGAGGTGTGTGAGATAATAGAAAAGAGGAGTCAAAATATGCTTACCCAGTACTGATCTAAGGCTGGACCTTGCCCATGAGGGTTGTCTGGCTGCTAGAGGGAGCCCAGAGCAGAGAGATGTGGACAAGTAGCCACTCACGTCAGCAACTCCCCCTTCTCTCCATCCCAGCAGGTCTGCCAGACAGCCTCAGCCCCTAGTTATAACAGCCTAGATGTCTTATTTTGTGGATGGCTGGTGATCAATGCTTCAAATTAAACCTCAGAAAAGTGTTTTCTTTCTGCCACTTTATAGGCTTTTAAACTCAAGCCTCCTCCCAGGGACAGCTCCAGGAGCCGGATGATGGATACAATGGTCTGATATGATTGAATTCTCAGCATCCTCTGTGCTCCTAGTTTGGGTTAGGGTAAAGAGAGAATTACTCCATATTCACCCCTTCCCCTTTCTTTTTCCTTGTGTGAATCACCTTCTCCTAGCACAGTCAGCCTGAACATTGTTATAACTGTCCCTGCCTTATATCTTCCATCAGCTAATTGGGGCTGCTGTCCCCACCCAACTCTCCCCAACCCAGTGTCTTCTGCCACTAAATTAGGTTATCTATGAATTCCCCAGCCCCTGGCTCCATGATAACTGGATCCTGTTTAAATTTGTACACAGAGGCCTGAGAGAGCTAGGAGGACCTCATTTAGGGTGAGACAGCTTGGTCTGTGCCCCAGGCACTAACATGAAGGTGAGGACTTCATTCCTTCCCTCTCTATGCTCCTATTGATCTGTTGGAGGCTCCTCTGACTGATGCACAAAGGGTGGGGGAATGAGTGAGAAGATGACAGGGTAAGAGAAGAGCAGGGTTTGGGGTAGAGGGAAGAGCAGATGGGTCCTTCTTTTCACAGGGCATAATTGCCCAAGAGATTCTACTATGTCCCCCAGGGCCCCAAACCCTGCATTGGAATTTGCCTCCAGCACTAGGTTCTCCTTTTTGCTTTGTCTATGACTTATTTCTTCCTACTTAGCCTTCTAAGAAGAATCCCTGTCTCTTCTTCCTACTCCCATCCCAGACACAAAGTCTCTTGTGGAGGTGGGGGGAAGAGAAAGTGGCCCCTGAGGAATAACTCCCACAGGCTGGGCTGAAAGCCAGAGGTTCTAAGAAGATTGTTCTGTCTGTGGCAGGAAGTGAGAGCCTCCTAAGAGCACTGGGAGCAGTGGTCCTGGGTGGGAGGGGAGCAAAGGGTAGTCTAATGCTCTTCCCCAATAGCCACCCATGTAGGGTCTGAATCTGGCCTCTCTGATCCACACCCAATTGTTATATAGTCTTGTACTCAGTGGACCAGCTAGGGCAAAATTGGCTTAGGGGAAATTGCTGATTGGGTAGAGTCTCATCAGTCTGAATCAGGGGCTGGTGGCCTCAGAGGTTAGCTTCTCCTTAACCAACGCTTTATATATTAGGGTGGTGTCAAGGGGTACTTGTATACAGACTACTTTAATTGATGAATTGTCATGAATTTCTGCAAAGTTAATTGGAGACCAAGATTTACCTCCTGAAGAGTATGACTGAGAGAAGATGCATATTGCCTTTATTTAAAATCTTACCTTCGGCCTTAGAATCAATACTGCATATTGGTTCAAAGGCAGAAGAGCTGTAAGGGCAAGGCAATGGGGATGAAGTGACTTGCCCAGAGTCATCCATTGAAGAAGTGTATAAGGTCAGCTTCTCAGAATCTGCTCCTGGTGACTCAGGAGATTGTTTCCATCCATGATGTTAGGAAGCAGGGATGCTACAGTGGGATCCAGAAGATGATCCTTCTGTTCCCAGATTCTGTGCAGAGAAGAACCAGTAGCTCTAGACCTGAGGAAGGTATGTCTGTCTGGCAGGGAGCCAACCCATGATGCTGCTTAACAAAATGCTTCCAGCCAGGTGATATTACAAATGTAATCCTTGTATTAGAGCTTCTCATGACATAAAATGCCTGAATATACCTGTAGACCGAGGGGAGTGTTATCTTTCCTCCTCTTGTTTCCTAGTTCCCATCTAGAAGACTGGGGAAAATTTAAGCATTATTCAATGAGACTGAATTTCCCACTTACAAAAAAAAGTTAACTATTATGGAGAAAAGTATCAAAAAAAAAAAAAAGAGAGAGAGAGAGAGAAACCCCTAGTACCTAGTATGCCTAACCATTAGTTCACAAGATACAGTAAATCTTCAGAGTTGCTTATAGTCCTCAATAGAAAGGTTCCTCTACAAGACACTTCTCTTCTCTGCAGGTGCTATCTTCAACACCTTCTTCCATAACAGTTGCAGAAACAGAATTGGTAAACTGGTAGAAGGGGGAGGTAATTGATACAAGTGGGGCAGAACTCTGAGACAGGAGGCAGAACTAATTATAATAATAATAATAACAATAATAATAACTAGCACATATATAACACTTTAAGCACTTTACAAATAGGATCTCACTTTATTCTCACAAAAACGGTGCTATCATTATCCCTATTTTACAGAAGAAGAAACTGAGACTTAGTGAGGTTAAGCTGCTTGCCTTGCCTAGGGTCACATGGACAATGATTGTCTTTCTTCAGATCTGAACTCAGGTCTTCCTAAGTCCTGACACTAGGAAAAGTATAGTTCCATTATCTACTGGTAGGCGAGTTGTTTTCAGTCAACTCATCTTCAATTTCTTTAAGTTCTGCAAGACAATAGTAATGGCTACTTTCTATCATGCCTGACTTTGTGCTTGGATGTGCTTTCTATTGGTCATCTTAGAGCAACCCCTCTGGCATCATAGTGAAGCTTATGGACCCTTTCCTCAGAATGTTTTCAAAATGCATAAAATAAAATATATAGGTTTACAAAGGAAATCTGAAATACAAAAAAAAAAAAACAACAACCTATTTTAAGTTCATAGATCCCAAGGTAAGAATCCTCGCCCTAGAATGATTAGTAGAGGGTTATTTGATCAGGGATTGATCTTCTTTTCCCAGTCATAAACATGGACATACCAAAGGTACCAAAGTTGAACTTGGCAGGGCTTTTTGTTCCTTATTGTTCTTCTAGTAGAGACAGCTAAATGGCACATTGGATAGAACTCCAGGCCTGGAGTTAGGAAGACCTGAATTTGAATCCCAACACAAATACTACCGTGTGATCCTGGGTAAGTGACTTAACCTTGTTTGCCTCAGTTTCCTTATCTATAAAATGAGCTGAAAAAGGAAATGGCAAACAACTCTAGTATCTTTGCCAAAGAAACCCCAAACAGGGTCACAAAGAGTCAGACACAACTGAAATATCTGAGCAACAACATATAGTCTTTAAGATTTGCAAAAAGAGAACAGAAATTCACATTTATATGACACCTACTATGTCCCAGGCACTGTGCTGAACTCTTGACAACTACCATCTCAGCTGGATCTTCACTACAAAGGCAGGTATTATTATTATTATCCACATTTCCAAGATGAGGAAACTGAGGCATACAGAGGTTCAACTGAATTGCCCAGGATCACACAGCTAGTTTCTAGGCAGAATGTGAAGTTCTGCCTTCCTGACTCCAGGTCCACCGCTCAAGCAAGTGTAACACCTAGCTAGTTCTTCTCTTCCTGATTCTACTTACTTAGTTTTCTGTATCAGTTGTGAATTTTCCCCATGCCATCACATTCATCATTACTTATAGAAATTCATGTAATCTTCTTTGTTGCTATAACTTCTTACCTACCTTCTTTCCTGGCAGGCTTCTAGAGTCATCACTAGGGCAGAATGGCTGACCAGGGTTTTCCCCTAGGGTGCTGGGATTTAGGGACACAAAAAATGTACAAATATTCTTTTAGTAGCAGAGAAGCTTCTATGATAGCTACCTCTCCATCCCAAACAATTGAATTTATTTTTATTACCAATTGTATTATGTTCATAACATGAATAGCAAATTTGATTCTACTTGTCCTAGTTGCATTTTGTGACGGTTGCCCTGGGTACCTAAATTGACAGTAACAGTTCTGCCTACATACTGGGACCCTTGGGCTTGCTGCGATCCATGATAAAAATAAAATACTTAATAGTTAACAAATATATGCTCTGCTAAGCTATGTAAAAATATCCCCCTCTCTTGCTTTTGGCCCTTAGTCAACAACCCTCCCTGAAACAGAATGAGCCAAGGAAAGGGATAGCTGAGATGTCTCCCTTCCTTACTCTCTTCTAGATAGAACTTAAGCTCTGTGTCCTTCTTTCTCTTTCTCTAAATTCTGTCTTGGCTGCCACAGACCAGAGAAGACTAGGCAGAGAGGAAGTTCTCCATCCTGCATCATATGCTTGCTGTGAGTTAGGTAGAGAAATAGCTTGCTTGCTTCCAAGGAGAAAGAGGAACTTTGTAGGCACACAGGGGTAAATATTGAGTGTGATATGCAGCTAATTAGCACCACAAAGGCCATTAACATTAAAGAGATCTATGAGGCTGATTCCTTCTGCAGAATCACCAGCATATTCTCTCCCTAGTCCACACTCACTCAGTGCCTTCCTTCTTTTTTTTTTTTGGTAAATCTTTATAATTTTTTTAATTTTAAAAATAGAATCCGAGGCCCCAGCGAAGCCCCTCCTCCTCTAACACTGGGCCTCTATTTAAAACAAAAGCCAAAGCATATCCTTACTCAGATCAGAGTAAATCATGGAGGAGGAAGAGGCTGGAATGGCTTCCCATTGGCCCATCCTCCCTCTTTGCTGCCCACTCCAAACCTTTTGGGTTAGAGAAAGAGAGAAGAGTTGAGAAGAAAAGGAGTGGGGGGGGGAGGGAGTGACACTCCCAAAGAATAGAGGAGAAGAAATATAGAGACCCCCAAACACAGCTTTTTTCTTCTCCTCTCTTGGGGGCTCAGAGGTGAGGGTGGAGCATCAGTTCCAGTGAAGTTTCAGAGATCTGTAGTAATCAAATCCCAAGATGTTCCTTAGGTTTTTTTTTCCCTGGTATTTTAGTTCTGGTCCTTCCTGAATTGCAGATTTTTCATCGTACTATCCAACTGCAGACATCTGAATTTAAGCTGGGTAAGGGATGATCCGTTGCCAACTGAGAGAAAAGGAGAGGGAAGAGAGGAGAGGGTGGAGAAGAGGGAGTTTGGGAAACAGACTGGAAAAGGGAGAGAAAGGCATGTCTCTATGGATCTTGGTGGCCCCAAGCTAGCGACACATAATTTTAAAAAACAAACAATTTGGGCAAATACTGTACATGGCAGGACACCTGTTTGCTTTCTACCAACCATTTTGGAACTGATGAGTTTTCTCACATTCTCATTGGGTGGATAGAGTGTTGATGGTTGGGTCTCCTAATGGCTACAGTTTCAATGGAAGTGTTCAAATTACTAAATAGAGCAAATCTGTCTTTGGTATTTGTCTCCTTCCCTTCTAATACCCCCACTTACCCCTAGGAAGCTGGTACAGAGGAGGCAGCATAATGTGGTTGGAAGAACATTGATTTAAGGAGGGAGAGAATCAGGATTCAAATCTTGTCTTTAAAACTTAATGCTCATATGCCCTTGGTTTCCTCACCTATAAAAGGAGGGAAGCAGGACTCGATGGCCTGTAGCGTACTGTCCCCTCTAGCTTTAGATCTATGGCCCTTTGTTAATAGGGGCTATCAGGTGGCAAAGTAAACAGTGATGACCTTGGAGTCAGGAAGACATGAATTCAAATCCCACCTCACACTCCTTTAGCTGTATGACCTTTGGAAAGTCAGTTAACCCCTCTCAGCCTCAGTTTCCTCATCTGTAAAATGGGAATACCTATAGTACATACCTTCCAGGATTGAATAATGATCAAATTGTGATAACATAGATAAAGTACTTTGGAAACCTTAGAGAATTATATGTGCTATATTTTATATATATTTATGTATATATAATGCTATATATTATATGTGCTAGTTATTATTCTCTAGCTGCATAGGGGACACCTCCATCCTACAAAGGTTTATCTTTGTCAGAGGAATTCCATGCGCTTCATTTACATTTACTTGTCCTATATCTTATCCCCTCTGGTGCTGTTCTTTGCTTTTGAGAACAGCGGAATGATTCCTAGAGGTTCTTGCACTTGGCAATTATTTCTATTTAATTGTCAGTATTGTACAGTATCTTCTGCTATGTTTTTTTATTTTTTATTTTTTTAAACCCTTAACCTCTGTGTATTGGCTCCTAGGTGGAAGAGTGGTAAGGGTGGGCAATGGGGGTCAAGTGACTTGCCCAGGGTCACACAGCTGGGAAGTGTATGAGGCCGGATTTGAACCTAGGACCTCCCGTCTCTAGGCCTGACTCTCAATCCACTGAGCTACCCAGCTGCCCCCTGCTATGTTTTTTTTAAACCCTTACTTTCCTTCTTAGAATCAATACTGTGCATTGCTTCCAAGGCAGGAGATTGGTAAGAGTTAGGCAATGAGGGTTAAGTGACTTGTCCAGGTTCACGTAGCTAGGAAGTTTCTGGTTCAGATTTGAACGCAGGACCTCCCATCTTCATGTCTGGCTCTCAAACCATTGAGCCACCTTACTGCTCCCTTCTGCTACATTTTGAGATGGATAATAAAATAGTCTTACTAACTTCTATTATCTAATCAGGAATTTACAATGCCAGGATGAGAAAAGAGAGGGGCTGAGAGTCATTCTCATCAAATCTACTCATCCACCCCTGCCATCTCTGCTGACCTCCATGTGCATACTTCTAACTACTTATTGGGTATCTTAAACTGGAATCTCATAGATATCTTAAATTCAGCATGTCAAAAACTGTACTCATTCTCTCCCTCCCTAAACATTCCTTTCTTCCTAATTTCCCTATTACTGTTGAGAGCCTTGATGTCATCCTCAGCATCTCATTCTCTCTCAGTTTCCATATCTAGTCCTCTGTATTTGATCTTCATAACATTGCTCCTATATGCCTCCTCTCCTCTGATCCTGCCATCACCTTGGTGCAGACCTTTGTCACCTCATACCTGAACTATTGCAATAGCCTCCTGGTAAGTCTACCTACCTAAGTCTCTCCCCACTCCAGTCAATTCTCCACTTAGCTGTTAAAATTGCCTTCCTAAAACAAAACACATTACCCAACCATTTATTCCAGATTCAATAAACTCCAAAGGGCACTTATCACCTCCAGGACCAAATACAGAATCAACTGTTGGTGTTCAAAGCCCCAGCCTGCTTCCTCCTTTACTTTTCCATTCTTCTCAAACCTTCCATTCACCACTTACACTCTGTTCCAGTGTCACTGGCATCCTTGCGATTCATCTCACAGGACATTCCATCTCTCAGCTCTGGACATTTCCCCCCATCTTAGGAGTGCTCGCCCTCTTCATTTCTGCCCCTTGGTTTCTCTGACTTAAGCCCCAACTCAAAGCCCACCTTCTACAGGAAGCCTCTCCTGATCCCCCTTATTCCTGGAGCTTTTTCTCTGTTGATCATTTCCAATTTGTCCTATATATAGCTTGTTTGTACATCATTATTTGCATGTTGCCTCCCTTGCTATTCTATGAGCTGCTAGAGAGCAGAGACTTTTAATTTTTCTTTATATCTTCTGTGCTTAACATAGTGCCTGACACATAGTAGATACTTAATAATTGTTAATCAAGACAATGGGAGTAACGTTTACTTTATGCCATCTTAACCTGGGCCATTAAAAACTATTGGGTTTCTGGAGAAAAATACCTCAAGAAGGCTTACAATTCTACTAACTCCATCCTACCACCAGCCTTTGAGGAAATGCAAAAAAGGTAGGAAAACAGAGAAGGAAGGATGAAGAGGAAGGGAACTGGCCAAAGAGTTGGTTTTTCTTTATAAATGAACAGCTGTAATCAAGGTCATTAAACACACATGTGAAATTTTTTCTTCTCTGGTCCCTTCTTTCTTAGTACTGTCTCAGATATTTGTAGAATGGGTCTTCTTGGGGAAGTTGTGTTAAGACATAGATAAGAATCACAAAGGATCTAAAGGCAAAAAGGGATGGTAATTTGGGTCAGAGGCTTGAATAGACAGATGAATGAGATCACAGTATATATGTGGGAACCACGGCAGAGCAGTTGTGTTGGCAATCGTAGCCCTCCTCACACCCAAACATTTCAGTTGCATAACTCATTGGATTTGGAGGATCAAATGCATAGCCAGCTACAGGCCTCCCTTAAAGAGGCCTATCTGCTATAGATAGGATTCTTCCTCATGAGGATCTGGTTGCCCCAGGACCTCTTATTCCTTGCCTCAGTTGTTCCATGCAGGAAGAATCTTGCAAAAATTCTCTATAAAGCCTTCCATTTGGTTGAATCAGGAGCAGTGGTCTTTGTATGATAACTGACTCATTGTGAGATCTATTACTGCCATTCTTTTAACATATTCCATCTTGCACCTTTTACTCTCTTCTCTAATTTTGGAACTAGATCAGGATCTTTTAAGATCCATGGTTCTATGATCCTGTGAGGTGTCAGTAACCTCTAAAAAGTTAGTTTATTACCTAGTCCAAGTAAACACATTTACATTTCAACAAGGCCCTTCTGAAGACATCAAGGAAGGTATCTAAAGCAAGGGTTCTTAAACTTCTTTGTGTCATGGACCCCATTCACAGTCTGATGATGTCTATGGATCTTTTCTCAGAATAGTTTTGTTATATGGAAATGCTTTTTTTTAAAAGGTGTTTTTTAAAATTATTATTATTTTTTTTAAACCCTTGTACTTCGGTGTATTGTCTCATAGGTGGAAGATTGGTAAGGGTGGGCAATGGGGGTCAAGTGACTTGCCCAGGGTCACACAGCTGGGAAGTGGCTGAGGCCGGGTTTGAACCTAGGACCTCCTGTCTCTAGGCCTGACTCTCACTCCACTGAGCTACCCAGCTGCCCCCCAAAAGGTGTTTTTTAAAAATTTCACAGACTTGGGGGTAGCTACATGGCTTAGTAGATTGAGAGTCAGGATTATAGATAAGTCTTGGGTTCAGATTTGGCCTCAAAGATTTCCTAGCTGTGACCCTGTATAAGACACTAACCTCCTATTGTCTGGCTCTTACCACTCTTCTGTCTTGGAACCAGTACACAGAATTGATTATAAGATGGAAGGTAAGGTATTAAAAAAAAAAAAAGGTCACATACTGTAGGTTAAGAATCTAGATAAGGTTATCAGTCAGACTAGATGGCCACTGAGGTTCCTTCCAACTCTAAAATTCTGTAAATTTAAAATTTTTAAATCAAATTGTCATTGATGTGGGTAGGAATTTGAAACAACACATCAGAACTGAACCACAGTTCAGGTCGGTCCATTGGAACTAGGTGTGTTTGCACTTTGGCATGGTTCCATGGTGAAAAAGACTCCTGGTCTTGGAGGCAGAAGTTCAGATTTTGAATCTATTCTCCATTGGACCTTAGGTAAGTCACTTCATTGGCAGCTAGAAGGAACAGTGGTGCATTGGGCTAGGAGTCAAGAGAACCTGTTGTTCAAATACAGCCTCAGACACTTACTAGCTGTATAACTCTGGGCAAGTCATCTAACCCTATTTGACTCAGTTTCCTCATCTCTAAAATGACCTGGAGAAGGAAAAGACACACCCTTCCAGTAACATTGCCAAGAAAACCCCAAATGGGATCATCAAGAGTCGGACATGACTGAAACTGCTCAACCACAAGAACGAGCACTACAAAGTCACTTCATGTCTCTGTTTCCTTATCTGTAAAATAAGGGTATTGGGTTAGAAGGTCTCTAAAGTGTCCCTTACTGTAATAAAATTCACTGATCCTATGAGATGATGCCTTACTGACTAGCATGATCAGGGCTAGACCTTGAGGGACAGAACGGTAGCCCTCAGAGACTCCAGACAGTTCCCTCCATTATTTTGACTGGACAAAAGTCGGTCACATGGGATCCTAAACAGTTATTTCTTTCATCTGGGCCAGCCCCGCTTAATATATCAAGAACTGGAGAGGAGGGAGGAAGGGGGAAGAGTAAATTTTTATGCATTTTCATATTTAATTAGCATCATGCAAACTACATGCAAATGAACAACTATTTTAAACAACAGTATGGACAGTTTGGGTAGTTGAACTCCAGAAGAAGACATCTAAGAGGTAGGTGGGTGGATAGGAGGGTCTTTCCTGCATATCAGCAAGATCCCAAGAACTAATAATGTCCAGGTCTGAGAAAGTATATTGGGGCTCACTAAAGAAATTCAGCCTGCTCACAGCCCCTCATTACCCTGGATAATGCTATCAGATTCACTCATTAGCAAGTGTGAAACAGTGATTCTCAAGTAAAGGGGAAAAAAAAACACACTATCTCTGCAATGAATAGCCTGGCAGATGGAGATAATTCAATTTGAATCTCTCCCACCTCTTTTTCTGCTGACTTAGTTTGCTTAACAACAGGGAATCAGAGAGGTCCTGGCTATGGACTTGGTAGGGATGTGGAGGAGGAGAAGGGAATTTACTGGTCCTTCTCACTCTGATCTTGGGCTTTCCCCCCTTCTCTCCTTTCCACCCACCAATCTCTTTACTGAGAACAGATGGATAAAGTACCCATTTTAAACCTTCTTTTGGGTTGATCCCAACACTGGGCCTGGAGTCAAGAAATTCTGTATTCAGTTCAAATTTGGTTTCAGATACTGTGTTACCCTGGGCAAACATCTTCCTGCCTCAGTTTTCTCATCTGTTAAATGGAAGTGTTGAATTCACTTATAATTTTCTGATCTTTGACACATTTTTTTCTCTAAACTCCTCAATTCTCAGTTCTCTTTCAGCTCCGAATTTCCAAGACCATTTGAAATTAGACATGAGGTCTTTCAAAGATCTGTGACACATACACTGAGAGAACCACTTGTATCCTGTTCCTACTATTGCTTCCCCACCCACTGTTCCATTCGAATGTATCTTATTAAACTCTGGCTAAAGTAGTAAACATCTTGCTTCCCAGAGTTCCATCTCTAGGTCTCTCCTCCCTCTTCTTTTGACTGTAACATAATCTTGTCTGCTTGCTTCTGGTGAGCATTCTAGTTCTTTGCTGTTCATTGCCCTGAATTGTGGTTCCTTTACTTCAAATAAATCTCTTGCTCCACTACTTATGAGTGTTTTTGCAGGTTGAAAAATAATAGCACCTACATTCCAGAATGGCTATATCAAATGAGATAATATTTGTAAAAAGTACTTAGCACATAGTAGGTGTTATATAAATGCTTATTCCTTTCCCTTTTCCTTCATCTGCAAGAATTCCAGGTTTATATATGAGAGTGGGGAATAATGAGTAGAGAGAGATGAGGAGAGTTAAATGGGAGTGGGAAGAGCCACTAGAAGGAATAACATGAGTTGCAGAACAAAAAAGGTCACCTGTCCTATCTCAATACTGATAATCCTGAATGATGGGAAATCTGAGCCTACAAATTAGTTGGTCATTCTTAGCCAAAAGGGGCTTTTACATAACTGTTAGAAATTTGATCCCTAGGGGCTTTGAGCTATCTATAAACAGACTATAGCTTCCAGATGTTATCTAATTGTACCATGTGCTTTCAGGTAGGACTATCCCTACTTTGCCTTTAGAAAAAACGGTCATGTATCCAATTTTTAAAGATTTCTAAGAAAAGTCCAGTGTTTCAGTTTCATCCATTCTAATTTTTTACATTTACTACAGTCAGGACATACTTCCTGATACTCAATATCAACTCATTTTTGAGACCTTTCCTTCTTGTTCAGCCAAGAAAAAAATTCCCTAGTGATACAAATTTTGCTTGTGGAATTAGAACTGATTAGCTGTGTGACCTTGGGAATCTCTCTCTTTTTTTTTTTTTAAACCCTTGTACTTCGGTGTATTTTCTCATAGGTGGAAGAATGGTAAGGGTGGGCAATGGGGGTCAAGTGACTTGCCCAGGGTCACACAGCTGGAAGTGGCTGAGGCCGGGTTTGAACCTAGGACCTCCTGTCTCTAGGCCTGACTCTCACTCCACTGAGCTACCCAGCTGCCCCCGGAATATCTCTTAATCTTTAAGGACCTCAGTTTCCCTCATCTGTAAAAGGAAGAGAGTAGACTAGATGATCATTAAGCTCTCAATCAGCAATTTTGGGGAAATGAAGTAATAGGGGAAGAGTAAGGGAAAAAACTAGGACTGGGAATTGCTGGTCAACTTGCCAAGTACTTGATGAATCAATGTTGCTTCAAGTTGAAATGCTGCCCTGTTGGACAACTTTCTTTGTCATTTCTTTTCGGTAGAGATAATAATGAAAATTGATTCTCTTCCTGGCCCCCAGGTGGGCTATTCTGTACAAATGTGATTGGGCTTTCTCAATTTAGTGAGTGACATTTGATGTATTTAAGGGTAAATCAACTCTTCTCAGAACTGAGTCCTAGACTAGAAAAATTGAGGGAAGGGATGAGTCTGAGAGCATCTTAGGCCCAACAGGGGAGGAATGAGGATTGGAGCTTACTTATGGGGAACAAAAGAAGGTCAAAGCATAGACCATTTCTAATGTTCATCTCTAGAAGACTTGGAGAAGCAGGATCCTAATATAGAAACTCCTATGGTGTCCAGCTGACAGACATGACTCAAATTAAGGTCAATGAGCAGCCATAGAAAGGCTGAATAGGCTTGTTGAGGAATTTGGCTTTACCTGCGTGGTCCTAGAAGACAGAATTATGAGCAAATAAGGTTACAAAGAGGCAAATGTAGCTTCTTATAAAAGAACACTGCCAGAGCTATTACAATTGAATTTGCCAAAGCAAAAAGCTGCTGCTGCAACCCTGCATTACACTAATAATTAGAATTATCCCAAAGTCAATAGGAAGTAATTTCCCCTTATTGGAAGTCTTCAAGTTGGATGACTTCTCACCCAGTATGTTATAGAGGAGATTGTTGTTCAGATATGGGCTGGATTAGGTGGCCCCTGAGTCCTTTCCATCTCTACAGTTCTATGGTTCTGGGGAATATTCCAATCTCCTGGGAGCAAAGATACAGTGGAGGTTGGATAAGAATTTTTTGGTAAAGAATTGTGAAGGTACTAGGATCTCCACTATCCCTACAATAGTCTCCTGAGGTTTAGAGGATCACGGATTTAGAGGTAGAAGAAGTGATCTAGTCCAATCCCTTTGTAATCTGTAAAATGGGCATAATTATAGCTATAATATCTACCTAAAAGAGTTGTTATAAGACTTAAATGAGGCAGCTAGATAGGCACAGAGAAGATATAGTGTTGGATACAGAATCCTGGCTATAGACACTTTACTAGACAAGTGTTTCTGGGCAAGTCATTTAATCACTACCTCAGTTTACTTATCTATAAAATGGTGATTATAGCCCCTACCTCCCAGGGTGGTTGTAAGAATAAATGAGATATTTGTGAAATGCTACATAAATGCTAGCTATTATTATGAATGAATATAAAAAGCTTTTCAAACGCTTAAATTGACATATAAATGTCAGTAGGTATAATAACAATAATTAATAATAATAAATTATCTAGGAGGTCACTGCACAGGAGGAGGTCCCTCCAAGCCGCAATGCTCTTTCTCTAACCCAGTCAGATAGGTTCTCTCTTGAGCTGGGAGAACTCCAGGGCAGGGGCCCTGACTTCCACAGTTTCTGAGCCTTCCATTAAAAAATTCTTCCTGAAGTTCCCTAGCAGAATCTCTTCCTGACTCGTACTATGACTCCAGCCTCTTTTTATTTTTTTGGTCATTACATGAATGTAAGTCATTCATAGGGCATAAAAGTTAGTGGTTAGGAGTGAGTACTGGATGGAAAGCAGAACAAGGTGCTAATGAAAACATATTGTCTTTTGTTTTTAAAATCATTCTCATTGTGTATCTAAATGGACATTTATTACCAGTTTCTATGGTTACAAGTAGTGGAAAGATGGGGAGAAAAAAAAAGTCAGAAATAATTGAAAATGCCGGTTCTGGAATCAAAGAAAATATCAGGATAAAAGGTACTTGCCAAAAAATATATATAAATAAATAAAAAGGAGAGAAAGCAAAAGAAGAGGGAAATGCTATAAAGGAAAGGAGAGGGTGGTTTTGCTTTGACTTCCCCAGAGAGGTGGTGTGGTGTAGTGGTAAGAACACTCTGTTTGAAATAAGAGAGTGTGGGTTGGAAGTCTGGTTCTGTGTGACCTCTGGCATGCCATTTTCCTCATCTGTTAAATGAGGGGATTAGACTCCGTCTCAAAGGTCTCTTTCAGTTCCATATCTATGATTTGAGTTCCTGTTGATACTTTTATAGACTATTGGAAGGCAGACTCAGAGGGGTCTATAAGATCCTCCCCCTTGGAGCAGCTTGTAAGAAGCTATCCTGGAACCTGGCATATGGATTCCTCTCCCTGAGAAAGATCTCAGTGATTCTTCCACTGAAGAGGGATGGGTCACAGAAGCCATGAAACTGTGCTCCCCAATGCTGAGTTCCCAGACCTTGTGAGATGATGGAAAGAACAGTACTAGGTGGTGACCCTAGTAGTTAGAGGTGTTTGGAGAATCTGAGGCAGGGATCCAGGACTGCACAACAACAAGCACGTCCTACATTGCTGGCTCCCATGGGTGACCATGTTTGTTTTTTCATATCATAATAAATGGGAAGTCTTTTCCATTTTCTCTGTGTCTGCCCAAATCTTCCCTGGCCAGCTGTGAAGACAGCATCTCTGCATGGTTCCTGTGCAGACAGCATTTAATTTCCGATGCAGCAGGTTGAGAAATCTCGCATAATGAGATATAGATCTCTTTTCTTCCTTCTATGGCCAGATTTTATCATAACAGTGAATTCTATTGGGGGCAGCCTGGCTTCCCAGTTGGCTTAAATGTTCCTGGGCTTTGGAGTGCCTCACAAATCGCCACTGTGACCATTATCAACGCCATCTTCCTCCTCTTCCTTTTTTTCTGTCTCTTTCTTATCAATTATTCCCATCATAATCATGACTCACATTTATATAGAGCCTCCCAAGGTCACACAAGTGGTAATAAGCAGAGCTGGGATTTGAATTTAGGTCTTCTTACTTCAGTGTCAGTTTTTCTGCAAGTCCCCCAAGCCAAGCCTGAAACTTCTCTTCCCCTATCACATTGCCCAAAGGGCAGACCAGTCATTTTCCTGGGGCTCCCTCAGTAGATTAATTTTTCATGGCTTGTGAGAAACGTCTTGCCAATTAGATTAAACTCAGGTCTCCTTCCTTGCTGGACTGGAGGAGTCTCTAGTTCTCTAGGGAACTGGCCTCATATTCTGGATCTTTGCCAAATGAAAGAGCAGATTCATCTGACTAAAAATCTTGCCCTGGGAGGTAGAGACACTTAGGCAGTGACTGACTCAGGACAGCAGCCAACTAGAATGGAGGAATGGAGGAAAGGGAGGGAAATCTACCAAGTACTACTCAAGGAGACTTGAGGGCAAAGCCATAACTAGAGATTAGGACATCTGTGGCAAAATCAGCTGAGTGCAGATGGGGATGGTGGCTAAGGCATATCTATTCCTTTGTGGTGTAAAGATAGAATGGAGACAGAAATCATAAGAATTAAATATTAAACGTGTCAGGGGTCAGCGTGGAGAAGAAACTTGGGGATCAGGTTCTGAACATATTAGAAAGGAGATAGTGTGACCTTGTAGTTCATAGATGATGGGAACAAGGATCTGCGCAGGGTGGAATCAATCTCAAAGGAAGAGAGGTGCTTGCTGAGTGATGATGGCAGAGGGAACATCTGGAAGTGATAAGTTAATTTTCCTTCTAATCCTGTGTATCAGGAATGTGAAATAAGGAGCAGCGGGTCTTAGGAATGGTGCCAAGAGATGTTGTATCTTCAGGAGGAACCTGAACTGAGCATCTGAAGGGAAGGAAACAAAAAGAAGAGAATTGGCATGTATTAAGCTCCTAATATGTGCTTGGCATCATATTAAATGCTTTACAACTATTATCTTACATACATAGAAGAGACCATGAGAGAAAAAGATCTAGGATTAAGCAGAGTTTGTTGGCAATAAAAGAGGTTATAAATGTCATAGTAGAATGGCAGGATAGAAAATGATAGGATGGGGGAATGGGATAGAGCTGGCATGCATCATTTTTGTCATTAATCTCCCCTCTAATCTCAGATATTCTTCCTGAAGTGGGTTCTCAATGGAGGAAGTACATCAGAGTGCTTTCTCCTAGTTGGAAGCCAGGCTCTGGAAAGGAACAGCCTTGACGATGAAACTCAGGAAAAAGGCAGAGTAGCTCTGGGAGCCCAGAGGGTACAGCCTAGCAACTGAGGAAGGAGGAAACACAAGGAACTGGGAGAGTTAACATACTTAGTGGAATATCTGTGCCAGTTGCAAAACCAGGTCCAGCCAGTACCTGATAATTCTGGCCCCATTTAAGTCCCAAACACAAAAGAACACTTCCTTCCCTCTTCCAAATTCTCCTAATCAAGAGTAATATGTTATAGTGGTAAGAGGACTGGTGTGACATATATTTAATATATTCCCCCTGAGAAGAAGGAGCCCCCAAGAGAGCAGTGTGGAATAAGGGTCTGAGACAATTTTGCTTCTTCCACCAAGCTCCTCCCCAAGTTGTGGAATCAGAGGGCCTGGGTTTAGATCCCAACTCTTACCCTTCCTACCTGGGCAAGTTGCCCTCCTCAGGCCTGATTTTCTTCATCTGTAAACAGAGTGGGTTAGATTAGATTTTCAAGTCCCTTCTAACTCTAGATCCATGATCCCCTTCCTCTCCTTTTCACAACGAGTTCAGACTGTATGTTGGCTACTGTTTTTTCTCTTTAAACCTACTCCCAGTGCTCTTTCTAACTTTCTAACTAACTATTTCTTAAGAGTATAAATGTGGCTAGAAAGGTGATTTACCCTAATTTGGGAGATTGTATCATTTCCCTGGCTACTCCTGCTTGGGGAGGAGCTTGATGGAAGAAGCAAAATTGTCTCGGACCCTTATTCCATGCTGCCCTCTTGGGGGCTCCCTCTTCTCAGGGGGAATATATTAAAACAGAATATTCAGATAGCCCTTTCTCAGAACCTCAGTGATAAGCAAAGCCATTAAGAAATCCTGTGGTTCTACTCCAAATGTCATTAAGCCCTAAAATAGATACTCTCTGCTCCTAATTTCGCTGAGCAAATGCACCATTCTTCCTCTCTGTAATGGAAATGGTGAGATTGCCCACACTAAGGACTAAGAGTTTTGAATAGTGTTTCCAGTAGAGATTATGAGGTGGAGCGACTCTCTCATGTGGTCTTCCATTGCGATGATATCAAACTCAACTAGAATCAGAGGCTATTAATGTATACATAAGGATTCCTGAGGGCCTCATGATTTAGTTAAAAAATGCAATACTGTATATGTTTTATTTGATTTTTATTTATTTTGGTAAATACTTCCTAGACATATTTTTAATCTGGTTTGATTTGCATTCAGGAGTGCCTGGGTGCAAGTAGCCCAAACCTGCAAAGCAGCAGAGCCAGTCATTTTGGGGATGCTTTTCTAGGATGAGGATTATTGTGTGTGTCCAAGAAGAGTGAGATCTAAAATGAAAGTCATTCTTGGTGGTCTGAAAAGAAGACAGGGGTAGCAGGATGAAAGGAAAAGAGAAATACTTTTCCTTTGCATTCAAATCTTCAGAAACCTTCTGATGTCTCTTAGGCGTTGGCTTATCTGTAAAGCCACAGTAAAGGAATCATTTGCAAAGACCCTGGAAGAGTTGCATTTTGAATTCCTAGGAAGAAGTAATGTGGGGTATAGTCCCAAGTCCTACAGACTTAAGAAAAGTAGATTTTATGGATTTAAAGAGAGGGCAAGCATAATCCAATAATCTGAAATTCTGTAGGAGAAATTAGCCCAAGTAAGGTGTTTGTTCTCGGGAATGAAATATTGACAATGTGAACACTGATATGGAAGGAAAAAAGGTCTGTCAAAAGATATAAATGTGGCGACACATGGAACTCATTTCCCAACTCTGATTTTTAAAATTTCTATAAAAGAAGGGAGAGAGGACAGTTAATTGATGGAGAAAGAGTAACATGGTCTCAGTAGAATAGTTTCAAGAGCACTAGTGAGCAGAAGGACTCTGGTAATGAATGCAAAAGACAAAAAAGGGCCCTTTAAATGTTAAAGACAAGGAAAAGGTCCTTTTAAAAAGCCATTCTGGGAGAAGGAGAAAGCTAAAATAAGGAGTAGGATAACTGGTTAGTCAGATTGAATAATGAACATGAATGAAAGAGTGAAGAAAGAACTACTGAATTATTTTGTTTCTATTTTTTTCTTGATTCATGTTTGCATTTAAAAGTTTTTATTCATTTCTGGTCTTTTAATCAAGAATGTTCACAAATTCCATTAAAGGTCATTTTTTTCTCTCTGTAGATTTATATTGTGCTCAGTCTTGCAAAGTAACATTTTTTTAGTTGTAAATATGTCTTTTCTAATACTGTTTGACAAGTTTTTCTCTTCCTTAAGAAACTGCTGCCATGTCTTACATGATCCTGCCGTGGTTCCTTGATACTTGAACTATTCCTTTACCATCAGCTGTACTATTTTCTTCTTTGGAGCCTCTTTTTCTGGAAGCTTTGATTTTGGTCATGACATTCCAGAGAATTTTCATATGGGTGTTTCTTTTGATCAGCAAGTGACTGGTGAATTTTTTTCTGTTTTTACTTTGTCCTTCAATTCAAATAAATGTGGCCAATTTTCAGTTATGATTTCCTGAAATATGATGTCATGATTTTCATAAAATAAAATAAAATTATTTTTATTAATTTTTAACATCAAATTTTTTTCAATTTTCAAAATTTCAATTTTCAAATTTCAAATTTTCAATCAACAAAATCCAACTTTTCTCCTTCATTTCCTCTCCTGTCCCACAGAGAAAGAACTGGGGGGGGGGGAATACCTATTACAAAATAATGTAATAATAAATTAAAAATAAAAAAAAATAAAAATAATGTAGAGTCAAGTAAAACAATTTCCCTGAATTGACATTGTCAAAAAATAAAAGTGTCAATCTATATTCAGAATCTATCACTTTTCTAAAAGGAGATGGATAGTATGCTTTATAATAAGTCCTTTGGAATTATAGTGTCATTATGTTAGACAGAATCCTATTTTTGCCTTGCCCTTCTTCTTTTTCCCTCATCCAGAGCCCAACCACAGGTTCTTATTCTTTCTTTTAAATCAATCTTCAGATCTACACTCTTTAATTAGTTTTGTTTTATTTTGCTTTGTTTTGTTTAAGATTAATGACTTTCTATACTACCTTTTATTCCTTTCCCCTTTTCCTCTCTTCCTCATATTTCCCTGTAGAGTGAAATGTCTTCCTCTGTTTTATTCTCTCTCTGTATGTGTATGTGTATTATTTCTTCCTTTGACCAGTTCAGATGAGAATGAAGTCTTTGCTTCCCAGTCCCTTCCTTCTTACTTATGACTTGAACATCCAGATTATAAAATAATTTTCCCCATTCTTCCTCTTCTCCCACAATGTATTTCTTTTCTTTTTTTAAGATCATTAAAACATTCTTTAAACCACTCCTAGGCCCTCTATCAAGTTATGCTCTCTCTTTGATCTCTGATGATGATAGGATTCTAAGTGGGCACATACCTCATTTCCCCATATTTAAATGTAAACAGTTTTTCTTTAATCCCTCATGACTGCTCACTTATGTTTACCTTTTAATGTTCCTTATGACTTCTATGTTCAGATGTCAACATTTAACTATCACATATATCTTTTCTGCTCTTTAAGGTCAAATTCCTTGAAAGGGCTATCCAGAATGGGTGCCTCCATTTTCTCTCCTCTTACTTTTTAACCTCTTACATTTTGACTTCTAAACTTGCCATTCTGCTGAAATTGTTCTCACTAAAGTTACCAGTAGTATCTTAATTACCAAATCCAATGACCTTTCTCAAGCTTCATTCTTCTTGACCTATCTGCCTTTAACACTGTTGATCAACACTCTTCTTGATTCTTCTCATTTTTTTGGACCATGATTTTCTTCTTGTTCTCTTACCTATCCTACTATTCTTTCTTGGTCACTTTTGCTGTATCATCCAGATCATGCCCTCTCACCATGGGTGTCCCATAGGATTCATTCCTGGGTCTTTTCTCTTCTCTCTCTATACCACTTCATTTGGTGATTTCATCAGCTCCCTTGGATTTAATTATCATCTATGCTCATGATTCTTAGATCTACCTATTCTACCCTAATCTCTCTGCTGGTCTCTAATCTCGAGTTTTCAACTGCCTTTCAAATCTTAAAAGTGGGAACATTATTAGAGAAATATTTTGAAAAGACACCTTCCCCCCAGTTAATTGTCCCCTTTTTAAAATCAGTTGCATTGGTTTTGTCCTTGCAAAAACTTTTTAATTTTATATAATCAAAACTGTCCATTTTATCTTCTGTGATCTTCTCTTCTTAGTTTGGTCATAAGCTCTCCCCTTATTCACAGATCCAGAAAGTAATTTCTTCCTTACTCCTTTAATTTATTTATGACAACATCTTTTGTGTGTTTGTTAAACCATGTTTCCATTTGGAACTTTCATTGATTTATAATGTAAGTTGTTGTTCTAAACCTACTTTCTGTCATATTGCTATTCAACCTTTTCAGGTTTTTTTCAAACAGTGAAGCCTTATCTCATTCCTCTAATTCTTTCACACTGAGCTAATTTCATTTTTAATTATGCAGACTTCCCTGGCAAGTCTCTTCTTCATGAACTTGAGGTTTCTGGCTTTTTTTTTTTGTATACTCCTGGGTTTTGGGCTGGCTGAATATTACTGATGTTGTCTTTGGCTTTCTGATCATTATTTGGTCTGGTACCCTTTTTAGATCTTTGATGCAATAGATATGGGAGCATTTGGCTCCTCTATGACCTTCAAGCTGTCATATTAATAGGAACTTGCATTTTTTTCTACCAAGGAGAATGATCTTCAAACATGATAGAAAAAAAATGATTGATGGGGTTTGAAATTTGAAACATATGAAAAGATTGTAAGAAAGCACCAAACTTTTCTTAGTTAATTCAAGTTACTAAGTCCAGTTAAAAAAAAAACCCTAGGACATTGAATGAAGTGGTGGATATGATTACAGATATTTGAGAGATCTTTGAAAAATCATAGAAAATGGGACAGGTGCCATAAGACTAGGAATGATCAAATTTCTGAATTTTCCAGAAGGGGAAAAACAAATTTCTCAAACATAAGTCAAAGAGCTTGACTCTGATTTTTGGCAAAACTCTACAATAGAAGGGACTTTAAAATAATGATTTGTGAGCTTTACAAATGGAAATAGTAATGACTAAGACTCAGCAGAATGGCTTTGCTGCTATGAAGCAAAAATGTCAAATGTGCTCATTTGGACTTATTTATGAAAATGGAGGAGTTTATTGATGGCAATGCAGGACCACATATTGTCACCAGAAGATACAGACAAGTTACCCTTAAGCATCCCAAGTTTATTGATTAATGCAGGTTATACAAAGAAACAGTAGAAAGAAGACACACATCCCTGGTGGGTGCAAAAATTTAGCAACTACTGAATAACTAATGAGACTCAGTCTAGAAGCTAGCAATATTTTAGAATAGCAATATTTCTGAAACTCACTAGTTCTTATAAACTAACAAAATGACAGATTCTCATAATCTATGAGCCTCAAAATATCCTTGAAAATTAAGTAAAGTCTAGTGGAACTAAACCGTCATTATAGATAGAACTATTGCCCACAACCACCTTGACATAACAGTAAATAAAAAGGTAAGTACACCTATGAGTACATATCTCCTCTGTAGTCTTGACTGCTACTAGAATTATGCTAAGGAAGCTTTCATTGATTCTGAAGGAGAGAAGCTTACCTCCTAATGCTTGCTTCCTAACACTTTTGTCCAATTACAAAAAGCAGTCATTTTACCCACCTGTGTAATAATAACCTGAAGAACATTCAACATAAAAGAATAAAACAGGATTATAATAATACCAGGTCTTGTCCAAGACTATTTCTACCTGAACTTCTTCAAAAAAGATGAGAAAAATGAAATGAAGAATAACATTAATATTATTGCTCTTAGTTTTTCCTTGAAGATGCTTCCAATATACCCATAGAAGATGGGCTTAGATTCCAAAACATTTATTGAATTATAAAAATACAATGATTTATCCATTCAACATTAATATGCAGAACAATGAAAATGAAAAAAGCATAGTGACTTGTCCCAGAACGATTTCTTTTTTTTTAAAACCCTTAACTTCTGTGTATTGGCTACTAGATGGAAGAGTGGTAAGGGTGGGCAATGGCGGTCAAGTGACTTGCCCAGGGTCACACAGCTGGGAAGTGTCTGAGGCCGGCTTTAAACCTACCCAGAATGATTTCTAACTGAAGAAGTTTTTAGTGAAGATAACAACCAAAGATTTTAAGCTTGATCTGGACATCCCCTGTTACCATGAGGAATGGCAATTATAAACAGCTTGAATTCCTCCAGGCAAGATACATTGAGGATAAAGATATTAAGGAGAAGACTGGCATAATACATTAAGAGACTTTTGGCGGTCAGCTAGGTAGCTCTATGGATAGAGAGCCAGGCCTGTAGAATGGAGATCCTGGGATCAGAATTGGCCTCAGACACTTCCTAGCTGTGTGACTCTGGGCAAGTCACTTAAACTCAATTGCCTACCCCTTATTGCTCTTCTGCCTTGGAAGTGATACTTAGTATTGATTTTAAGACAAAAAGTAAGGGCTTGGGAAAGAGAGAGAGAGAGAGAGAGAGAGAGAGAGAGAGAGAGAGAGAGAGAGAGAGAGAGAGAGAGAGAGAGAGAGAGACTTACGGGCATCCTGAAATCAAAATTGAATGGAAAGAAAGTTCTTAAAACAATTAATGCCTACACATTGCCAGTCACCATTTCAGCTTAATGGATAAAGCACTTCCTAGAAAACCAGAAAGATTGGAGTTCCGGACTCACATTTGGCCCATATTGACTGTGTGATCCTGGACAAGGCATTTAAAATCTCACTGCTCTAGACAATTCTCTAAGAAAATTCTGACTGGTGTAAGAGTAGGGAGTTTCCTTACCTAGAAGTTTTCTACACCATTGAAATCATAGGTCCACTACCTAGCCCTAATATGAGTCTAAATCAGTGATTCGCAAAGTGGGCACCACCGCCCCCTTACAGTAATTCACTGCCCCCAAATGCACCTGTAGCCATCACCACCTCTCTGGATTGCCGCAGCACCCACCAGGAGGCGGTGTTGCCCACTTTGGGAATCACTGATATAGTCCCTCTCCCACCCCATTCCCCTCATCATCTCTCTCTGTATTCTCTGTGGTTTATTCATTCACTCATTAAACATTTATTATGCTCCTATTATGTGCCAGGCACTATACTAAGCACCAGGAATATAAAAAGTAGCAAAAGATAGTCTTTGCCTTCAAGGAGCTTATAATCTAATGAGGAAGAAAACACATAAACATATCTATACAAAACAAGGTGTTTCCAGGATCAATAGAACACAAAGGAAAGGAACTGGGATTAAGAAGGGTTAGGGATCATTTCCTATAGAAGGCAGGACTTTAGTGGGGACTTAAAGGAAGCCAAAGAAGATCAATAGTCAAAGAGGAGGAGGGAAAACATTCCAGGCAGAGTGAACATCCAGAAAAAAATTACCAGAACCAAGAGGTATAGATAGGGTCTGATTCATGGAACAGTCAGGAGGGCAGTGTCACTAGACTGAAGAGTACAAGTGGGGGGTAAGGTATAAGATGTGAAAGGTAGGAGGGAACTAGTTTTTAAAGGGTTTTGAAAGTCCTGCAAAACATTTTGAAGGTGGTCCTGAAGGCTTTGGAGTTCATTGAGTAGAAGGGTAACTTGATCAGATTTGGACTTTAGGAAAATCACTTTGGTGGCTTCATGGAAGATGGGATTGGGGTGGTGAGAGACTTGAAGCAGGCAGACCCACCAGCATAATATTGCAATAGTCCAGGTATGAGGTGATGAGGGGGCATATATACATGTGGCAAAGATAAAATCTACAGGTCTTGGCAATAGCTTAGATATGATGGGAGGTGAGAGGCAGTGGAAGATTCAGGATGACTCCAAAGTGGTGACCCTGAGAATGGTGGGATGATGTTGCCCCTACAGTTATAGGAAGTTATGAATTAGGGAGGATTTTTGGGGGGGAGGGAATAATGAATTCTGTTTTGCACATGTTGAGAAGAGAAGAGAAGAGAAGAGAAGAGAAGAGAAGAGAAGAGAGGAGAGGAGAGGAGAGGAGAGGAGAGGAGAGAGAAGCCTAGGACGGAACCCTGAGTGATGCCTATGTGGTTAGAGTATGTGATCTGGAGGAGAAGGGGAAAACCAGGAGAGAGTGGTGTTTTGAAAACCTAGAGAAGGAAGAGTATCGAGGAGGAGAAAGTAGTCTACAATGTGAAAGGCTGCAGAGAGGTCAGGGAGAATGAGGTCTTGAGAAAAGGCCTTTGGGTTTGGCCGTTGAGCTCCTTGGTAACTGGAGAGGTCAGTTTTAGGTGACATGATAAGGTCAGAAGCCTGACTGTAAAGGGATTAAGGAGAGAGTGAGAGAGGAGAAAGTAGGAGCACCTCTTGTAGAGTTTTTGAGAAATTTAATTACAAAGAAGTGGCAATCCACTGGAGAACATGATATGGAATGGGACTGCTTGACCAAATAGTGCAATTAGCCTGGGTGAGGAGTAAGGCTCTCTCATCATATTAAGCAGGAGTGAAAGTGAAGAGAGTGACAGAAGGTACCCAAGTGATGAGAAATGAGGAAGACTCTGTTATTGATGTATTACTTCCCTTTTGCTGGCAGCATGATCTTTTCTGGACAGTATTCAAAGAACCACTTTATTTATCTTGACCCAACTGAGGACCCCATTGTGGTCCTCTTTCCTTAAGCCATAAACTGAGGAAACACCTGCTGGAACTGTATACCTTTGTGAATCTACTGGGAAAAAGCAAGGGAGAGCAAGTAACCCTATCTCCCCTCTCAGTTGGGAACTCCTTTAATCGTTGTGTTGTAATAGAACTTATCTAATTGGACCATAACAAATTTGGAAAATATACTGACAATAATTTGTACAATAATTGTTTTCTTTTTCTTTAAAACCCTCACCTTCTGTCTTAGAATCAATGCTAAACATCAGTTTCATGGCAGAAGAGCATTAAGGGCTTGGCAATGGATGTTAAGTGATTTGCCCAGGATCTAAAAAGTGTCTGAGGTCAAATTTGAACTCAGGACTCCCCATCTCCAGGTCTGCCTCTCTGTCCACTGAGTCACCTCACTGTCTCAATTATATAATATTAATGAATCATAGGGACCATCACCCTAAGAAAACTGTCACTGAAAAGGAGATCAAAAGTTGATAGAACCTTAGAGCACATGGTAAAAAGGTAATAAACAGAAAAAAAAAACATTTAGGGGATAAATAAACATCATTTCATGGAGCAAGAGTAAAGGCTGACAACATGCCACTGGACTTGCTGAATGTAATAGAAAGAAGTTTATCTCTGGAAGGAGCTGATGAAACAGCAAAGAATCAGAAGAGTCAAAAAGGTCCTATGTGGGTCAGATCCACAATAGCTCATCTAATAATATGTTGACAGAGAAGGGTTAAACAAATGCTTGAGTCATTTGTCAATTAGCAAATATTTATGAAGTGCCTCCTCTGTGCTAGGCACTGTGCTAAGGCTTGCAGATACAAAGGAAGGCAGAAAATAGTTCCTGCCCTTGAGGATCTCATAGTCATTAAACTTGTAATCTAATTTGGATTTATTTATAAAAATGAGGACATTTGTGATGATAATTCTTTAGAAATTACATAAAAGTTATGGTTAAGAAGTCTGGGGTTAGTAATCAGTATAGATTAAGCAAAAGAAAAAACCCACAAAAAATGAAAACAAAAAAACCCCCAATAGTAGAACTATAGTAGAAACTATAAACATATCATTGCAGACTATAAAAATTTGGTGTCTGCCAAATACTCAGAAAAATAAGAAGGACTTGGCGGTGAAAACTGTGTCAGGAGCAGCGAGTGGATACAGAGCCAGGCCTGGAGATGGGAGTTCAAGGCTGGCCTCAAATACTTCCTAGCTGTGTGACCCTGGGCAAGTCAATTGTCTAGCCCTTATCACTCTTCTGCCTTGGAACCAATACTTAGTATTGACTCAAAGACAGAATTTAAAGATTTTTAAAAACTGCATCAGATGGTAGCTTTGTGTGTGTGGACTGACAGATGTCAGATCCCCATATCAAAAGTACATCAAAATAGCCAAGAAAATTCAACCAATAAACTCAAATAGTGTTAGACCATTATTTCAGACAAAATTATTGCCCACAGCTGCCCAGACACCATGCATTCATAAAAATGAAAGAACAATATTTAATAGCTATCTCCATCCCAAATATTCAAAATAGCTAAACTATATGGAATGAAGTAACTTTAAAACATAGAGACTAAATAGATGAAACTAAATTGTGTAGGCATAGCATCCTACATATTCTTCCCTTCATCTTGAATACAACTAGACTTGTCCTGAAGATACTTTTATTGAATCCATAGAAGATGACTGTACTTTAGGTTTATCAAAGTTAAAGTGATATGCTAAAAAAATAAATAAACAAACAAACAAACAAACAAACAAACAAATAAATAAATAAATAAATAAATAAGTGAATGAATGAATGAATGAATGAATGAATGAATGAATGAATAAATAAATAAAGGAGGAAATATTCACAACTGCCATGAGGAAATAAAGCAAATGTCTTTGTTTTAAAACAAAACAAAACAAAAAAAATCTAATACTTTCCTGAATTACAAAGAGCAATTCTTTTATCTTCTGTGCACTTAGGTATAGACCATTGACTATGAAAGAATACTATCCAGATAGAAATTTGTACCAATTTCAATTTTATTGCAATAAATATTTATTAAGCACCTACTATATGCCAGGCACTATGCCAAGCTCTGGAGATACAAATAAGAAAAAGAAAAATAGCCTCTGCCCTCAAAGGCAGTCTAATGGGGGAAGACAATTAATAGGTGATGGGAGAGAATGAATAAAAAAGGCCAGATTGATGATGGTGGAATAGAATCTAAGGAAAAGGTTTGGTTGTGAGCCTTCTCTTGGCCCTCTTTCTTTGTTTATTTGCTTATTTTTAAAACCCTTACCTTCCATCTTAGAATCAGTACTGTATATTGGTTCCAAGGCAGAAGAGTGATAAGGGCTAGGAAATGGGGGTTCAGTGACTTGTCCAGGATCACACAGCTAGGAAGCATTCGAGACCAGATTTGAACCTAGGACCTTTCATCTCTGAGCCTGGCTCTCAATCCACTGAGCTACCCAGCTGCCCCTTAGCTCTCTTTAAGTGGAGGTTTCAGGAGGAGTTTTTTGGTTGGTTGGTTTTTCTACCTCTCGGCCCTTGAATGAGAGGAGCAAAGGCCAGTGAGAGTATTTATAAGGCATGAGTGTCAAAGCTGATATAATCTCCAAGATGATAAATTTCCCAGTAATGAGCTTTTCCTGGCAGAGTCAAATCCATTTCTATCTGAACTCTACTACAAAAGATGAAAATGAGATAATAATAATAATAATAATAATTATCATAAGTAAGAGGCAGCTTGCCTTTATAATTGTGAACACCGAAAATGGCATTAGGAAGTTTGTATGGCCTTTTAAATACTTGTAAACTGTCTATCCTGAACAAGTCACCTCTCAACTTCAGCCTCCTCATCTGTAAAATGGGAATTATATCCCTAACAATATAATAACCCTAATTCTTAGGCTTGTTAGTGCTCATAAAATGAAATAATATATATGATACTTTGTAAACCTTTAAAAAACTATATAAATGTTAAGTATTGTTATTAAATATCTGTGTTATCTATTTTATTTATGTTACATTTTATATTTTTTAAATGATTTTCACACATCTTATTTTCTTTCATAATAATTCTGCAATTAACAGTATTTTTCTGAGAAGGAAACTTTGGTACTAAGAAGATAATCAGCTCACAATCACACATCCGCTCAAGGCAGAGGCCAAACTAGGATTCAGATAATCTCACTCTTAGTCCTGCACTCTCCAGAGTATTTGCCAATGTCTTTTCCCTCCAGCTTCCAAACTCCAGGACTGTGACGCTACATGTCACGCCGGTCCAGTCCCTCCAGAACACGCCGTCAGCTCTTTCCAGCCCTTTGCACTCCGCATCATCATGGCAGCCAGGAGTTTCTCCCTTCCAGAGTTCATACGTGACCGCCTTGCAGGGAGTGCTACTGTCCGTTGGCCGGTAGGGACTCAGGGGAGTGGTTAAGGTGTAAGACCTCAGTTGCTCCCTGCCTGCTGTCTCCAGGAGCCCAAAGCTACTCCATAGGCTGTAATTGAAAATCTATTAACTCTGGAAACTGGTACAGCACATAAACTTCAGCAGCCCTGGCCAGCCTGCAGTGAACGCTCCTTCCTAGTTATTCCTATAAATCACCTGAGATAGGCTGGGAACCGATCGATGGGAAAAAATTATACCACAGCATTAGATTTCATCATACACGACTTGAACTATTACTTTTCTGTCCTGTGGTATGAAGAATCATGAGAATTAATAGTCTTCCTTTTTCCCAATGATGTGTTTATGACGCAGTGTTACCTTCACTCTATTTCTTCCTTAAAGCTATCAATTAATTTTTTTGGTACTTACAACTAGTAAATGGCTTTCTAAAATTGCCAAGAGCCTCCCCCCACTCCCAAATATGGAGCCTTAATGGGAGATGTTTTAAAAGATCTTCTTCTCCAGATATAGAGTTTCTTATGTTCATTTCTGAACAATGTTCCACTTTATTGGACTCCTCCCTCTGCCATTTTCTTCCCATGAGTCTTCTGAGTTTAGCCTTCCAGAGAATGTGCCTAGAACCTGGCCCCTGACTGGCACTGCTCTGTCCCAGCTCTCCCACAAAAAACAGGACAAAGCTTCCATTGAGGATGGGGTATTTGTTGTTGTTATTCAATCGTTTCAGTCACGTCCAACTCTTTGTGACCCCATTTGGGGTTTTCTTGGCAAGATACTAGAGCGGTTTGCCATTTCCTTCTCCAGAGGACAGAATATAGCAAGTTCAAAATCAAGTTGATTTCAGAGCTTCTCTTTTCCTCTGCTTCCTATATTTCAAATGTCTCAATATCCATAAAAAGTTCTTTTTCCTAATGGATAGCTCTGGATATTCTGTAAGTCTAATTATTTGGGCCAGGTTATTAGTAGAAGCTTTTGAGACTGAAACGAGATTTCATGTTGGATAATCCAGCTGGGAAATTTATGATTTAAAATCAGTGTGGAGTCGCCTAGAGCCACAAGCAAAAGAAAGTGTGGCACAGGTTGTCCCTTGTACATCTCTGCTGGAATTACAGGCTGGGAAGCTGGTCCTGGGCAGCCCATGGGCTGACCATTTTCTCTGTAGAGATTGATGGAGTTTATGCTATGTTTAAAGCATTGTGTTATACATAGGGGTTGAGGGGTGAGAGAGATATATTATGACAGAACCAAAGAGTTGGAAGGAACTTCTGGGGCCATTTAGTCTAATCCATAACTGAATGATAATAATAGCTGAGATTTATGTAGTACTTTAAGGTTTCCAAAATGCTCTGCATATATTATCATAACTGAGCTTCACAATAACCCCGTGAGTTAGGTGTTTCAGGTATTATTATCTGTATTTTACAGATGAGGAATATGAGACTAAATTAACCAACAATCATTTACTAAGTGCCTACTGTGTGTACTGTGCCTAAGTTCTGGGGCTACTAAGGCAAAAAGGAAAAGATTTTTGCCCTCAAGGAGCTTATATTCTAATGGAGGAAAGCTATCTGGACTGACTTCAGGGCTAGGTAAGCAATCTTGGCTCAAAAGTGGGGGGGAAATGAATATGGATGAATGTGCTTTAGGCAAATTGCTGCATGCCAGTTTTCTAGAGATTTGCAACAACCAGACTATTTTTATCAGTTTCCATACTTAGAATAATACAATAATACAATAGTATTAGTGCTTAACTTTTGCAAAGCTGAATACATGTCTCAAGGGAGCTGGTTGGTCTTACTTGTAAAATAATCTGAAAACGGATTGTCTAATTACAGTCCAAACCAAAACAATCCTGATTTTTACCTAGTGGCTTCTTATAAAACCAAGGCATCCAAAAAGGAGACTCCTGGATAAAGAGTGTTTCCAGTAGGTCCCAAATGTAAAAGTCACTCCCATATATTTCAGACAGGAACCTACAGTGTGACAATCCATCTGGGTTGAGTCTCCAGAGTAGAACTGCTTCTTGGGTCTTAGAGGGTAATGCTCTGGAGCTATACTTCTAATATTATAGGTCACAAGCCCCCCATCTGTATTCTTCCTTTAAATAGGCAACCAGCAGACATAATTAGCTCTTAGCTGTGTCATTTACTAAGGCAATATATCAAAAGTAGTAGCTATAAAACATTCCCCACATACACTTAAGGCATGCTTTCTTACAAATAAATCCAAATATGAATCCATAAGAAAACTGGGATTAACTATTAGAGTGCAATGGTAGTAAGGAATATACACAGGCTACATGTGTGCAAAGGAATCTTCCCAATCATGGTGCTGTAGGGCCTGGGAGTTTTTTTGTCTCTTTGCTGAGATCTTATCTGGTTTTCTTAGGGTGTAGTGTCTTTTCTATATGAGATGTTTAGCGTTGGCTACTGGGGGTGGGGGAGCTGGAGGGGAGGGAAAGAACATGAATCATGTAACCATGGAAAAATATTCATAATTAATTAATTAATTTCCCCCAATTAAAAAAAAATATATATATATATATGAGTTGCTGAGTTGGATTTCCAGGATCTGCCCTTTTCATAGCTCTACTCTTGATTACCAGGGGTAACTCTCTTTTGAATCCATAGTCAAGTAGCTTTCTGCTACCAGGGCTTCTGTTCTTCCCTTGAGTGAGCAACCTGGCTATCTCTGCTTCTTCAACTGTGTTTCGAACTCTCTCAAATGAATGAATTCTAGAAGGTCTGGATGGGTTGAATACAAGGGTGATATGGTCAGATCTGTATTAAAGGAAAATGACTTTGGTGTGGGTGAGAATGGGTTGGATGGAGGAGGTTCAGAGAGTCTGAGTGACATAATAGCAATAACTCACAATTATATTTATATGGTGCTTTCAGGTTTAGAAGGCTCTTAAAACAGATCATCTCGTTTAATTCTTACAAAAAGTAAGCATGAGAGATAAGCACATTTAATATCTCTACTTTACATACTGGGAGACTGAGGCTCTGAAGAATTAAGATATTTTCCCAGGGTCACATAGCAAGTAAGCATTTGAGGTGGAATTTTAACTTAGAACTTTTAGACTACAACTGTAGAACTCTAGGCATTAAACCATATGGCTTCTGAACAAGATTCATCTCCAGAAGACCCTCAACCAATGGGCATCTTATCTCTTATTGGAGACCTTCAATTACATGAAACCCAATGCCTTCTCTGGCAGCCTCTTTTACTTTTATGGTTGTCTCATCATTTTTGAGTCATGTCTGACTTTGTGACCCTATTTGGTGGTTTCTTGGCAAAAGATACTGAAGTGCTATTTCCTTCTTCAGCTCATTTTACAGATGAAGAAACTGAGGTCAATAGGGTTAAGTGACTTACCCAGGGTCATACAACCACTTACCCAGGGTCATACAACCAGTAAATAACAGAGGCCAGATTTGAACTCCGGAAGATGAGTCTTCTTGACTTCAGGTTTGGTATGTTCTATCCACTGCGCCACTTGGCTGCCCCATTCCACTTTTAGATAGCTTTAGTCATTTGTAAGTTTCCACCTCATACTGAGCTTAAATCATCTCTCAGTAACTTCTTCTTCTGCCTTCTGTTGCCAAACAGAATAAGTCAAATCCCCCTTCTCCTGACAATCCTTCAGATACTTGAAGATAGATGTCGTTTCTCTCCAAGTTTCCATTCAAACATAGATCCCTTTGAGGGATACTTACATCACATAATTTTGAGGCCTTTCAGCATCTTGGCCACCTTAAAAAAATAACTTTTCAACTTATTAATTTCTCTCCTAAAATGTGGCAAAAATTGAAAGTCTTATGTGGTCTGACCAGAGTGAAGCATAGCCCAAATGTCACTTTAATCATTCTAGACATTATGTCTTTCAGTGCAGACAACTTTTTTGGCTTTAGTGTCAGTGTTCACTCATACTGATTTGACAGTTCAATAAAATTGGAGATTCCTCCCCCAAAGAACTGTCATTGGTCCATACCTCACCCATTTTGTATTTGTTCAGTTGATTTTTTTGAAGCCCAATGTAGAACTTGTTACATCTATCTATATTAATTTTTTAAAAACCCTTCTCTTTCTTATTTTTTAAAAACTATTTCCTTCATATATATATATATATATATATATATATATATATACATATATATATATATGTATGTATTCCCTTCAATAATATGTATTGGATCCAAGGCAAAAGATTGGTGAGGGCTAGGCAATGGGGGTTAAGTGACTTGCCTAGCGTCACACAACTGGGAAGTGTCTGAGGCCAGATTTTCCAGATTTGAATCTAGGATCTCCCGTCTCTCGGCCTAACTTTCTATCCACTGAGTCATCTAACTGACCTCTCTCTATTAATTTTTGTTTTATTATATATGGTCTAACATTATAACCTATTGAGGATTTTTTGCTCCCCAGCTCTGTCATCCAGGGTGCTAGCTATCCCTCAGCCTTGTACAACCTCTGGGTTAAGTATGTAATTTATGCCTTTATCTAGATCTATGTTGGTGAACCTATGCCATGCATGCTGGAGGTGGCTGCTCCACTCCCCCTCTCCATGAGCGCCTGAGGACATTTCTCACATCACCTCCCTCTCTACCCAGCAGCCCAGTGGGAATGCTTCCTCTTGTCTGGGTAAGGTGGTGGGGCTCACATATGGTGTGAGGGTTGCAGTTTGGGCACTTCTAAAAGGTTTGCCATCACTGATCTAGATTATTTAGAAAAATGTGGGAAAAATACAGGACTAAGGATAGCTCCTTGGAGTATTCCACTAGAGACTTCCCATCAAATTAACATAGAATCATTAAAAACTACTTTGGTTTTAGTTATTCAATCAATACCTAAATGATCCAGAAAATTTTTGTCCATATTGTCCATAAAGACAGACAATGCAACTTAGCCAAAGAAGAAGCTGTTGAAGTCTGATTGCTGATCAAAGTATGCCATTTTCTACTTTATTTCCTTCATAAGTTTTTTATTATTTGTTATACAGTTGGAAAATCTTAAACTCCTAAAGACTGGATTTCCAGAATTCCTTTCTGTGTTACCTATAAGGCTTTTCCTTTTGTTTACATTTGCGAGGTCACCTTTGTATAAATTCTGAGGCTCCACCTCATTCTTTCTCTTTTGCTCCTGGGAGTGAGCTGGTTAGTAACCTTTTAGTTAGGTCTCTTTTGTTAGTTTTATTATTAATAAAACTTTATTAAATATAATATCTTAGTTATTGAATATTAATTTTAATAGCCACAATGTGTGATATGAATCTTCTATCATGACATGAGCAATATGGAAATATGGAAATAAGCAAACATGAAAGTACTGGTATAACCTAAATCAAACTATTTACAGCCAGCCTCAGGTAAGTGGAGGAAAGAGAGAGAGGGAGAAAATCTGAATCCTAAAAAGTCAGAAAATACTTTTCAAAAGTTATTTCTATATGTAATTGAAAAAAACTGATTAATTTTTAAAAAGGAGAGGAAAACAAGGACAACTCCCACACCCAAATAATGAAAAGCTTTTCCCTTAGTAAATGCTTAATAAATCATTCCAAATAAATTAATAAATATTGAAAAAAGGAAAGATATAACCCCTACCCTTAGGGAACTTACAATCTAGCAGAGTATATAAGATATGTATAAACATCCCAGTGTAAGGCAACATGGAAGGGGTGGTGAAGTGATTAGAGCTTTGGACCTGGGCTCAGGAAGATTTGAGTTCAAATTTTATCTCAGACATTTACTAGTTAAATGACTTTGGGCAATTCACTTTGCCTCAGTTTCCTCAATTGTGAAATGGGGATAATAATAGCATCTACCTCTGAGGGTTATGGTGAGGATCAAGTGAGAGAATATTTGCAAAAACCACTTAGCCTAGTGTGTGGAACATAAGTACTCTAGAAATTTTAGCTTTTAAAACTAAAAGGATATTGGTAATGCATACTTACTTGTTATACCCCTACTAAGAAGATATGTTCTTTCTCTTTGGTATAATTAAATTATTAGGAGCTGGGAATTCATTTCTATAAGACATGAACTTAAATATCTTTTTCTCTATAAATTTATGCATGCTAAAACTATTTCAACTCATAAAGAGGGTAAGAATACTGTTAATGACACTAGAATACCCTGGATCTGTCAAGGGCTAGTCCTCTGTCCATATGTGATACCTTTTTGGCAATGAATAATAGATCATTTGTTGATCTGAGCACCACTAAAGAAACAGACAATTTAGCTCAGGAGAGAAAAAAGGGAGAGATTTGATGAGTGCCATAAAGCTCATAGAATATTGGAGAAATTTCTAGTTCAATAACAAACATACATACCCATCTAAATGACTGCTAGAAGTTAAGAAATAATCCATAGCAATAGCTCTATTAATATGACACATACAAGCATTCCTGAAAGGAAGATGGAAATGGATTACTAATCAATACTTATCCTAGTCCCAGTGGGGTCTCACAGGTAGGCATGCACGAGAGCATAATAGAAGAGCAGAAGAGTGTTCCTTTACTCACCAGGAATAAAAGAAGAAAAAGAGCCAGCAAGTAACTTTTTTTTGCTGGGAAAAGACAATGGTCATAGCATCATAAAATGAAAGCTGAGAGGTACTTTGAAAGCAATCGAATTTAATCTCTTCATTTTACATAGAGGAAAGCTAAATGATTCAATGGCTTGCTTCATTGTTCATAGGAGATAAGAAGCAGAGCTAAAATTCAAACCCTGGTCCTCTGTCCCTAAAGGGAGCATTCTTTCTTCTTGACTGGATTGCCAATGAGAGAATAGAGACCTCTGGAGAAGGCTTTCTTTTCCTTCAGTCCATTACTTCCATTCTCGTTGGGTCATCATCATGCCCTTTTTTACTGTCAGAGCAAGGCCAAGAGAAGGCCATTCTAAGGTCCAAACCCATTCATCAGTGCCCTCTTGATGAATGAAGACAATATCAAACCTTCCTGATTATAAGAGATGAAGGGCAGTTTGGGTGGTCTCTTTCAAGAGACGTCCATTTTGAATTGAGGGTCGTGGTAGGGGAAGGGGTTGCCATTCATGCGTTGTCAGTGACCACACATGCTATGGTACACTTTCCTGAGGTATATTACTTTTCCTGCTGAGGACAATTTAGGGAAGGTTGAATTAATTTATCCTCTATTCCAAAATGCTAGAAAGATAACTGAGTTCAAATGTTAATGGCAATATTTCCAAGAATGGTTAATGGGTGGACACTTTTCTACATCCAGCTACAACACCATCCTGTAACAAACCAAATTTTGTTTTGCACTGAGCATCTGGTCAATCCTAAGTTCAATGGACATTTATTAAGGACCTCCTATATGCTTAGCCCTGGCTAGGTGCTGATGATACAAATACAAAAATAGTTCTCTCCCTCAAGAAGCTTATATATCGTGATTATTTTAGAAACCTTTACCTTCTATCTTGGAATCCAAGCTGTGTATTGGTTTCAAGGCAGAAGAGTGGTAAGGGCTAGGCAGTGGGGGTTTAAGTGACTTGCCCAGGGTCACACAGCTGGGAAGTATCTGAGACCAGATTTAAACCCAGGACTTCCCACCTCTAGGCCTGGCTCTCCATCCATTGAGCTACAGCCCCCAAAGCTTGTATAACATTGATAAGTTTATGTTCTGCTATCTTATAGGGCTAGATCTTTAATAACAACAATATATACTAAACAATACCTCTTTAATTCAATTGAAGTGGCATTTGAACTGGGCCTTGAGAATTTTACTACTTCAAAAACAGATTTGAAAACCTACTATCTGCTGCCTAATCAGTAGCTTTGCAGAGGTTGGAGTGGCTCATTGCCAGCAGATTGGCTACTTTGTGATAACTTCTTTGGCCACAGAAACCCCTGGAACAAAATGGTCCTGAATCACGTCTTATTCTCTTCTGTTTCTTCTTGTAATGGAAGTATAGAGACAAGGGATGCTAAAGATACCATCCGTAAACATGATTTTAACTCTTTGCCCTCTGTGCTCTAAATGTAAGCTCTTTGTTCAGTGACTCCTCTTTTTTTACAATCCAGAGCCAGCCTCCCTCTCTTGCCTTATTATGTGTTACTCCTCTCCACGTATCCTGTTTTTTGACTAAACTGACCTTATTATTGTCCCTCTCACATGACACTATATATCTCCCATTTCTCTGCCTTTGCCCAGGCTGACTCCCACACCTGGAAAGTATTTCCTTCTCTCTTCTTCTTTGAATCCATAGTTTTCTTTAAAACTTGGTTCAAGAATCACCTTTCAGATGATTGGTTCAGTGGATTGAGAGCCAGGCATAGAGACTGGAGGTCCTGCCTTCAATCTGGCCTCAGACACTTCCTAGCTGGGTGAACCTGGGCAAGTCACTTACCCTTAATTTCCCAGCCATTACCACTCTTCTGCCTTAGAACCAATATTGATTCTGAGATGGAAGGTAAGGGTTTTACAAAAAAGTTAGGCTAAAAGTTAGTCAGTTCTAAAAGTTGTTAGCCTTGCTAATAACCAATGGGGAAAAAGCTAGGTGGCTCAGTGGATTGCAAGCCAGGCCTGGAGATGGGAGGTCTTGGGTTCAAATGTGGCCTCAGATATTTCCTTGGGCAAATCATTTAATTCTAGTTGTCTAATCCTTATATTCTTCAGCCTTAGAATCAATACTTGGTATCAGTTCAAAGACAGAAGGTAAAGGTTTAAAGAAAAGAACCACCTTTTACCTGAAGCCTTTTCTGATCCCAGTTCCCAATTACTAGTGACCCTCCCCAAATAGCTTACATTTATTCCGTAAATGATTATATTGTGCAATGGGGGACTGTTACATGCTTCAGTACATTCAGCTGAGGCAAATTCCCCACACGGAAGAGGAGGCAAAATCATGTGTCATGGAAGTGGTTTGGAGAGACTGGTGGGTGTATGTATATGTAGAAATTCTGCAACTAGGTTCTAGTCTGCTGTGTGCAGCTGCAGAACTGGAACTGGGTGATGGCTTCCAAAGGCCTTAGCTCGTCTTGGCTCTTCATGCTGTCTCTGGGATTTTATTCTGGGCTGGATTCCTTCACTGATGGCGTCTGGTAAGAAACAATGCAATAAAGGGAGAGGCAATGGCCTGGTGTGTAGTAGGTGCTTGATAAATGCTTGTTCCTTCCCACCATGCCAGCTAAGTATACTGGGCTGTAAGCATTGCTATTCTGAGGCTCTTTGGCTCAGTATCATGATTTTTTCCCCATCAGAGTCTGAGAAAAGTTAGTGGTCAGGGTGGTGGTGATTTTACTTGCCTGGCAAATACTGCTCCCCACTTATCTTGAGACTTTTGGAGTTTGATTATCTTCATGGTCTGGCACTAGTGTGTGTGTGTGTGTATGTGTGTGTGTGTGTGTGTGCATGCATGAGAGAGAGACAGAGAATGAGAGAGACATAAAGAGAGAGAGAGAGAGAGAGAGAGAGAGAGAGAGAGAGAGAGAGAGAGAGAGAGAGAGAAGTTGGATAGCTAAATATATATGTAAACATATGTTTTTCCTCACTCTTAAAATGATGGAGCAAGAGTTACTGCTAGTGTGAGGAGGATTCTGCTTGAAGTCTGAGGCAGGGGAAGAAGGGAAAAGTAATCAAATTCCTCTTATTTAGAGTAAGGATTTGGGTTCTCATGATGAGGGGCAATAAAAAGGTCTGTGGAGCAGGAATCCTTTTGGGCACCATTTGGTAGGCGACGTCAGAGGAGAGAGGAAGGAGAGTGAACAGGAATAAATATTTCGATAATACCTGCTTTCAGGCACTGTGCTAAGCACTTTACAAATATTATCTCATTTGATATATTTGACAGAAAATAACTGAAGCCCCATAGATTCTCCTCCAAGAGACACATAAAAGACCTGGTGGAGTTGGTTTCATGGGGAACCCAAAGACAAGAAGAATCCATCAACATAGTTCTACAGGATGATAGTTCACCTTTATCTTGTAATGCTCATGATAAGAGCAAGCAAAAAACCAAAATCAAAATTCACTATGTAGATGATAGTCAGTTAAACATAAATGTCCATCACAGAGACTGGAGAAACAGCAGTTCTATAAAGAACATAATGAGGTTCTCCAAACCAAGTCCTTATCACCTTTTGCTTCAATTATCACTCACTATTATACAGCTTTTTAAGATAGGCAAAGTTCATTAAACACATTATCCTGTTTGAACTTATCTTTGAGACTTAGAAGCAAGGAAAGATAGGGAAGAATTTATTGAAAAATTTAGAATGAAGAAATGAAAGAGGTCAGAAGTTTATGGACTGCTCAGAAAACATCCAGGTACTATTATTACCTCACTTAGATTATGGGTTAAGTAGACTCTCATGGAGAGGGCTCAGCCCTTGTCCACCATTTGTAACACCGACTCTACTGGTAGAAAACTACATCATCCTCAACTTCAAAACTCTGGTTTGCAAATGTCTTTTTTGGAACCTGGTTCCTTTATTAATGAATCAGTCTGAATGAATGAGGCAGCTATAGGATGAGTGGCTAGAGTGCTGCTCTTGGAGTTAACAAAACTTGAATTAGATTTCTTGTCCCAAATTAGTTATATAATTCCAGTTAAATCATTAACCTTTATGAGTTTCCATTTCCCCATCTATAAAATGGGAATAATAGTACCTGCCTAACAGGGCTGTTGTGAGGTTCAAATGAAGTAATACATGTAAAGTGCTTTGTAAGTGTTAAAAATCTATTTTTCCTAACCTTAAGGTATTGTTACTCAATATACATTTACTAAGCACCTACTATGTTCTAGGCACTAAAAGCTGGGGACATAAAAAAGGCATAGACATGTTTTATTATTGCTTTTGCTGTTATTCTTAGAGCTATTGTTATTGCTTGAGATGGTCCAGCCTCTAAGGAATTCAGTCTAATTAAGGAGACGAGAATAACACAAGTAAAACAATTTAACAGAAATAAAAGACAACGTTTGATTATGTGGCAAACAGTATGGGTGGTGGTGGGGGGAGGCCATTAAATGGAATTGGAGTTCTGAGAAGGACTCTTCCTTCTATACTTGGAAAGTTCAACTACTGAAATATGTTCACAATGAAAATAAAAATTCACTGATCTATACAAGAGTAGCACACTGGAATGACTTTTTGCCCCTGAACGGGAACATAATATGAATTAAATAATGCGTGCAAAGATAAAGAGCATGGTTGGAGACGTGAAACAATTTTTCTATGAATATATCTTGTCTCAATATGTTGTAGCTAGCTGAGATCCTCCTTGCTTTGTGTTGATCTTCTAAGCTGTGCCCACTAACTCCTAGTATGGCCTTGGGCAAGGCCCTTCACCCTTCACCTTTATTGGCCCTGTTTTCTTACCTCAAAAAAAGAGACTTGGACTAAATGACCTCTAAGGCCTTTTTCTATCTCCTACACTCAATAGTTTTGTGACTTCCAAATGATCATGTTGGCTTCTCCTTCAGTACTTTTTGGCCTAACATCCATTGTTTAATTGACACTTGAGGCTCCTCGTCTTTTTGGTTATGTGGGGACATAATGAGAGCTGTGACATTTTCTTCTTGTAGTTTCAGCTTCATTTTGAATCCTGTCTTCTGATACTTGACAGGAAAGAATACGTGCAGGTCTTTTTAAGATCTCACTCATTTAGAAATGGCAGAACAGAATCTGACAGCTATAACAAGAGCTGAGTGGAGAATGGATTTGGGATGCTGTTTGATTGAGATGAGAAAGAAGAAAAATAGTGTGCCCTTAGAAGCTCTAAGAAGATGTAGGTGCATGCAATTCCATGGGGATTTTTAAGAGGAGGAAAAAAAAAAAGAGTAGGAAGAAATTATCTCAAAGCTGGTATTGGTTAACATGGAGGTGGAGAACCTCGATTGGGAGCAATAATTGAGGGAGAAAAGGAGAGAGAGTTAAAGATTAGGCTGAGAGGGGTTCAAATTGTATGTTCCAGTGAGATTATAGGTGAGAAAGGAATATGTTGAAGAGTTTGCTCTAAGGTTTTCACCATATTGATGCTGAATACTTTGTTTTAGCATAAGTGGAGCTCAGAACTCTTGAACTCAGCTTCAGTCATCTCATTATTAGGGGTTACAGGTATGTGCCACCACACTAAATGTTATATTTTTTATATATTTTTATATTCATCTATCTATCTATCTGTCTATCTATCTTTTTAAATTTAAGTTTATTACATTAAAATACTCCCTCCTCTCCCCCCCATTTGAGAAAGCTTCAGTTGACAAAAAAAGATGACTTTCCTACTTTCAACAAGGCAAGTATCCAAGACAACTCTAAGGAATGCGTGGTGGAAAAGGATATCCACCTCCATAGAAAGAACAGACATAGACTGAATGCAGATGGAAACATACCATTCTTCATTTTATTTCCTCAGTAAGGAATGAGAAATGCATGTCTTGTTTCACAACACAAATGGAGAAAATGTATTATATGATAATATGTGTACAGCCTATTATCTGCCTTCTAGGGGAGGAGAGAGAGTTAGAGGATTGGGGAGGAAAAGAATGAGACACAGATTTTTGGACATGGCTAATGCAATAATTTATTATATATTTATAACAAATCATATGTATTTTATTACTATGTTACATATTATATTATGTTATATATAAAAATAAATGGTGACTAAAAGATATGTGTACATACAAAACTGTGTCTTACTTATTTCTATTTATCTGTTCTTTTTCTAGAGGTAGACACACACAAATTATTCTTCAAACAATATTTCTGTTGCTGTATATAATACTCTTCATAATTTCATTTGGGTTTTTCCATGGTTTTAAGTTAACCTGCTTATTATTTCTTACAGTACATTAGTACTCCTCACAATCATATGCCACAATGCTTTTAGTCATTCTCCAACTGATGGGCATCCCTTCAATTTCCTGTATACATCTTCTCTTGTTTCTTCCAGTGGAATATAAGCTACTTTAGGGAAAGGACTATTTCCTTTCCTTGGTAAAGTTGACAGATTCTTTGTATCTCTAGTACCTGGAACACAATAGCTCTCAGTAATGCTTTTTGAACTGAACCATCATTTCCACAGTTATTATCTCTTCTCTTTTGTTCCCTCAGTTGTTGCTCTAAGGACAGTCTCTTGACCTTTGAACTGAACAACATCAACCTCATGAAGCCTCCATCAGGAGCACCCAGGAGTAGAACCTCTAGGCATTGGTGTGGAAAACCAACAGTGTGTTAAAGCATTTAACCATCATGTTTAGTCAAGAGGGCTACCAAAAAAGATGACTATGGAAATGTCAGATCAGTTGCATTGTGTGTAGATTTGTGATTCTCCTTTCAATTTCTCTACATGCTCATGGGAGGAACTGATTTAGCCAGATGTCCCATGAAACCGTCCATAGGCTCATTTTCCCCTCTGGTGCTTTTGAATATTTTGTCCCTATATTGACAATATTCATGGATCAAAGATGGAAAATAATTGAGTTAGGAGGGAATAGTCTAAACATTTTCTCTCAGATCTGCCTTGCCTGAAAAATACTTCCCTTCATAGGTTTCATGGGAGTAGAAAGACCTGGGAGGGACCATAAAGGTCTCCTAATCCAAACACCTCATTTTGTAGTTAAGGAAACTGAGACCCAACAAAGTTAAGTGACTTTTCTAGATTCATAGAGTCAGCATATGAAAACAGAGCTTCTGATTTCCAGTGCATCGTGATGATAGACCTGGAGTCAGAAAGATGTAAATTCAAAACTAGACCCTGGACAAGTCACTTAACCTCTACATGCTTCAGTCTTTTCACCTATCAAATGGGCCTAATAATAGCACTCACCTCCTAGGATGGTTATAAGGATTGAATGAGACATTTGTACAGCACTTTGTAAACCTTAAAACACTAGGTAACTAATAACTAGTTGTTATTATTACTGTTGTTATCAAATCCCTACTTTCTAGATGAGGCAACAGCAGTGATTTCCTAGAGGTGACAAAGCAAATCAAAGAGCCAGTGTTGCAACACAGGTCTTCTGAGTACAAATCCAGTTGATTCCACTCTTTCATGTTGTTTCTACTAAGTCAGATCAATGTCCGTCCTTGAAAAGAGGAGGAAAATCCTGTGTTCAATAGACTCTAGATGATGAAATTGTGATTCCCAAGTACCCAAAGAGAATTGTCCTTCCACCCCCACACAGTTTTTCCCAAAGCCTGAAAAATCCCTTCAATTTCCTGAGGCTGGGTGTTTGAGGACCCTTGCAAATTTGCATTTGTCTTTGCCCTCAGGGAACATAAGAAATCAGATATCAGTGTAAGGAATTAATTTTTAAAAATGAATAGTGTGCTCCCTATTTGTCTTCCTTTTAGTGCCACTTCCTCTTATTAGAGGCCTTCTAGGGGAGATACAGGGCAGAATTGAGGTTACATTTATGGCTGGAAGGAGATTTGGAACTTGACAGAAAGAATAAGTAGAGGAGGATCCTACTTGCAAACAAATTTGTTCTCTTGGTGTGTTAGTTTTCATTCCAAGCTTCTGGACTTATCACCAATATGATGGAGGTTAAAGAACTTGGAGGCATTAATGTAGAAGAGAGTTTGGAGATTAATATCATTTTATGGATGGATCATTTAATATGTAAGTAGATTTCCATACACCTTTCCACCAAACAGCTCCAGGTGATGTTCAAGTAACTTTGGCAATGGTCCTTCAAAAAGAAATTCAAATTTGACTTCATTGATGTGGATAATTCATAGTGAAGAAACCTTCTCTGCTGACACACTTCAGCTCACAGCTTTAGGTTGGCTCTTTATTCATTATGCCATATTGTCTTTTTCATAAAGAACACTTCTGAATATTGAATAGCAGGCTGAAGTGACAGAGAAGGAAATAAGGTAAAAAAGAGGAGAGATGGAGAAGGAACTGGAAAAAATTATTAACTTGCTATCCTCTAATGTTATCTAAGAAATATACCATAAGAAGATAGAGGATCTAGAAATTTAGGAAATGTATGCCAGAAGGAATGTGGCTATAAAAATGCAATAATCGTTCGGTAGTGTTTTGGTTTTTGTTTTGTAACTATTGGCACAAATAGGTTTCATGGACATGAAAGAACGGGACAGGAGAGACAGAAAAGAAAGACAACTCAACAGAACTTCTTTCAATTATTATAAATCTATTTCTATTATTATTACCCTGCTTCTCATGGACTTTTTTTGCCTAATGTTTTAAACCCCTATGTTCTGTCTTAGAATCAATACTAAGTATTGGTTCCAGGGCAGAAGAGCAGTAAAGGCTAAGCAATGGAGATTAAGTGACTTGCCTAAGGTCACACAGCTAGGAAGTGTCTGAGGTCCAATTTGAACCTAGGATCTCCTGTCACCAGGCCTTATTTTCTATCCTCTGAGCCACCTAGCTATCCCCTTCCTAACTTATTATTTTTTCTGTCACTAAAAACAACCCACATTTTTATCATCAGAGAAGGTGGCTACCTATAGGGAAAGACCATCCACGGGGCAAGAGTCTACTTTTCAAATCTGTTGAGTAGCACGTTCTTTATTGCTAAATGATAGGTGAAAAGATAAGAGCACCTAGCTCTGAGTCTTGTTGAACATTAAGTGATTATTGGGTGTCTCACTTAGCTGGGTCTTTACTTCTGGCCCTGTCTTGCTTCATTTTACTTCCCAATCCCTATCAGCCAATCACCTTGCTATCTAAACCAGAGACCATGTTCTGGTGCTCTTAATCTTTTCAGTTCTTTAACTCCCACCTTAAGTTCTCCATATATTGCGTTGGTCAATGACTCATCTAGCCCTCTATTTCAGACAGGACTCAGTCATGCTTCACTTTACTCTCTTCCAGTGATATGCTTGTAGAATTTGGATAATTGAACTGGAGGCAGAGGAGTAGTGGAAATGCATGCATCCACTTTTAAGTTTAAACTTCATTATTAATACTCTCAAGTCTAGGAAATCAGCAAAACAATAAATCAAGACCTGGTTTATGATCATTGATTTGGTTGGTAATTACTGATTTCAGAAATGTAAATGCTCATATTGAAAATTTAGCAATTGTCTCGAGCAAGCTGGTTAGAGCTAACTATAGCATACTGCTGTTTCCTATTCTCTCTGGCAAACTTCTCTCCAACTGGTTTATGATTCAATCCCCGACAGCCCAACTTCTTGCCTTCTAGGTCTGAAACCATAATAAAAATCAATACTACCATTGCTCTTAAAAAGGGTATATCAGTCTACTCCAGTGATTCCCAAAGTGGGCGCTACCTCCCCCTGGTGGGTGCTGCAGTGATCCAGAAGAGTGGTGATAGTACATTCAAAGAACTTGAAATAGGGTAGGCAAATGGAAGCAGTGAAAGTGAAATCCTATGGCAGTGATGGCAAACCTTTTAGAGACTGAGTGCCCAAATTGCAACCCTCATGCTGCGTATGAGCCCCCTGCCTTACCCCAGGCAGGGGAGGAAGGAAGCCCTTCCATTGGGCTGCTGGGCAGAGGAGCAGGTTAGGTGAGAAATGTCTTCAGGCATGTGGAGAGGGGGAAGGGAGCAGCTCCCCCTCCAGCACTTGTGCCATAGGTTCATCAACATGGGCCTATGGGAATAGACTCAAAATAATGAAAACAAAACTGATCTTAGGGATAAAATACTGACTTTAAAAGGTTGGGGACAAAATAATTAAATCAATACCAAAGAAACAAATAGAGATAAACACAAACCTAGCAATCAGAACTACAAATGTGAATGGATTAAACACCCTAATAAAATGAAATGGCATCTGTTAAAAAAAAGCCAGCAATTTGTTGATATGAGAAGAGCATCTAAAAAAGCAAAATTGCACTGAATGAAAATGAGAGGCTGGAACAAAATTTACCCTGTATCATGTGAATCCAGAGAAGCAGGTGTACTCGTGGTGTCAGCCAAAGCAAAAATAATATTCTTGAGAGTAATGAACAAGGAATTAAGAAACAATAGGAATCACTATCCCATTTCTATTCAAACCTTATCTCCAAAGGAATGTTTCACCCCTTCCTCTCAGTTTTCTACCTACTTCCTCCTCCTTTAATGTAAATATTTTCTCTACTATTCTCTCTCCCCAAAGACATAGATTCGACTGTGAGATGTCAGAGCTCAGGGGTCTAGTTTATGGTGTCTTAGTTCAACTCTTCCAACTTAGATTCTCTTGATTCTTAAAAATTCCACACAAATCTTTATCTCTTTGTGCTTTTCTTATTAATGTTCTCTCTTTATTCTTCCTCTTGTAAACTAAAAATGACTTTTCTTTCCATATAAAAACAATACCCTCCAAAGATGTGCTAATTACTTTCAATAATTTTCTTATTCATTATATTTATTTACCTTTTTTGTGCTTTTAAGGTATTTGTACATAAAATAACCTGGTTACACACAGATTTTTCTATCTATATACACATATACATATATACATATGTATGTGTATAGAACTAGATTTTGATACATTTTCCCCCAGAAATGCCTCAAATGCTTTTCTTTTGTTGAGTGTCTATCATTTTTTTGGCTGATGACTAGGTTCAGGTTTAAAGGAAATGTCATTTTGTGTTACAGCCTGAGCACCATTGCTTTTTGGAATATATATCATTCCCTTCTCTGATGGCTGGTAGCTGCAGGATAACCCCATATTATTCAACTTGAATTCAATTCAACTATAGTGATAGAGATAGGAACTGGATCTGTGGTTTCACTGGGATAAGGAACTCCTAGATGATGAAATATCTGCTCTAGGTATCAGTTGGCATCTTTTCTGCAGCTTTTAACCTTTTAAAAGTGGTCTAGATCAGAAGTATCAAACTCAAATAGAATCTGGGGGCCATTCAGCCATCCAACTTCACTGAAACCCCACTTCATACAAGAGATCTTTTCTGCTCTCTTTCCCAATTCCAGCCTCCATTGTTATTGAGTTCTCTCTTGAATTACCTAGTTAGAGCATCTCATATTAGAGTAGAAAGAGTATGGACTCTGAAATCAGAGGACCTGGGTTCAAATTCTTTCTTTGTTGTGATATTGGGCAAGTCACTTAGCTTCTTAGTCCTCAATTTCAATGAATCAATAGTTGAAGAGCATTTCTTAGGCACTTACTTTGTGCTTGAGCATTATACTTTCTACAAAAAAGTAGAGTCTTGTGCCTGTGGACATTTGAGCCATCTAGTGATAATAGTTAATGTGCTTATTTCTTTTTGGAGGGGTCTTGTTAGCACAAAACTCCAACACCCAGTCTTGGTCTGACCCCTCCTAAAGGGCACCTGTGAGAAAACAGAGGTGGCTGGGGGTACGAGGCATCTACAACATATGAGAGGGCAGTTAGGTGGCATAGCAGATAGAGTCCCCTGCCTGTAGTTGAGAGAGCTTGGGTTCAAATCTAGCCTTTGACCCTTCCTAGTTATGTGACCCTGAGGAAGTCACTTAACTCCATTCACTTAGCCTTTGCTCTTCTATCTTAGAGTTCTTACTAAGAGAGAAAGTAAGGCTTGTTTTTGTTTGTTTGTTTGTTTTTTAAAGAAGCATTTGACCTGAAGAAAAGGCAACTGGTCTAGGGGGGAGGATATCTAAGTTCTAGCCCAGGCCCTATCACTAACTGTGATCCCAGCCCTTAGTTTCCTCACCTGTAAAATGATGGGGATAGATCACTCTAACTCAAACAGAAATCTGGGGGTCACTCAGCCTTCCATCTTCACCGAAACCCCACTTCCTACAAGAGATCTTTTCTGCTCTCTCCCAACTCCAGCCTCCGTTGCTATTGACTTCTTTCTTGAATTATTCAGACAGATCATCTTGTATTAGAGTGTCTAATATCTCCAATTTTCATAACTCTAGGAAGGGAAGCATCTTATTGTCCCAGGGAGAGGGCTGGCCATTCAAAAGACTTGGGACCACGTCTGCTTCTGAAACATACTAATCGTGTGACCATTAGCAAGTGGATTAACCTCAGAATCCCCCCAGGCAACCCTCTAGAAAAGGGAGTTAGAGATGGTTCTCCATTAGTTGAGGAAGGGGGTTTCCATACCTAGTCAGGAAAAGAAAAGAAAAAAAGAGTGAACATGGGTAGTGAGGAACCAACGGTGTGCCAGCCCTGGGGTGCAGATGGCAGCGAGCTGAGACAGGAGCTCTGGGGCAGGGGGAATTCAGGCTTCCCTGCTCAGGTCTTAGCCGGACCCTGGACCTCGGGTGATTTCCCTGGAGCGCCATCAGCAAAGTTCACTGAGCTGTAGCCAGAGCCTGGCTCACTACAGGAACCTTAGCTCTGGCCATAAAGTGGGCTCAGTCTCCAAGTCGCTGTGTGTATAGACGACAAATATTTATCCTCCCTCGTAAAATGCTTTGACAAGCCTCCTGCTGTAGCCAGGTCCTCCTGGTCTTGTAAGGAGAAAGCCAGCTACGAGGTTTTGCTCCTGGGCCCCTCTGGCCGAGTCTAGAGCAGACACGTTTAAAATGAACCCAGCTGTGGGGTGAAATATTTGATATAGCTGCAAAGAGCAGGTTCTATTTCAACCCTATGGTGGATTTTTTTAAGGCTTTCTTTTAAAAGTTAAATCAATATGGGGCCAACCAAGAGATTTCCAGGGATATAAACTGTGCATGGGGCAGTGAGAACTTTGCAATGTGATCTTCTCTGCAGGGCTCTCCCCCAGGCCCTGATCTTGGCTGATGTCTAGTGTCGTCTTCCAGGGCTCAGCCGCTCAGTGGTCCTGGCTTAGTCTCAAGCTCCTTGCTGAGGGGAGCCTCACGTGTATTTCACACTTGGCAGGAGGGGAGATGGGGGAAGGAGAGGAGAGAGGAAGGGGGGATGGAGAGGCGAGCAGCTATGTGCCAGGAGCAAATACCAGAGTTCACGCTGCTTGTCTAAAGACACTAGCGGGGCTGGAATAGTTCTGTACATTTATCAGCGGGAGATGGCCCTGGGCTCTGGCTGATCAAGGAAGATGCTGTGAGAGGTCACTCACTGGTGGTTATTCCGATCACGGCCCTGACATGCTAGAATTTCTACAATTTCACATGTATATATACATATATACGCACACAGTATATATGTGTAAATATGTGTATATATACATGCACATCTTTACGGATATATGTGTGTGTGTCTGTATGCAGCTAGGTGGCTCAGTGGAGACAGCTCTGGACCTGGAGTCAGGAAGACTCATCTTCATGAGTTCAAATCTGGCCTCAGATACTTACTAGCCAAGTGACCCTGGGCAAATCACTGAACCCTTTCTGCCTCAGTTTCCTCATCTGTAAATGAGCTGGAGAAAGAAGTGGCAAACCACTCCATTGTCTCTGCCAAGAAAACCCCAAATGGGGTCAGGAAGAGTCAGACACGATGGAAACAACTCAACAACAAAAGCAGCAACAACACGCACACATACGTATAGTTTTATGTCATTGTTCTATTGTGTGTGTATATATCTAAATCTATATCTGTCTCCTTCACAAATGGCTGATATTCGACTGTTATAGCTTCATTCTTTGCGTCTAAGGCAGTGATTCCCAAAGTGGGTGCCTGTTGGGTGCTGCAGCAATCCAGGGAGGCGGTGATGGCCACAGGTGCATTTATCTTTCCTATTAATTGCTATTAAAATTTAAAAAAAAAATTAATTTCCAGGTAATCTAAGTAATATTTTTTCTGGAAAGGGGGCTGTAGGCCAAAAAAGTTTGGGAACCACTGATCTAAGGACTGTATTTATTTGAGTGCAGGAACAGTCTGAAGACTTTGGTTCAAATTTTCACCTACAGTATTTTCTTAGTGTGAGTAACCCTAGGCAAGCTTTTTCACCTGGGTGGGTCCCTTTATTATCAGTAAGTCCTGTTGTTGAAGCATCAGTAAGGAGTTCTCAGATACTTCCTAGTTTAAGATTTATGATGACAATATATGTTAATAATAGAATATATTAAATATACATACATACACATAAAGAGGTATATATTGTAAAGATTTAAATTAATATATAATAACTATTATACTTTATAAAGTTTATTAATAATAATTAAAGTAATTAAAGTAAAAAAAAGCTAGCTAAACTCAGCCTCAGTTGCATAAAAAAGAGAGCGAGAGAGGGAGGAGTTTCAGAACTTATAAACAAACCGTGACCATGTCAGTGTGGAGGCACAGGGAAAAGGATGCTGGGGGATGAAAGGAATTCTGGGGAATGTTGTTCAAAAGGTACAAAATTCTCTAACTATACATCTGTGTATTATATGTATGTGGGTATATATATATATATATTAAAAAGTTAATATTAATACATCACTTACTATGGACTGTGTTAAATGCTTTAATTGTCTGATCTTCACAACAACCCTTGAAGGTACATGCTCTTATTACCTCACTTTTATATATGAGGAAACTGAGGCAAATAGACATTAAGTGACTTGCTCAGGGTCATACAGCTAGTGAGTGTTGTAGGCTGGATTTTAATTGAGGTCTTCCTGACTTTGGGCCTGGAGCTCTATCTACTGAGCCACCTAGCTGCCCATTATTTTCATATATCTATATTTACATATATTGACACACATATGTATTCTTCCTTGGGAGAGACACTCTTTTAAGTCTTGCTGGTCATCTACTCCTTTATGTAAATGGGTTTATTCGATTCCCCCCCACCCCCAGAAGCTAGCTTTGGTAGAGGGACAAAGGAAGAGCCATACCAGTTTTTGTAGGCAAGAAGTATCCGATGCTCCAGAGACAAGTGGTGCCTTCAGTTCAGGGGCTTGTGGGTAGCAGAGTCCCTGACAGACTGAACAGCCCCTGCTTGGGGTTGGGGGATCTGAGTCAGGTGAGGCCAGGGAGGAGCTCACCTGGGTTTGAAGCCTGGAGAAAAGAAGTTTTGCCCTGGTAACTTCTTTTTAAACAAATTATTCTTGCTAACTGCAAATCTCAGTTGGTTTTGCATTGCTAAAGGACTGAAAATGCTGCCATGACCCCTTCCAAATGCTGGTGCTATGGTACAAAGCCCCTATCCCTCCATTCTAGTTTTAGCTCTCCCATGAGGCATCTAAGCTGCCAATGGAGGTAAGTGCCACTCAGGAAGCCATGAGTGGAGACTCCAAAATAAATCTGGACTGCTTTATAATTCTGAATAAGGCTAGGTCTTATTTTAATGTTTTAAAAACCAAATTTGTGTTTAGAATAATGAGCCTAAGACACTTCCTGTGTGACCTTGGGCAAGTCTTTTAACCTCCTTTGCCTAGCCTTCGTCCCTCTTCTGCCTTGGAACCAATACACTGGATTGATTCTAAGACCGAAGGTAGGGGTTAAAAATAAAAGAGAGAATAGTGAGGGCCAATTTCTCAGAGTCACTGTGAGTTCCATTGGTCCTACTTTATCATTCTTCCGAGCTCCATCCCTGATCCATACTTCAGGGCTCAGTTAAGTGAGGAGGGAGAAGAGCTTTCTCTTTTCTGGGAAAGGCACCCCTGTTCTGAGGCTAGAGAAGGCCCTACTCTTTACCTCTTCCCAGACTCCTCTTTAGGATGAATTCAAACTAAGCCTAATCTAACTCATTATTGGCCTTAGGTTGGTTGAGCTGTCTAGGTCTGTGGCTGAGGCTGAGTCTTATTTCCTTTCTTCTCCTAAGTTCCCTGAAAATGGGATAAGGAGACAGTGGAATCCCTCCCTGCTGCCATGCATACATCTATGCCTTTAAGACTGGGGGACAAGGGGGTACACCATCTTTACTATGTCTTCAGTGACGAATAGGAAAGGGAGTTCATCTCTCAGGGTTTGGCAGGTCAGAAGGCTCTCCCAGATGCCATCCCACTCCCCAGACATATTTTACTAGAGTCGATTTGTTATTAATGATGTTCTAAAAGCAGCAAGTTTGTGGCCAAGGGAAATCAATTGGCCAGAAATGTGACAAAAGGGGAAATACTCTATAGCGTATGAATTATTGATGCCTTCAGTCTGAAGCCTACAGGCCGAGGCTCTTAGTCTTGGAGGACAGTTAAGGTGCATTCCCCTCTCAAGTCCTAACCTGTTTCCTTTTGAGCTTGTTTGAGAGGGATGGGAAGGATGATGAGAAGGAGTGACTCAAAGCCAACCTGGTTCTCTTGCTGTGCAAAGGGCAGAGGCAGCCAGGTCTCGGATGTCCCACTCTGAATCTGACGGTGTCCCTGGAGGCTTTTGCCTTCATCCCTTTTTGGAATCAAGGTCTAGAAGGGTCCTGAGTAAACTTCTGGCTGATCTGCCCGATGGTATGATTGAGGACACTATGGAAAGATGACCACAAATGTTTTGTTCTCTGATCTCCTTATTTCCAATGTCTATTTAGATGTAGGGACATTTTTTTCCACTTTTGTTTTTAGTTAAGTAAAAGACCATTTCTTTTTATCTGCCAACCATCATCTCTAGGATCCAGGTCTTCAGCTCTAGTGCTAATAAATAATGCCATTGTATCAGCAAAGTCCAGGAATACTTACGTAAAGATCTGTCTTGTGTAGATCTGGAAAGCAGATCACTTCTGGGGAACAAAATCTCCTTTCCTCTCCTCCTTCCACCCCATAGACTTTGGTCTCTGTCCTTCTGAACCTCATAGTGTAGCATGTAGCTTTGTAAATAATCTCATTGCTTTTGATGTCTGATTCCCTCCTAAGAGGATCTAACAAATACTGATTAGGATTCTAGTCTCTACTTTTAACCTGCTTGTTTTTCCCTTCCATTTCCAGCCCCTTCCCTCACAAGCCTTCCCCTCGTCCTTGCTGGATTTAAAGGTACTAGAAGTTCAGTTACTGGCTGACTCATTTAGCAAATGAATGAACACGCTTCCTGTCCAAAGGATAGAATTTCTCTTGGAAATCATCTAAACCCTTGGACCATTGCACCGGATCCACATACCATTTCATGATCCTTCCATGGGGAAGAGGGAGCAGCTGTTAATACAGCTGAAATGCTACTAGCTGTCTGCACCTACTAGCCTTACCTAACCCTTTCCCTTCCAGGCTTCTGGCTCAGCACCTTCTGAAGTTATTGCCATCAGCAGAATTGGATTTTAAACCCATTTAGGTAGAACAAAAAAAAGCACAAAATTTCATTCATCAGGAGGGACCCAGATTCATCACTGACCTTCAGTCTGGAGAAGTGTCAAGTCAACAAGCATTTATTAAGGGCCTATGATGTACCAGATGCTGGGCTAAGAAGGGCAAAAAATAGTCTGCTTCTAAGGAGCTCACAGTCTTAGAAATCTTAAGGGAAAGGGTAGAGGGAATCTCAATTCAGGGGTAGGGTAAGAGGCAGGTAGGAGAAAAACTAATAGGGAGAGAACTAGAAAGAAGATTGAAAGGCATTTGGGAGAAAAGTTCCTGAGGCCCCTGGGATCCTGTCTTCAAGACCTAAAGGGGTAGGAGCAAAGAGAAAGCCTTTGGGATCCTTAGATAAAAACAAAAGCCACTGTCCAGGGTTCCAGATCTCCTGGATCCATCTCTTTACAATACTAACTTTTGGACATCTCTTTACAATACTAATTTTGCCACACCTATGATGACCTGGTCTTCTTTGGGGTTGGCAGTACCTTATGGGTCTCTAAACACAGCCTGGTCTCTCTCATTCATGTTTTTCTGTTCCTTGAAGCTAACACTGAGTTAAGCAGGGCAAGAAGAAAGAAGAGGAAAGGAAAACGAGAGTCTAGGAATGCTCCCACTTCAAAGACTACAAGCCTGACTCTTGAGTTTGATCTAGCTCTAGGCCTGATTCAAGGGGCTAGATTCAAGCTCTACCTATGATTCAAGGCAAACATCCTGCCTCAGTTTCCCCACAGGGCAAAGTTAGGGAGCATCATGTTTAGTGGAAGCCACAGTCAGGACATTACTGGGAGTAATAGAGCTAAACTCAGGCAGTCTGAATTTTAACTCTAGTTTTTCTAGTACCTTACTGTGGGATTTGGGGCCAGACTCTTTGACTCTCTAGGGCCATGTTGGCAAATCTATGGCATGCAAGCCAGAGGGGGCTGCTCTCTTCCCCCTCTCCACACACGTTTGAGCACATTTCTCACATGACCTATCCCTCTGCCCAGCAGCCCAATGGTTGTGCTTCCTCTCTCCCCTGTCTGGGGTAAGGAGGCCACTGTGCACTTTGGGCACTCCATCTCTAAAAGGATCTCCAACACTCTTCTAGGGTCTTATTTCTTGCTTCAATTGTAAAGTGAGGAGTGAGATTAACTGTTCACTAAGTATTCTCTCAATCTCAAAAGATAATGAGTTGGGGACAGCGAGGTGGCTCCTTGGATTGAGAGGCAGGCCTAGAGCCAGGAGGTTTGGGGTTCAAATCTGACCTTAGATACTTCCTAGCTATGTGACACTTAACCCCCATTGCCTATCCCTTACTGCTCTTCTGCCCTGGAACCAATACAAAGGATTGATTCTAAGATGGAAAGTAAGGGTTTTAAAACAAAAACAAAAACAAAGACCATATAAAACTGTAGGATTACAGAGCTGGAAGGGACCTTGGTTCAAACTTTTCACTTTATAGATAGAGAAACTGAGACCCAGGAAGTGAATTGCCAAAGGCCAGGTGAGCATTCAGCAGTGGGGCCCGCAAACTCAGGGACTCTGATTTCCCAAGTTCACCATTCTCCCCTGAGAGCCTGTGACTGTAAGGCTCTCTATTCTCATATTTTCTCTAACAATGATTCCGGCAAATAAGTGATCGCACCCCCATCCCAGCTGGCTCTACATAGCGTGTCATTTCTGTTTCCCACTGAGCCACCAAAAAGTGGCTCCTGGGGTCTCGAATCCCCCCTCCTCCAAGAAGCTTTTGTTGCCTCTGAAAACAGTCCTGCAATTTGCCTGTAAACTAGCAAATCAACAGCTTCCCTGACGCCTAAGCTCACACGCCTTTTGCTGATGTCACTCTAGCCTGGCAGCAGTCCAAGGCAGACGGGATCCTCAGACCACCCCATCTGCACATCCCACTGGCCCTGCCTGCAAGGGCTCCTGCTTTCCTTCAGTCACCACTGTTGTGGCTGCTCTGACTGGCAAAAAACACCGGCATGTGCCAATTTCTCAGCCAGGTAATTTTGCCACAGAGCTGGCATAATAACTCCTCCTGGTTTGGTTGGAAAATGGGAAAGACCTCTGTTCTTCAGGCTGCCTGATGAGAAATTACCTGCATGGAAGGATAGCTGGGGATAGGGAGGGTGAGTACCTGGCTGAGGGGGATACAAGGATACACTATCACCTTCAGAAGTGGGCATGTAGGGAGGCCAATAGGAATTAGAACTAGAGAGAACCTTGGATGTCAACTAGGAAACAGCCAGGTGGCATGGTAGAGAGAGTATTAGATACAGAATCAGGAAGACTTAAATTCAAATCCTACTCCAAGATAACTCAGCTGTGTGACCCTGGAGGAGTCACTTATTCTTTTCATCTGTTAAGTGGGGATCATAATAGCACCTCTCTCAAATGAGTTCTGGGAAAAGTGTTCTTTAAACCCACTTTAAAATTAGGAAACTGCTAAGCCAGCTGGCATGATAGAGTGTATTTGATATAGAGTCAGGAAGACAAGTTCAAATCCTACCCCCAAGACACTCAGCTGTAGGACCCTGGAGGAATAGTCCTTAATAGATGTTTATTGACTGGACTGAGGAGATAGGAGGCGGTGGAGCCAGTATCCTAATGCAGGTTCTCCTTTGTAGAGTACATCACCCTTGCCACTGTACCATGCCCTGGCGGAGAAAGCTGCTTTGTAATCACTTCTAAATTCTCACTCTGCACATCTTTCTCCTAATTAATGAGTTCAGAAAAGACCTCAACTTCTGAATGGATTCACAGTCTCAGTAAGGATCAGTTGTGTAGCCAGAAAACTGGACTTGAAGAGTTCCAGCTCTCAGTGTTGCCTCTAGTTGCTGAGTGACTCGGGAAAGTCATTTCATCATCCTAGGTTTAGGTTTCCTTTAAAACAAGAGAATTGGATTGGCTATCTCCAAGGCTTCTTTGAGCTCAGGGATGCTATGATCTCAGGGAGTACTCACACCCTGTTTGGGGGCTAGGAACATATGGAGGGCATGGCCCATGGTCTGAGATGACAGAACAGATGGACCCAGACCGTCTTTGCTTGTTTGGGTTGATTGCCTAAGTCTGATGTGAACACTAGGGGGTTGGCTTCCCAGATAAATGGACCATGTCTTGAAAGCCTAGGAGAAAAAAAATAGCCCCTGAGAGGTAAAGGCTCTCCTGTTGTTCCCCATGGAGCCCTCACCCGGTGCAGAGGGCTCCCTCCCTCCAATCCCTGCCAAAGGACCAGCTGGTGGCTCTCAGAATTATTTTGGTGAAGTGGAATTTATTTTGAGATGAAACCGAGCCTCTGCTCCATGTGTTCATGCCAAGGGCTTGGCAGCACCAACTGAACCATTCCTTGCAGCTGCTGTTTCTGAATTACCCAGAAATGAGAATGTGTATCTATGGGGTTATGGGTGGGGTGGTAAGAGGAACAGAGGTTGAGGAGGTCAAATCTGAACCCCCCAATCCTAGGCTCACTATTGAACTCAAGAAAAAAAGAAATTGTTTTTGATTTAGGCAACAGATCCCCTAAAACCAGGTGAGGAAAGGGGAATGGGGCTTGCTGACAGGGTCGACTTCCCCATCCTGGCAGGGCCCAAAGGAGCTCTAGAGGAAGGGAGAGAATGTTCCCTTTTCTGCCATCACAGCCCAGAGATAAGGGGAGCTAAGAAGTTAGGAGCAGTGGTGTTGGTTACACTGCTCTGTCTCAGGGCTGACTTGCCAGGGCCCTCTGGAGGTTTTCTATTCCACTTTGGTGGTGGGCTTTGGAGGGAAGTTCACTCAGATATCCTTATATTCTCCTCCATCCCTCTAGGTTATGCATGTTTCTGCCTGGAAAGGATTTGCTCCTCCCTGAATATGATGCCTGGTCTTGGGCATCTGACTCACCAAGGCATAAATCATCCCGATGGTGATTATGATGGAGCTCCACACAAGGTCTGGCCTTGAAACACAACTGTGAAGTAGGCGAAGTCAGCACTGAGCCTCTTTGAGAATGCCCCTGACAGCTCTGTGATTCTGGAAAGCCACTCATTTCCCCACACTCCCCCACCCAGCCAGGCTGGCTCCTACAGCTTCATCTGCTACCCCTCTGACAGGCAGCAGCCAGTCCCATGGAAACAGTTTGTTTAATCTTAGGTTAAGCTCACGAGCGATGTCTCTAATGATGCCTTCTCCTGCCTCCTGGGGCCTTTGGTGGATGACTTCATGACACAAAAATATCAATTCTCTTCTAGGGAGGTTTCTCTCTCCGCCTCCTTCCTCCCCTTTCTATCCGAGGGCTCTGAGCTCCTTCTCCCTTCAAGTCTCAGCTGAAGTGCCATCTCCTTCAGAGGCCTGACCAGAACCCCTCAGATGTTCCTGCTCCCTGCAGTTGGATGTATATTGCTTCTTCCTCTGTTCTTCCTCACTTACTCCTCTGACCAAGTTTCAGGAGGGGATCCACGGTACCTAGCTGGGTGCCTGATTTGAATGGAATGGATTCTTCTCCCTCTGTACCCCATCTTTCTGAGATAACATAAGAGGTGGACGTTCTCCCTTGCAGGGGGGGGTGTGTGTCAGTGTCTAGCCCCTTCACTCACCATCCTTGGGAAGTCTTTGGAAGAGTGTCTCCCTGTTTGGGGCTTGGGGTTGGGAGGTGGAGGAGGAGGAGGAGGAGTCATGGTGTGATGAGGCATAAAGGGCTCCTTTTCCTGAAATATCTCCCCCACCACCTGCCACACAGGCTGGAATTTCCACCGTCCCAGTCATTCTCTTGGGAAGAGAGCAGTCTGTCTTTGGAAAGACCCCATCAAAATGCAAATCTTACCCAGAAGGTTAACACATTAACTCATTAGCATCCATTATCACCTTCCTGCAGATTAGTTTATCAGTACCCCAGCTGAGAACAGGGCCCTGGGCAAAACTCAGAAGGAGCTGGAGGAAGGTTGGGTGAAGGGAAGGTACAGGAAAGGTCTGGGATGCTACCTGGGCAGCAGGAAAGCACTGGGCTGGACAAGGACTTTAGCTAGGCAGAGGGCAGATCCAAGGGATGGAAGGAGGGCAGGCTTCTTTCTCCTACTTAACAGTTTCCCTTAGGTCCAGCCCTCTGGGTAGCCCCATTAAGATTCAGCCCCTGTATACATAGGATGCTAGTCTCAACCTCATTGTCCGAGATGAGTCATCTCTTTCCTAGAATAATAAAAATAATGATAGCTCATATTTATATAAGACTTTAAGGCTTAGAAAGAATTTTCACCCAACACTTCTGTAATACTTCACAGTTTTTATTATCCCTGCTTTACAGCCGGCAGAAACTGAGGTTTAAAAAGTGACTTTGATGTGACCTATTTGCCTTGGATGACTAATGTTGGAGCCAGAATTTGGACTTCCATTTTCGGAGTCCAAGTTCCTCTAGGCATCACCTTGGACTAGGAGCTGGGAAAGCCTGGGTTTAAAATCCATCCCTGACACTGTCTGAGAATCGGCTTGGTAGATGGCATCTTGCCAAAGAAGACCCAAGTTAGAATTCTGCCCCGCTGCTGTTTGTCCTTCAGAAGATGACCAAAGTCCCGAGTGATGTCTTGGCTGGGAAGGGATATAAGTGAGGCACAGCGGCACAGTCATCAGCCTCACTCTCTTCCAGGCAGGAACGTCCAGTGGAAAGACCAGACTCAGGAGGACTGCCTTAGATACTAATTAGCCGACTGACCTGAGGCAAGTCTCAGCTGTAAACCAGGCCTCTCAGGGTTGTGGCCCCAGTCAAAGGAGCTATATAAAGCACTTGGCACATTTTAAACTGCTATGTAAATGTGAGCTATTAGTATTAACTATGTGACTTTGGGCAAGTCACTCTTCCCCCAGAGATCTCTTTTCTCCTAATCACCCTGGGGAGACTGAACAAGAGCAGGGCCTCCCATCCTCTATAGCTGACCAATGGCTTCTGCCTGCTAAATGTCCTTCTCAGTACCTCTGGGTTAAGAAAGTTGTTTGACATGGGAAAAACAAGGATACAAATACCTGTCTTACCTACCTTCCTGAACTGTTGAGCTGCTCAAAGGACAGCCCAAGTGTAAGGAGCTAGCTGAGCATCCTTTGTTATTACCTTTGCTGTCCTGCCCTGGATAATTTATAGTCAACTTTTCAAACATGTGTATGAATTAAGCGGAGCTGCAAACATTCGATTTTTAAAATCGCTTTAAATTTTGGTTTGGAGTTTATTTTTAGCTGATTTTCCTTCCTAATTAGGTACTGCTTAAGCTAATATTAAAATTCATTTGCATTCCCCCCCAACATACAGCGCCTGACAATGGGGGGAGGTGGGCCAGGCACATCCTGGGTGTCTGGGGGAGCTGGGCAGGGATTAAAAACTTGCTACATATAATCCACAAAGTGGATAACCCACACACAGATAATTGAGTTGACTGTAGCAGCTATTCTGCCCTAGGCCATTTTCTCTATCAGTCCCCACTGGGGGCTGCTGCCTGAAGGTTTTCTCAGGATCACAGCATTTGAGAGTGCTTTGCTTCTTTCCAAAAGCCAAACAGAAAGAGAATTTCTTTTTTTTTTTTTTTTTTTTTTTTTTTTTTTTTTTTTTTTTTTTTTTTCTGGCTTGGCCTAGCTGTCATCTGGCTCAAGCTTAGGTTCAGGAGTAGTTTTGCTCTGGAGAAGAGCTGAAAGAAGTCAGCCTAGGCCCATCTGGTTAAGGCTAGGTGGGGACTGGCAGAGGTGTGCATGTGTGAGGGGAAGGGGATTGGGGTAATGGGGGTAGTGGTATCAATCAGGGAAGCCATCCTTTCTGAAAGAGAGAACAATCCTCATAGGGGAACTCTCCATTTTAAACTCAAAACCAAACCATAAAAATATAGCTTTAGAGCTGGAAAAGGTCTCAGAGACTATATAGTTTCATTTCCTTCATCTTACAGATGGGGAAACTGAGGCTAGGGGAAATTAAGTGATTAGACTAAGGTGTCAGAGGTGAAATTTATACTCAAGTTCTCTCACTGCTGAGTCCGTGCTCTTGCTACTAAACCAGACTGCAAAATTTGAAATGAACTGAGCTAAACTATCAACCATTAATCCTTTCTTGATCCCCACTCCTAGCTCGTGTACTTGCTATATCAACCTCTACATTAAATATTAGCAAACACAAAAAAAAGGGAAAAAATGACATATCATAGAATCTTGCGTCTACCTATGTTATATAGGTACTATTTAGGTATCTGTATTTTTGTTCCTATTTAGATAATCTTATACAGATTCTATTATCTAATAGAAATTAGCATGTACCAGTTGTGTGACCATAGACAAGTCACCTAAACTCCATCTGCCACAGTTTCCTCATCTTTAAAATAGGGAAAATAAGAGCAGCTACCTCCCAGGTTGTTGTGAGGATAAATAGAATGAGATAATATTTGTAAAATGCTTTGTAAACCTTAAAGAACTTTATAAAGGCTGTTACCTGTTAACCCCGACATAGAGGGAGACTTCCTCACCAGCCCTGAGAAGGATCAGTGAAACGAGAATGATGCCCAGGAAGTCAGAGCCAGCCACATATGTGTCAGGGAGAAGAAAAGGAGAAAATGAATGAGCCTGAGAGCAGCTCTTAAATAGACATCCACAGGGTTGGGGTGTCACCCAGAGCACCCCTTCTTGGCAGCCAGCCAGATGACTCCCTCCTCCCTGCCAGCTACGGAGAGCAGGGGATTTCCAAAGCCAGTCTAGCAGCTGGAGATCCCCCCCCCCCCAGTCACCTGCTTCACAGGCAACCCAAGCTTCTTCCTTCTCTCCCATCCGCTCCCCAACTTCCCCCTCCTCTCAAGCCTTGGGAGGTAGAGGAGAGTTTTTGTCTGGCCTCTGTGTGTGTGTGTGTGTGTGTTCCTACCTGCTCCACAACTTCATTCATTCCTGTACCCCTTTCTCCATAGTGGAAGTTACTGTTTCGCTGACTGGACCAATTAGCTCTGTTCCCCAACCTTCTCACCCATCCTTCATCCTTTGGATGGCCTCTAAGTGGTTGGTCCCAAGCTCTGCCCTTGGTGGGACCCTCCTTCTCAGAACCAGGTCCCCGGTACCTGGGCGTTGTAGATGGGCTGTCGGAGACTACTTTTTGGCCTGGGAGTAGGAGGATGAGTGATTGAGAATTCACATCCACAGCCAGAAAAAGTGACCTCAGCCTCCTAGCCCAGGGAGCAGGGGGAGGCTCAGGGCCATACTTTATCCTGGGCTGAAAGGAGCACTGCCCCAGGAGAGCTCCCAGCCCTGGAGGTCACCCATCAATCACCCTCAGGAGGCCTGATGCGAGGTTTGTAATGGAAATCACTCGGTCGTCATGGCAACCCAGACTGGGCCAGCCTGCCAGTCTGCCATCTCTGGCTCAATGGGAATCTTGCAGGCAGGCCTTAAAAAACTTCCTCATCTAGGTGGAGTCCTAAGGGAGAGGATTGAAGGTAAGATGCATCCTTGATTTCTTCACCAATGGTGCTGGAAACCAGGGAGCCATGGCCCTTTTGGCCACCAGTTAGCCCTTTCAGGAAACCATATAAATTCCTCCTTCCTTTTGTCTGGATGGAGGCCCAGAAGGGTAGGAGGGAAATTGGCTAGAAGCATATTCCTTGGTACCTAGGCTAGAAGTTGGCAATTTATTTCACCTATAGATCAGCTTGGGACTGGATCTGTAATTTCCTTGGTAGAGGGAACTGCTAGTGTGAGGAAGTTTTCTCAACCCATACACATCATCATTTTCTCTATGAGTCCAAAATGAACCTTCTACCCCCTACCCCATTCCAGAATCCATTTACCTCTGAATTTATTTCTTCATTCAGCAAGTGTTTATTTTGTGCTTACTAAACACACAAACCTGAACAAGATAGAATCACAAAAGCTAGCATTTATATAATGCTTTAAGATTTGCAAAGCATTTCCATATGTTTTCTCATTTGATCCACACAAGGACCCTAGGAGATTGGTGCTATTATGGTTCTGATTTTCCAAAGGAGAAAAGAGAGATTGAAAGTGATTTGCCCAGAGACACACCTAACTAGTGAATCTGAGGTAGGATTCACACTCAGTTCTTCCTCATTCCAAGTCTAACAAATCTTCTGTGACTCCCTAAATCTTGTTGGGTATTTCTATAAGTATTATATGAGGTTTAGTTCCTTTCCTCAAGAGTCTCTCAATTAGTTCTATATTCAGCACTCATACACGAACTGTTAAATAACAGTACAGATCAATATGTGATTAAGAGTCAAAATAAGTTATGGGGAAAAGGCCTGTAGGAGTTTGAAGGAGAGAAAACAGTGACTAACCATGTCAAATGCTAAATATGCGCTGAATTAAAATTTTAAAACTTTATTAAATACAGACTAAGGTTAAGACACTGGGAACACAAAGACTGAAATGAAAATCCTTGTCCTTGAGGAATTACGTTTTTCATTTTACATACAAAATGTTCACAAGTAAATATGAGGAGCAGCTAGGTAGCACAGTGGATAGAGTGCCAGGCCTAGAATCAGGGAATCTGCCTGAATCCAAATCTGGCATCAAACACATACTAGCTGTGGGACCCTGGGCGAGTCACAAATCCCTGTTTGCCTCAGTTTCCTTTTCCGGAAAAGGAAATAACAAACAACTCCAGAATATTTACTAAGAAAACTCTAACTGGGGTCACGCAAAGAGTCAGACATAACTGAAAAGGACTAAACAAAGCAACAAATATGAAGAGATTTGAAGATGAGACACTACCAATGAGACAGACCAGGAAAGGCTTGAAGGAAGATAAGAATTCTGTAAGGCAGGAACAAGGTGAGAAAGTTGTTAACAGTGGGGACCATTTACCCAAATGCACACAGTCTGAGATAAAATATTAAACTAAAAATCCAGCTAGTCGTCCATTTTGGTTGAAACTGTGTATGAAGGGTAATGATATGAAATGGTCAGGAATGGAGGTAAAAACCAAATTTTACAACATCAGTGAGTTCATCGATCAGTATTCATTAAGTGGCTATTATGTGCCAGATAAAATGTTAAACTCTTGGAAATAAACAAGGAATGGCTAAAGCCAGATCTTGCTCTCAAGGAGCTCCTAGTCTAAGTTGGAGACAACCTGCAAACAGCTACATAGAAATTAGATGTCTCTCTGCCTGTCTACCTATCTCTTTCTCTTTTGATTAGACATCAATACAGATATATATATATATATATATGTGTGTGTGTATATGCATATATATGTATATATATATATATATATATAAAACAGGATGTCTGTACAAAAATGCAATTCAAGATCATTTCAGAGGGAAGTCACTAATATGATGAAAGACAGGAAAAGGCTTCTTGGAGAAGATGAGGCTTTAGCTGAGATGTAAAGGAATCCAAGGAAGTTAGGAGGTAGAAATGAGAAAAAAGTTCTTTTCCCTTCTAGGGTTCTCTGGCCCTGCAAGTTAATATCCCATTGACCCTGGGCAAGTCACGCTCCTTAGGCCTCAACTTTTGCAGAATGAAAGATTTGGTCTAGATGATCTATGAGGTGGCATCCAGTTCTAATCTAATCAACTATGTTTGTAGAGGAGATGGGCAGGGAAAGCTTTATAAGAATTTGAAAATGGAGAGATCATCATTTTCTGGGGAAGGGGAGGGTATCAGGAGAAGTTTCATTAAAAAGATGATAGCTGAATTGAACCTTGATGGAAGGGACTTTAGCAGAGGTTGGATGGCAGAGCTAATTTCAAGCATGTGAGCAAAGATATGGAGGAGACAGAAGAATAAGAAGGATAGAAAATAGTTTTGTTGGAATGTTGATTATCTAAAGTAGATTAGGTTGTAAAGGCATGTTGGAGATAGATAGTAGGAACTTTGAAGGCCAGGACCATCAGGAGTTTAGACTTTATTTGGAGGAAATAGGAGGCCATTAATGGTTTTTGAGTTGAAAAGTCTTATGTCTGAAAGATAAAAATTAGAACATGAGAAGCAGTATTAAAAAAATAACATGAGTTAATAGAAGGAGTATTGATTTTGGAGTCGTATGATCTGGGTTTAAATTCTGCCTTCATTGCTAACTATTTGTATAAACTTGATTAAGGTATTTAACCTCTATGGATTTCCCTTTCCCTATCTATAAAATAAGGAAATAAGAACACATGGCTTTTGAGATCTCTCCTAGTTCTAGATACTCTGAAGGAGACAGGAAGAATAATTAAGTGACTAGGCAGAATTGGTGAGAGCAGAATGCTTCTTTGGGATTCTTTAAGTTTGGAATCACTTTGGCTGCTTCTAGCTTCCAAAAGGAAAATGAAAGAAACCAACTTCATTTTGGGTTGTCAAAGGAAAAGACTCTGAGAAGACATGGGAGGAGTCAGCAGTCTCCATCATGTCCCCATTCCCGGCTTGCTATCCTTAGAGTCTTTGGGGAATCTCCCCTTTGGTGAGATCTAGGATTCTTTCTCTTGATGTGAGTTGTTGCCTCACTCCCATTGAGAGAGCTCCTTCACACTATATTATCTAGTATATATTCTTCCGTGTATACTCCTAAGATTTAAGAGAACGGACAGATATCATTTTAGCCTGCTATCCCCACTTTCTGAGGATTCTATTGTGGTTTCTAACGTTAACTTCCTCCTCCTTCTGCTGGCAAGAATTAAAAGTCTCATTTGGAGAAGGGCAGGTGGAGAGAAGAGGCTAGAGATGTTTATTCTGCCTCCTTTTGAGCCATCCAAGAACAAACCCTGGCTACACATTAACCCTTACACTGCTTAGGTCTCTCTTCATGAATATAATGTAATGAATTCATTACTCCTATTTAGGGGAGAAGAGATGTGAGTAATAGCAAAAATATTTAGAGTGGGAGTTGAGAGAAAGAATCATATAGAGATTCCAAAGGTAGAATTGACCAGACCTGACAGTTGAATGGCTATGAGAGATATTGTAGAGGAAAGAATCCAGCAAGAATCCCCAAATTTTTTTTGGTAGTTTATTTATGGTTTGTTCAATTTCTCTTTTTGAGACTAGGTTAAGATCTCTTTTTTTGTTTTGTTAATTGGAGTATTTTGTATTTTTGTAGATAATCATCCATTTCCTTTAAAACTCTCAGAAGCTCTTGGTTTTGCTAGTATATAATTATCTATAGCAGTTCTTTATCAAGAACTTCTTTTCCCCCCATTCTAATCATTATAAACTCACACTGTTTGCTTTTGATTTTGCCAATTTCGTTTTCTCGTCTCTTTTTTTTGTTCAACTTAGCTAATGGTTTATAGATTTTATTATTCTTTATTTCTATTACAGATTTATTTTTAGCAATTGCATAGTCCTTTTACTTTGGATTTCTCTCTCCTGGTTTTTTACATCTTTGTGTATGTATATATGTTTGTTTTGGAATCATTGATTTGTTGATTTTCTAGTTTTTTCAAATATATAATTGGTTTAATCATCCTCTCTCTTTTTTCCTTTTGTTAATATATTTTCAATGACCTAAATGTTCCTCTGAGAAATGTATTTATAGCATCCAATGAATTTTAGTCTCTCATTCTCTTTATCATTCTCTTTAAAATATACATTATTTTCTTTTCTATGATGCCTTTAAGCATAATATAGTTTCCTTGTTTATTTCCCTTAACTTTGATTTTTTCTCCCTATCTGAAATAATAATTTCAACTCCTATTTTTTGGAAATCAATGAAACATAATACATTTCTCAAGTCTTTCATTTACACTCTGCATGTGCCTTCATGTTTGAAGTATAGTTCTTGTATACAGCAAATTGTTGCATTTGGTTTTCTTTTCCATTCTTCATTCCTTTTTGTTAATATATTTATAATTAAGACTATGATTGTTAAGCCTTTTTCCCCCTCCACTGTATTATTTTAAAAATATTTTTCCATGTTTACATGATTCATTTTCTTTCCCTTCTCTCTTCTCTCCCCCCTCCCAGAGCCAACATGCAATTCCACTGGGCTGTACAAATGTGATCATTTGATACCTACTTCCATATTATTCATTTTTGTTATATTTTTTGTTATATTTGTTATATTTTGTTATATTTTGTTATTTTTTTATTTTGTTATATTTTTAAAAGCTTACTAAACCCCAAATCACATATCCATATATACATGTGATAAGTGATGTCATATGTTTTTCTTTTGCATTTCTACTCCCTTTGTTCTTTCTCTAAATGTTGTTAGCATTCTTTCCCATAATTCCTTCAGGAGTGTCCTGACTTGCTGCATTGCTACTAGTAGCAAAGTCCATTACATTGGATTGTTCCACAATTTTTACTTTCTGTGTATAGTGTTCTCCTCGTTCTGCTCATTTCACTCTGCATCAGTTCATTGAGGTTCTCCCAGTTCATATAGAAACCCTCCAGATCATCAATCCTTATAGTACAATAGTATTCCATCACCATCATATACCAAAATTTGTTTAGCCATGCCTCAATTGAGAGACAACCCTTCATTTTCAAGTTTTTTGCCACCATAAAGACCTCCATTGTATTCTTTATTCTATTACTTTCCCCTTTAAAAAAAATCAGATTACTCCCTGATTTGGTTTGTTTATGCTAAACAAATACAAAGTTCTTTCTTTTATCATGCCTACTCCTTAGTTCCTTGGGTTTACTTTTATTATTAGAGTGCCCCTCTGAGATATTTCATTAAATCTCACTTTCATTGGCTTACTGGGTCATAAGACAGTAGACTCAGGATTCTATCATCAGATAACCCTGAGGGACTGTGATTCCTATTACTATCACTCCTAGGCTCCTATCTCTATGAAATTAGCACGAATGAATTGCTACTTCCTTGCTCACCTGGACTGGCTCCTTCCATGTCAAAGTGTCTTGGTTGGCAGGCACATTCACTTCTGGACTGGGTCAAACCAATCATTAGGTTTCTGAGATGCCCAGATGTTGCTACTTCTAACATCAGGATGTTAGTTAATAATGGTATCTCAGATGTCTTCAATGAATCTACTGGTCTCATTGCTCAGCTGGACATTCCTATTGCAGGCTACTCATTCAGCTAAAATCAGGAAAGAAGAAACACAACAGAAACAGAAATATCTTGTGATCTAGGATATATGACAGCTGAGAGAGAGATAAAGCAATTTGTCCCACCCTGACCCAGGAGATCACTATAGTGCTTCTTACTTGAACATTTCTAGAGGAGAGAGGGGAAGATAAGGGAAGAGGAGAGAGAGAGAGAGAGAGAGGGAGAGAGAGAGAGAGAGAGAGAGAGAGAGAGAGAGAGAGAGAGAGAGAGAGAGAGAGAGAGAGA